>NC_143453.1:4800000-5125000 GCF_987193195.1 Phasianus colchicus
TAGTTTTCCTGTGTTATTTAGTGCATGTAGTAAATAATACTCACTGGATTCAGTATTTTATTGCTGTGTATGCGGGATGCTTTCAACTTAGTTCTGAGTACACAAGTACTCATTTCCTTTGGACATGACCATTAATTCCAAATACTATTGGAATGCTATGCAGGCTTTAATTATCCCTGCAGTGTTCCTGTGAGATAAGAAGATATCGTGTCCACTTATCACAGGTAATGAAGGCAGAGAGATTATAGGAAGTGCATCTGCTCATTTTGAGTCCTTAATGTGAGATGTCTGATGTTACACAAAACCAGCTTCCAACTTTTAATGTGTTCTTTACGTTCAAAGAGAAATTCCTTTAATTTCACTTGCAACCAAGGGCTAACAGCACTTCAGTCAGACACCCAGATGAAAAGCATGCAAACAATGATGTATTTTTTTTAATGTGATCATGACCAATTCATTTAGCATCACAGACTCAGCAGCATTCTGATGTTGTTCATTGGCCTTATTCGTCAGAACAGTCTTTCTTTTGGAGATCAGATCATTGATATTTGAACATTGAGGGCATTGTTCTTTGACATATTTTTATGTCAAAGGGATTTATATATATATATATTTTTACCAACTGACTAAATCCTTCTGTCTTCTGACAGAGGCTGTAGTGTTTGGTTGGATAGCGTGGCAGGCTGGCCTCCATTTGGTTACCTAGCCAACGTAGAGAAGATGCAGAGTGACAAAGCAGTGTCTTGTTCCTAAAGAAACCAAGAGGATACCTCCTGGACTACACGTGGAGGGGCTTTATGTTCCTCAACCTGGGAGGTGACAGACTCCCAGCACCTCATGTCCTTTGTTCCAGGAAGTGAGGGCCACAAGATGACTTCCAGAAGGTTGCTGTTGTCAATCTTTGTTACCTAGGATCTATTTTTCAATTCGCTCTTCTGCTTACATCATCTAAATAGACTAAAAGATGCTGACTGCTCTGCGTTCAAATTGTACAAATTCAACTGCATTTTATGTATTTCTATTTCACCTGCTTTGTGTCCATCACTTGAACATATGCTCCTATCCAAAGAGGGTGATGAGGGACACCAGCCTTAGTTTTATCTTTCATTGAAAGAGGATGTAAACAACGAGGGCATTTCTGATGTGCATCTCAACATCCCAACTCATCATTTTTGTAGTGAGGAGGCCTTAAAAGATGTTTGCATTGAGCAGTTCAGGTTGTACCCCTCTTCTGGCTCTTCCAGAATCTCATGCTGAGATGTGGAAGCATGTCTGGCATAAAGCCAGTGTTTCTGCCAAACTTTGTTGCTCTGAAGCAAACCTACAAGGGAAAGATGAAAAGGGAAGAAAAGGGAAAAATAAATATGAGTAGTTTGTTTATTTAACTTGAAAGTTATATGATTTTTTCCAAACAGTTAAACAATTATTATTGAACTTTCCAAAAATTCTGGAAACTTTTGGAAAACGTCAAACCGAATGTTTGCCAAATGAGACACAACTGGTAAGTCCAGAAGGTGTCAGACTGCGTAATGGGTAGTATTAATTCAGACTCTTAGAGCAGAAAGAGCAAGAATGTTTCTGTTCTATGCATAAAGTCAGACTAAGAGGTGAAGTGGAGAGCTATGTAGGGTAGGACAGAGGAAGACGATAGCACCTTTCTCTAGAGGAGAGTTTATTGCCTAGAGCTTGGGGTAGGTAGGTTGTTTGAGGCTAAAGGCACTGAGAGAGTATGGGAAGCTTTGGTCATGGGGATCCCTTGCTACTACTCGTGTGGGAAGAGATTAGAGCAATGGAGAGGGTAAAGGTGAGAAGACCTTTCAAAGATCTGCTTGCCAACAAAGACAGGCTCTAAGACATGGTTGGATTTAAGGGAATTGGGCTCTGGAGATGGGAGCAGGACAGTCTCCCACCTGAAAATGATAGCTGTCACTCTTCTAGAGGTTTAAGAGATGATTTTTTTTAATTGAATATATTTTTTACCAAAATGGTTTTCCAGTTTTTGTATGCACTGCTCTCTGAGAGGCAGGAATGCTGAAGCTGAGCAGCTAGTTCCTAGTAAGAACATGCTTAACACCTTGATTTTTTTGAATCAAAATTTAAAGTGCTTCAACAAAATTAAAATGCTGCTCCTCTGTATACTGTGAGATGTTAAATTGTTCTTTAATGAAAAGATAATAATACAAATATGTAGAGTCTATCTTTTGTTGTTTGCTCTGTTGTTTTCCAGTTAAGTCTAGCAGAGTGAAAAGGCTCTGGGTCCTCAGACCGTGGAGGGGAATGAAAACTGGCATGTCTATGTAAGCTTCCTGTCAGGACCTGTCTGGAGCAGAACAGTCAAATTTTGCTTCATCTGACTTTTTTTATTTGCAAAATACGAGGAATGTGTACTGTTTGTCCTTCTAAAGTTGAGTTCTGACAAACTGGGAAAGCACAGAAGGATGAGGGGCAGAAAAATTGACCTCTGAATCTACATTAATAAATGAGATCACTTGTCTTACAGCTCTTAGTACTTCTGTTGCTGGCTTTTCCTGTCCTCTCCAGCATTTCCAAATCCTCCTTCTTTCTCCCTCTTGATATTTGTTATTTATTTATTTATTTAAACTTAATGCCGCATTTTTCTCACTATCTCCAGCAGATGCAATTCTTTCTTCTCCAATTCTGTGTTGCTGGAGGGCTCTGCCTGGATGTACAGCCCTTCCTGAGGAGAGCTGGCACATCAATACTGATATTATAAAGAATGTTGGCTCCTGTCCCTGCTCCTTCCCCTGCAAGGAGCATGATTGGATTGATTGCAGAATTTGCCCTGCCTAATATCACCTAGACAATAGGACACCTCCAGGCTGCTTGGCAGATGCTTTCAAAGATATTTAAATTTTAAAGATTAAAACGAATGTTGTTTTTTTTCCTCTTTCATAGGGTGTTAGCTTGTCTGTGAGATTCTGAGCTGTCCTTACGGGAAACCTCTCCTTTGAACACGTTCATTGCACAACATGAACACACTGTACCAAAGGAAGGTCTTGAGAGTTAAAGTGCCTTTCATACGCCCACTTTGAAGCACTGGTTTTCTTTACAGAGCTGTTCTGGCAGCAACCAGTTGGCCAAATCTTACACGTGGTGGTTTCTAGATTCTTAATCTCTATTCTTTTAACATTTCCAATAAAGCAATTATTGCTGTTAATTTAAATAACAACCACAAACTTCTGAGCTCTTTAAAAAGAGTCGGGAAGAGCTGAACTTGTCTAATCCTTGGAGCTGGAGAATCTCAGGTTTGCTGTAATTGAATACAAGCAGTGCCAACCTGCTTAGTAAACTAGAGTACTTAGGCTGACAAGCTGTAAACACATTCAAAACAGCCATGGCTTCAGGCCAGCATATGCACGCTCTCTGGTATCTTTAATGCTACTATCCACTCTGACTGGCCTTGATTCAGGTTGCAGAATTTTATTTATGATTGTGATTGGTTTTTAAATCACTGGAATAGCAAGATGCACCACCCAGTTGAGAATGAAACAGTCAAACACTGTAGGTGTGAAATACCCATGAAACTTCCTTTACGTTATCTTCCATCTTCCCTCCCTATGTTATATATATGTATTAGTAATTCATTGAGGGTGGGAACAAAACACTGATTTCTAGCTTGTTTTGTTGAGAGCTGGCTGCTTCTTGGATGCTCACAGCTCCTACAGAGCACAGACAGGAATGCTGTGGCTGCTCCCCTAGTAGAGTTTTATAAAACAGATTTATTCTGGTCTAGCATTAGCTGGGATGGTTGGTGGCCCTGCGTGTGGCAGGGGGGTTGGAGATTCATGATCCTTGAGGTCCCTTCCAACCCTGGCACTTCTGTGATTCTGTGATTCCTAAACCTGTGGGTAGAGAGACAATCAAAAGGTGGAAGGCCCAGGGGGAAAGGCTAGAAATGGATCCTTGAGTCAAAAAGGTAGGGATAAAATCAGAACATGAAATACTAGTTAGACTTGTACTAGTCAAGAACAGGCTAACCAAGGCAGGTAGGAGGCGTGGGATGTACTGCTGACCACCTGGAATTCTCTGCTTGGTGGTCAGAGTTTGCCAGTATGGGCTGCTCCCACATCCTGCTGAGAACATCCCATCTGCACATAGGTATATTAATAGGTATATTTTCCCCAGCTAATGTGATCTTCTGGATGTAGTATCAGCTCCCTACTTTGCCACAAACTACTTGGAGATTTCAGACTGTTTCCTGTCAGGGAAGGAGTACCCAGGCTTGGCAGATCTCCCTGAACAGGTGTACGTCTGGGTGATGCCTCTTGGGCCCAGGATGTTCCCTTTCTTAACTGCTGTTCTGCCTGGAGCACAGACACAGAGCAGTCAGTGGGGCTTTGTGGTTTACAGGGTTGCTCTTTTTTCCCCTTCCTTCAGATATGGCCAAAGCAGAAATTACCCTTGGTGCTGGGTGCATCATCTTGTTGTGTGCTCTAAGGGAAGAGCAGAAGGACAGCGTTGCAATATCTTTGCTTGCTGATTGCTCTGACTTGTTTTGAATGTGCAGGTGAGCTTGTTTCCAATTCTGTAAGCAAGAAATATCGTGATACCAAATAATAAACTTGATTTTGGCACTAGCTGCTAGTGAATTTCTCAGTCATTGTGCAAGTTGCATGACAAGAATAACTTAAAAGCACCCTAAGGCTTTCCAGAAGTTCTAGCAGCAAGAGCAGCTCCTTGGTGCATCAGATGACATTGTCAGAAGAGGCCATGCCCAGCAGGAGGCTCATGTCGGGCTCTGCTTCTCAGGGAGAAATACAGAGTGGCAGCACAATGGAGACAGCAGCATGGTGTCCTGTTGATCCCTGACAGCAGCAGGAGATCATTTCTTCACATTTGAGGAAACTTTGTGTAAATTGAAGGTCGGAAACCTTGCAGTGTGCTCTGCGATTGTTGGATAAAATCCCCTGAGAGTTTCCTCAGCAACTGCTGCACCGTAGCTTAAAGCAGCTAGGCCCTGTTCAGGCTGGCTGGATCTGAGGCTGTCGTTTTGTAAGCATCATACTTGGAAAATGCTCCTATAAAAAGAGTTAGGACAATACTATGGGCTTCTCAATGTGACCTTGTGTTAATGGCCAGGAAGGAGAGCCTGTAGTGTGTCCTGGGAGATGTTTGTCTCCCTGAAAGCAAATGTCTTTGAGAGGAAATTAACATTCAGGCAGAAAGTGCTGTCTCTGTCAGCTGATGGTGCCCAGCAAGAACTGGCATATAAATTAAAGCTTTTATTTGTGAAGAGGAAAGCTGTTTTCAGTGCTATAATGAAAACTGTTGTGTCACAGTTGCGATGGGGAAGTTTGAATCATTTAAGCTGCTTGTTGTCGTGTGGTGCTCCTCACAGATGTTACAAACATACCCAGCTGGTTTTTAAGCCCCCACCTCCTCTAAGAGAGCCTGCTAGACATAATTATAGTGCTGTGTCAACACTGACCAGTTATTTCATCCTCAGCAGTGGGGACTTTGGAGCACTGTCAGTTGTTTTTTGATGCTTCTCTATGAAGCTGCATTTTTCTTTTGTAAACGTGCTAAGAAATCTTTGGAAACCCAAAGATTAGTGTTTGTCTTGCATCAGGGCTCCCAGGAGCTGCACGCAGGCAGCTAGATACCTCTTTAAATGAAAGAAATCTTTGCTAAACATCTTGGTGCTGTCTTTCTGGGTTACATGCATGTGCCATGCCTAACAGTGGTATCTGAGCAGCTATCCAGGTGCTACCAGTACAGAAACTTTCAGGATCAGTCATATCTGTTATGACTATCAGTTAAAGATTACTGTTTGAGCTGTAAGAAATGCCATAGAGATGCACAGAAATGCGTTGCAGTGTTTCTTTGTTCCTGTCACCATGTAGTCACTTTGTCACTGGGTGTTTTTCTTAAATCTTCTGCGTCTGAATGCTCAACCACGAGTTCCTGGTTTCTCTCAGATGCCCTTTCAAGGTTTTAAAAGGCAGCGTGGTTCTTAATGAACCTTGTTGAAAGGTGGGATACAAAGACAAATGTTTTCCATGTCCTACACGGTGTGCACGTACATTTTACTCTTATGCTTAGAACAGCTTCTGTCTGTCACTTTCCTTTAAGAGGTGTTAGCGGTATTTGACACCTCACAAAATTTTTATAAAGTAGTTGCTGCAAAGTCTTTTAGCCTAGAAAATAGCTTATGAAATATAAAGAAAGCATTCAAAAATCAGGGTGGTTATTGATGACACTGAGTCCAAAAATATCTGGGAGCGTGAGGATCCATTTCTTTCTTAGCACGGTGCGTGGGCTCCAGGTTGCACTTAATGTGATAGCTGCTGTAAGCTTACCTGTAACCAAGGTACCATCTCTCCATAATGAACCTCGTATATACATTTGCAAGGTTCAGAGCGTGGGACTCGAAGTAGAGCTATTGAAAATCAGCTGTAGACAGGCTCTGTGTTCAGTCAATAGAGTGGAACATACTGTTAATGTTTCCTAATCCTCATCCTGCTGAGATCAATAGCCAAAGATTCCTGTAGGTATTAACAGGAATAGGATGGAGTCCCTAACGTTCTACCCAAAGCCCTTAGAAGTATTTACCTATTTACTTTTTCAGATCTAACGGTTGTCTCTGCTCTTAGAGTCTTTTAACAACAATACAAGGATGCAAAAATAGGAATTTTTGTTTGTTTTTTAGGTAGTCATTCATAGAAATAAAAAGCTGAAAATGACATTCTGTAAAATGTGGTGCTGGTGGTGTGTCATTATTTATAACCTCCACTGTTTGGCTTTCCTTTTTTTTTTTTTCTTCAGAATTTATGGGGATACTCCATTTTGTCAGGTTGAATGTTTTTCAGTGATAATTGAAATGTAGAAAAGAAATTATTACTTCTCTTAAAACTTGATGATTAACATCGGTGTTTGCCCATGAATGTATTTATTCTTCTCTCTCTTTTTTCCCCAGTTGTTTTGGTTAAGAACTGCTTTATGGAATTCCAATAAGAAAACCAGCATGTGCGATCCAAGCAGTGCTGATTATTCAGTCTTTTAACTAAAAATAGAGCTTGTGCAAGCTGGCAGTGAAAATAACTTGGTGAATAGTAAAGAGTGGGAGAAAGAACAGCCATCTTAACAGCAATGTCAGGCTGTAACTGCTCTATATTCATGTGCATCTGTGTAGAAACAGGGAAAGTGATCCTGTCTGTGTAGAGAAACACATGGCTTTGGAACAAAATCATAGAGAATTCTCATGGGAAGAGAGACTGAACTGCACATAACCAAAGGTCCCTACAATTTGTTTAGAATAATAGATTTTTGAATTGTAAAGTTTGAAATTTTGATTTATGTGAAGAAACCCAGGCACCAAAGATAGATGACTAAAGCTAACATTTATAAATAAGTGCCATCATTTTCTGGTAAATAAAAATTTTCTTTGGTGTTTCTATGTCTGCTTCTAGAATCTTGACACTAAACATGAGTTGTTTTTTATCAGCCTTCTCCTTACCCCCTCCATTCTCATTCTCTCTCTCTCTTTTTTTTCTTCTCCTCTCCTCACTTAACAACTTCTTTATAGAGTGAGCCTGATCTGGAGAAAGGCCTGGAGATGAGAAAATGGGTCCTGTCAGGAATCCTGGCCAGTGAGGAAACCTATCTGAGCCACTTGGAGGCTCTGCTGCTGGTAAGCACTGCTACATTTCCAGCACCAGTACTTGCCTATTTGCTGCTACTTCCATCCAAAATTTCCCAGAACTTCACCTACCTTGATTGTCAGTTGCTCATGCAAAAGATTCCTGTTAGCCACTTCTCTAGTCGAGAGAAAGAAGCCAAAGGAAAGGACTGGATATGGCACAACCCAGGAGGTATTAATCTGATAGCATGCAGGAGCACTGTCAGTATTCAGTGCTAATTATTAGACACGCTTCTCTACAGTTGGATAGAGATTGAGGAAACTGAGTGCGAAGTGATTTTAATCATGCTATTAATATCCTGGGAAGATCCACATACCAGAGGTGGCTGATCTCCATGAGAGAATTAGCTGAAAGCTAATGCCTAGCTTTCAGCAGTTGTGTGAATGCAAATATCACTTATTAATAGGCTGTAATGCAACTCTTTGGAAGTATGTTTTGTAATGTGGCAAGGGTGAATGTACTTGGTTTGCATGGTAATGGTTTCCTTCATCTCTCATTTCAGCCTATGAAGCCTTTGAAAGCAGCTGCCACCACCTCTCAGCCTGTGCTGACTAGTCAGCAGATTGAGACAATATTCTTCAAAGTGCCTGAGCTCTATGAGATCCACAAAGAATTCTATGATGGACTCTTTCCCCGAGTGCAGCAGTGGAGTCACCAGCAACGTGTCGGAGACCTCTTCCAAAAGCTGGTGAGTTGGCTGCAGTCACCAAAGCTTCTCTTACCTCTCATTCATCTCACACGTGCTGCTACAGCTTCTTCTGGTGACTTTGCATGTACTGAAGGGATGGAAACCTGTGTCTGTGTGAATGACAGGTTTCTAGCTTTGCCTCACTGTGGAAAAAATGGCTCTCTCATTGCTGTTAATTACAGACTCCAACAAGCTATGATATTAATACAAATACAGTTTTACTGAAATGCTGAATCTCCAGGCTGTCTGCAGCATCATCAAACCATTTACTCTACAGGAAGACTGAGGAATGACAGTGTTTGTTCTCTCTCTCTCTCTTTTTTTTTTTTTTAAAGTCTTTTAACACCAAAAGATAAGTATTTTTCCTTATTGCTGAGCTCTCTCACATGTATTTCCCTTTTCTCTATGGTGCTTTGCATCTACAATTTTTTATGGTGATTGCCTTTAGCTTTGCTTTTCTAGCACTACAGTGACTTTGATATTCCCCCTGCAGCTGAGGTGATGCAGATGATACTGAGACTTCTCCAAGCAGCCTCAACAAAATTCTCAGGCCGAAGTCATGTAAAGCATATTCCTAAGGCTGATTTAAAATTGCTGAGTTTCTGAGTCAGATGAAAAATTGTTTGCATTCTAGGAGATTCCTTTGGCCTCTTTTGCCTCTCCCCTAGCGCATGCAGAGAGCAAAGGGATTAAAAGGGCTGTTTTTTCCTTTTCGAAAAGAAAAGAATCTCTGCATTCCTGAGGTGCCTCTGATTCTCAGGGTAGGAGTGACATTCCAGTGAGGGGTTTATTGGATGGGGAGTGCTCTTTACCAGGGTCACTCAATTGTTAGCAGCTGTGTAGCCCAGTACCAGCACCACTGCCTGTGGAGCAGGGGGAGAAGGGCCTGGAAGGGGATGTTTTCCATGCATGCTGACAGCTCAAGATGAAAATATGGGAAGCTGCATTTCACTGCCAGCATGTTTTAGCCAGAAGGGGTCAAGTTGATATGTTGGCCAGTAGCTTTACATGTGCAATTTAAGCATCTGGTTTAAGAAGACAAAACCAATTGCTTCTGGTTGCTGAAGCAAAGATATACATAGGTTGTTCTGAAAGTAATGCCTCCTGTTTATTTCCATGAAAGCTACTGCTTCGTATGCACTGCCGTGTCAGCTGCCTTACTGTCAGAATGCCCCTCTGCTCTCATCTATTGCACAGCAACAAGATGTAACAGAATACTGTTGGGAAGGTTCAACCTCTGCAGCTATTTAGGTCTTTGTTTAAGACCATTTCTTGCTGATGGTGGTTACAGGCCCTTCTGTGGCATTCCCATATTTATCTTCCTTTGATTCTTGGGAATTTGTAACAGAATCGGTGTGTTTTTTTTTTATTTTTATTAGTATTGGAAGCAAAGAAACAAATTGACCCAGTGCAGGCAACTGAGCTAGCTTAGTGGTTTTGGATTCTGATGGTTTGGTACAGAGTCAGTGGGAATTGTGAACTCTTTGCTGCATTAAGTAAAGCCCATCATTTTTGGCAGATGGGAGAGACAGCAAGATCACCAGGCATTAGAAGATATCTTTACAGGATATACATCAAATCTTTTGGAAAAGATTGTTTAGTTGTGGTTGCGTTACGCAATTTGTTGATAAAGGCTGGAATCCTTGCTATTATTCTGAGGTCTCTGTGAACATAAATTTTCTTGAACATCTTATAAAAAAAAAAGCAATGTGGATTGAAGTTAGTGTGTGTCACAAGTTCCAGAATTTCATGTGGTCTGGCACAAATTATCATCCATTTGCAATGCCAGTGGCTGTTATTCTACCTTTTTCACAGAATCACAGAATAGATACAGAGGTCAGAAGGGACCTCTGGAGGTCATCTGTTCCAGCCTCCCTGTTCAAGGAAGGCCGGCAAAGTCTCCCAGAGCAGACTGCCAAGGACTGTGTCTGAGAGGCTTTGGAATATCTCCAAGGATGGAGGCTGAACAACCTCTGTGGGCATCTTGTTCTGGTGCTCAGTCACCTGCACAGTAAAGAACTGCTTCCTGGTATTCAGGCAGAACCTCCTGTGTTCCAGTTAGTGCCCATTGCCTCTTGTCCTGTCGTTGAACGAGTTTTCCTGTTGAAGCAAAGGAAAGAGAAGGGAACATCAACAACAAAAATCATCAAGAATGTGGGAGTGAAATGGGCTTCTCGTGTTTCTGGAATATTTTGTACAATTTTTAGAAATAAATATTTAGCAAATATTCTATCTAATAGTTCTCAAGAATGGAAAACTTTTCACCAAAAACCAACTCATTTTACCAAAATTTATTAAGTTTTCACTATGCTCTTTTTAAATGAAAAAGGAAAAACTCAAACTAGCATGAAAATTTGGGGAGCATTATTGCTTTGATTGGAAGATCAGTTTTTAGTGGAAACAATGTTTTAATGACAGCATCTGTAGGGAAGAAAAACAAAGCTTCTGGAGCCTGTTCAGCAGTAGCAGGAAATGAAAGAGCCACACAATAATGGAGAAACTCTAAAGCTCTGCCTTGTCATCTGGCATCGTCCAAACCTGAGTGTCATGAGCCCTGACAATGAGCAGTAATTCTGACAGCTACTTCTTCAGGGATTTGTGCCCCACTGGCAGCTGGGGCTGGGTCACCTCTGGCAAACTGGGCACAGTCTCTTTCAGCTTCAGTCATAAGCATGTTTTATGGCATGAGAGTTTAGAGCAGTACCTAGTCTTTCAGTAAAACTTGCCATAGAGAAGAGTCTCAGTTAGCTAAAGCTAACATTTGGTGCAGCAAATGTTCTCCAGACAGTGCCTTTTTCTCATCCATCATCTCTTGCATAAAGCTTCAGAGAGAATGGAGAACACTGGTTATGGGAGAGCCAGAGAGGAAAAGAGCACTGTCTGTGAGAAAGTTCACTGCTCTGCCTCCTGTACCTCTTGGCCAGAGGGGAGCTGTAGAAGTGATAGGGTAAATGTAAGCTTTTCTGGTAACAAGCTTCTTTTAAATGGAGTCTTTTACAGCACCCCACCTATTGGCTCACTACTGACCACACATTTGAAAGCACACTCAAGCTGCTGAGGTGTTTACAGCACAGCCTGTGCTGCTCCACAACATAAAGACTGCTCTGCGATCCAGACAAGCTTGGAAGCTACCCAGGGATTTCCTGAGCTGGATCTTTTGTTCTCTGGCACAAATATGGCTGCAGTTAATAAGTCAGAAAATGGGATCAGTGCGAGGGCTCAGTGATGATAATGGCTCATTACTGGACTCTGTTCCATCTTCACCTGGACCTAAGTGCTGCAGTCACTGCCTTCACAAACAGATTGTGCTGGATTTCTTCTACATTTTCAGCATCTTCTGTCTTTATAACAACGTTTACTGATGCATGTATAGTTTAATATCTGGGCTTGTTTTAGTGTGACCAGCATGTGTGCAAAAGCCCCAGCTAGTAGCTTACTGGGGTCGCATTTGTGCTGTTTGGCTGAATCATTCCTGTCTGATTCATATTTTGTGGCAAACATCCAGCAGTTCCAGTTACATCAATGAGCTAAAATATTAATAGATATTAATCTGGCAGTTCAGAAGGGAAAAATAGATGGCAATAATAAAGATGTGTCATCCTCACAGGCCAGTAAGTGAATCTGTTCAGGATATTTGGAGTTGGGTGTATGGAAGACCTGCCCTGGTTAAGCTTTTATCAGGTTAGAGATGTCTTTCTGGGCCTGCTCAGTATTCCCCGTGATTCTTTGTTGTGAAGGAACATGACCTGATTATTAGATACTCAATCTGGCCATTCCAAACTCGTCTTCCTCAGCATTTATTTGATTTTGTTTTGCTTCCTGCAGGCCAGCCAGCTGGGAGTGTACCGGGCCTTTGTGGATAACTATGAAGTTGCCATGGAGACAGCAGAGAAATGCTGCCAAGCCAATGCTCAGTTTGCTGAAATCTCTGAGGTAATGTCACGGTATTCAGACACATGAGCCATCTGAATCTGACTAATACCCTGCAGTGTCACTTATCTATTCTCCAGCAATCTTTGCAGCCCTGACTTCTGGAGGAGTTATGAGCTCCCTTAGACTCATTGCTTCAGCTTGCATTCTTACAATGATTTATATTTTGCTAATAGAGGTTATCCTATAGACTGCCTTTATATGCTGTCCCTACCCAGAAAATCTTGTCATAACAACTGACATTCCTGTGAGCTTTTCAGCTCTGTGCCACCTGCATGCATTTCTAGAGGGAAAGTTGTTATTTGAGCATCTCAAATATTGATCTTCCTAATGATGATGCTGACTGGATGTAAAAAAGCCATCTTTGATGGCTTGCATTATGTCTATCAGTGGAATTGCAGGCTTCCCTGGTATGGAGAAGAGGAGACAAAATTCTGTTTAAAATGGCAAGTGCATTAAGTGTAATCTAGACTATTTGCCAGCTGCTCTGATTTCCTCTAAGAGGAGTACTTTGTGTCAAAATATTTTGAAGACTTTTTACAGGCTTCCCAGGCCACCAGCTTTGCCTACAGTGCATGTGGTCTCCTTCACTGTTTGCATTGCAGTGATCATATCTTGAAGAACTCAGTTGCCAAGAAAACGTGAACTTCATATCTGTATCCTTAAAAACAAGCAAATAAATAATCAGAGCTGAATAATACTGATGGTGTTTATTGCTCTGAAAAAGCTATTGAGTACATTCAATATTGCACGCCCCTTTTAGATTTTTATGATAAAGAGGTAAAATGGAGCATTCCCTCTGTGAGACTAGGGAAGCAAGTCTTGCCTGTTGGGATCTGATGTACTAATCAACAGAGTGCAAGTTCTTCTATTTTCTCTTAACTGAGGGTTTCCATTGGGTTCTGATCCTTTGTCTGACCACTTCTTTGCTCCTGTGGTGTCAGCTTATTAGCAGAGTACTTCCTCTGTGCTTCCTTTTCTCTCAGTACTGAAATGCATTCCACAGAGTTTCCCATTTATTATCAGTAGCAAAAAAGAAAAGTCACAGGCATTGTTCCTTTTTTGTTGCGAAAGACAGCTGACTTCTCCAAGGTCACCAAGCTCTGGGCATAGATAAGTATAATCAGGGGGTGCTAAATCCCAATCCTGTACTTTATTTGTTGGTGGTGTGTACATGCTATGACAATGGCTGCATTGTTGTGGACATGCCTTTCTCTTGCAGGTGATTAAAAAATCTGCCATCCCTATGTTGCTGTAGGTGGTTCCCTCTTTTGTTGCTTCTCTACTGATGTGAACTCCTAAGAAATCTGATCATTATTTGAGATGTGTAGGTGCCTTTGTCACGGCAATAGTGAAATTATCAAGAAAACAAGCATATTTTTTTCCTTCATTGATTTGAACTGTGACAGGGCTGTCCTCCAGTCATTCTTTGGCCCTTCTTTGGAGGAGCAGATAGTCTCTTACGTTCCCATGTGATATTTCAAGGTGATTGACTGTCTGCTACGTGGGTTTTCTTTTTCTTTTAGAATCTAAAGGCTAGAAGCACAAAGGAATCTAAAGATCAGACGACGAAAAATTCCTTGGAAAGTGAGTGATCCATGCAGAGGATACTGGTTTGTCAGGACTGTGTGGGGGCTGTTGCCAAGCCTCCACTCTCACTTCTTCTTTTTAAATGTTGGAAGGTTGTGGAGTCTCTGTTGGCTTTACATGGAAAATCAGTTCCTTTTTGCTAAGTAGTAGAGCTTCTGCATAGTAAATTGCATGCATGCATGGGTGATCTCCTGCCCAGCTTAAACCTGATGAGTCCCTTTGGGCATAACCAGGCTAACCAAAGGACTGCTGTGTTCTTAAGAAAGCACCTACTACCCAATGGCCCAATGTTAGCACAAACATCAGCCTAGAAGTAATTGCTCTATTTTTTTGCCTTCTCTAGAGAGCTTGGTCAAGCTCAGTTCTCATTGTGCTTGCCTTAGTAGAAGATAAGCTATGTTATATGAAGCTTCCATAATGATTAATGTAAAAGCCAATCCCCTTCCTTTTTTGGCCTATTATCAGGGTGTTTGGAAACACTCAACAGTGTCATGCTGAACTCCAGAAGGAGGGATGCACTGCCAACCTTTCAGGGACCTCCTTGGCAACTTTAAGAGTGCAAGGCCTGATTCTGACCTATGGGACCAGGCAGGTTGCCAGGAAATTGTTGCAAGCGTGCCATGCTATTTGCAGTCGTTCTGTACCACCTTGTGTGCTCCTCATCCACTGTGTGACAGAGTATGCTCACAAGTGGGTATTTGTTTGCTGTAGAGCATGTTTATTTCCTCTGTGTGTTCATGTGTACTGGCTGTGTAGCACGTTAACCTTGGAGAAGAGTTTCTAGTACCTCATCAGTTAATAAACCTGTGCCTGTACGCTCACTGGCATTGGACAAGTTGTTCTGTAAGGGCTGCATTTAGGTACCTCTTTTTTATGTTCCTGCTGTGTTTTTTTTCACAGCTCTGCTATACAAGCCAGTGGATCGAGTGACTCGCAGCACACTTGTACTGCATGTAAGTATCTGAAGGGTAGCTTTCCAACTTTTCTCCTATTTCCTATTTTCTTTTCCCCTCATGTTTCCCACTGAGCTGCAGGACTGCAAAAATTAAGCTGCTATGCTGCATAGGAGCCTTTTCTGTTTACACTGAGGAGAGGGAGCCCATGGTACCCTAGTAGCTCCCCAGTGATGTTACAAAGTGCAAAGTTGTCATTCTCTTCCTTTGCAGTTACAGCCTTCAGCCTTACTCTAGCCTGTAAGAAGCCATGGAGTATCTTCTCCGATGGCTTCAGTTGGGGACTTAGCTCTGGGGGCACTGCTTGCCAGTGCTGCTCATGATTCTGTTCTTCGCTTGTGTTCTTGGTGGCAGGATTTGCTCAAGCACACTCCAGTGAGCCACCCTGATCATCCACTCCTGCAGGATGCCCTGCGGATCTCACAGAACTTCCTTTCCAGCATCAATGAGGAGATCACTCCTCGTCGGCAGTCCATGACTGTAAAGAAGGGGGAGGTGAGTCTTCCTGCTTCCATTATTTTCTCAGTTCCTAAATATTGGTTGTACCTTTGTGGAGCAGACTGGGAACCTGAGCTATTCACTTGTTTGTTGCTAAGAAACAGTTTATGCAGTGTCCTTGTTTTCTAAAGGATACTGTACAGCTTCTCTCTGTTTTCTGCTAAGGAAAACAGTTTGGAAACCAAGAGGAAAAGAATGATCAGAGTTTATAATGATTTGTCATACATCATTTCTATGATGCATAGTTATGCAGTAAATGTATTTTACCTGCAAACACAAACCAAACAGGAAGCCTAGGAAGAGAAAAAGATGAGGAATTATCAGAAATCATAACAGGTTAGAAAAATGCTATGTTCTAAATATTAATTCATGCCATAAAACTTTTTTTGCATCCTCATTTCTAGAGAACAATATTGTGAATGGGACAAGAAAGCAAAACAAATAAAATGGGTTGGGAAAGCTAAGGGAGATGTTAAAATCCTATAGGTGTGGTACAATTCTTCTCAGCTCTGCTATGAGTTTGAATATGCCCAAGAAGCTTTAAGATCTGGGGTTCCCTTACCTGCATCTCATGCTGTGCAAGGAAGGCATAAATCTACACAGCAGTAAACTTCTGCGTGCCTCAATGGGCTTGATTCATATGCCTTGTAATTTCATTAGACAACAGTTCAGTCCTTCCTGATGAGGGCACACTGGGACTGACAGAAGTACTAAGAGACAGGAGGGTGTAGGAGATTGGACAAAAGGGAGGTGCAGCTCAAATAATAAATTTGTAAGAGGAATTGTTGCAGCATGCCGAAGACACTGGCTGATCAAAAGTGACCCAAATTACCCTGTACAAAAACATCTCCTACAAAGCCCAGGAGATTGTTAACGTACCACAAACCTTCAAGATGTATTCCCAAATCCTGTCAGCTAAACATGCTTGCTCTTAGCTGTTAAACTGATTATCAGCTGACGAAGATCAGCTAGAAGCTAGAGTACTGGAAATTAGGTGTACTGTTCATCTGCAACTCTTGCTCCTATTCTCATTTTGTTAACTAAGGAAGGCTGCAGCTGAGAAGAGGGGAGACTGAGCAATTGAAGGCTGAGATGGAAGCTCAAACATCAGTCACCAGGGCCTGGAGATAGTAGATAGCCTCATTAAAGTGGATGCTGATTGAGTCACAGCAGAAATTGCAGGCTGGAATGTCCCTGTGCAGGGGAGGGAGCACTTTGTGTTCTCCGGTTGTCTGTCAGCATCTCAATGAGGGATGCAGGCTTTGGAAAGTGTCATGCAGAATCCTAATGAAGTGCCAGTGCGCAGGCAGCGGGGCTGGCTTGGGAGGATAATCCTGATGATCTCTTTTTGGAGCAATATGTTTGTCAGATCTTACAAAGCAGGAAGGAGGAGGCCTGTTGGAATTGTGCTCAGCAGGCCTGTTCACAAGCTCAGTGGTCCTCTAGTGCTTTTGTGTGTGATGGAGAGAGAGTACATATCTAAGGATAGGGCTGTAGGTGTGCTGGAGGAAACTGGAACCCTTTGTGCTCTGCCTCACTGCACACTGCTTGTACTGAGCCTAGGGAAGAAAAGAACTTGCTTCTGATGCTTCCTTGTTTGTCTTCCACTTGGAGAGACTGAATGTGGATACTTTCTCCAGTTGTTCAGATGAGTATTCCACATTCTTTCAAATCAGTATCTGTCTGGGGAGTAGCTATGTTCATTCTTTGCACAATAATCCAGAGGCAGAAGCAGGCTTCCAGCTGCTTTGTGTGGGTTAGTGA
Source organism: Phasianus colchicus (assembly GCF_987193195.1). Classification (NCBI taxonomy): domain Eukaryota; kingdom Metazoa; phylum Chordata; class Aves; order Galliformes; family Phasianidae; genus Phasianus; species Phasianus colchicus. The sequence continues at coordinate 4,817,085 of NC_143453.1, forward strand.
TAGGTGTTGCTTCCTACAGGCTGCTCACCTTGGGGTCATAGCTGGTTTTTGTTTCCGCCTGTATATTTTTCCTTTTCTCCTCCCACTCCCCTTGCTTATGCTTCCCCTGGGGTGACAGGACAGTGTGCAGTTTGCATTTCCTAATTGACTACCCTCAATACATAATGCATTTTTTTATTTTAATGAATCACCAGCTTGCTTTGATAGCTTTTTTATTATTATTATTATTTGTCTTACTCCCCTTTGAAATTTCCTTGGTGAAAAGGAAGGAGGGAAAACAGCATTTTCCCCCTATGCACTGCTTAGGTGCTGATCTCAGTTATCTTTTTTTCCCAGCCCTTGCCTTTTATGTAGAGTATGTTTCCTCCTTGGGGTGCATCATGGGGAGGAGTCAAATCTCCTTTTCTCCAGCTCTTTTTTTCAGGATCTCTTTGAACTGAGGAAAGCTGCGAGTGGCTAATCTCCCTAGTGACAGGCTGCTAAGAAGAGTGCAGGTCAAAACATAGAACAAGCTCATGAACAGTCTTGATCTCTTTTACAAAAGGTGGTTCCTGCTCTGTGAGCATTGGCTCACACTGACCTGGCTTCTGCCTTCCTGAATGACATCAAATATTGTTCCTGCACAGGAGCATCCAAGTCCTGTTTCTCATGGCAGGCTTTTTTTTGCTAATTCTGGGCTTATGTATGTGAACTGAAAGTTTTCTGTGATGCACGAACATGATTTAATCTGCTGGGGCAGAATGAGTATTTCAGTTAGAGCGAGGAGATAAATGCAAAGGGAGTAAAACCATTCACTGTGGAGACAGAAGGGGCCATAACAGGAAAGGGAGGATCCAATTGGGCTAAGCCTACAAGCCAGGATGGAGGGAATACTGCACATAGTTTGGCCCTTGCTGCCGGTCAGGCTAACAATAACTAGAGTTCTTTGTTCTGTGGTTTGCTGGGGGCTGCTGGTACAGAGGATCCAGGATAGCACCAGCCCCATCCAGTTTGGTTTGTGAGTGGTTTACTCAATGTATTTGTTTGGTGTTTGGGAAGGCAGCAGTGGCCCTGAGGCTGAATTTGGCTAGCAGAGCATGGGAGTCCTGTGCTGAGGAGAAGGATGCATCGTGTTCCTCCATGATCTGCAGAAGGGTTTGGGATATGTCCTCATAGTAAGACTCAAAGGAAAGGCAGAAATGTGGGGCGGAGTAAAGGTTTGCCATTTTTGATGACTCTTCTGGTCCTGCATGGAGAATTTCAGGTCCAGCTCAGTCTGTACCTCTCAGGAATGGTTTGAGCCTTTTGTAGATGGCAGGAGGGATTTACTGGAGGCTTTTTCCAGACTTTTGAATCTCTCTCCCTTCAACCTGATCTGTGCCATTTTCTTGCTGCTCTGTTTCTTCCCAGCTTACTGCTTCTGTAATTTTACTTCTTCGCATTTTTGATGTTTTATCTGCAGATATCCACTTCACCAACTCAAAAAATCAGTTTCACAAAAGGAGGGAAGAGGGGGTCTGCGTAGCACAGTACTCTTTGACTCAGAAAGGGAATATGGAGAATCTTGCACCCCTTAAGACCGTGGAGCAGGCCACTTATTTGCTCACTGCTGACCCTTCTTCTCCTCTGTTCTTTCATCTTTAATAGGAAACCTATTTAAGGTTTTACAGGAGTTGGTCCCTTAGAAAGCAGGAAAATAAGTGCTTTGAGATGAAGTACGTACAAATATTACATGCCAGAAGGGAAGGAGTTATAGCCCTTCCAGACTTATTAACAAACGAGCTCTGCAGATTGCATGTTTTTTCTTAGCTGAACCTAGATGCAAATGACTGTTGGAGCGTGTGTCATCTTTCCCTGCCAAGATTTGTGCTTCCAGCTAATTCAGCCCATTCCTGTAAAGCAGAGGTTGACAAAACTGCAGAGTTCATTTGGTAGATGTGTGTCCCTTCCTTGGCTTCAGCTCATCTCGTACTCCTTGCAGGGTGTTTCAGGATAATTCAAACTAATCAGAGTGGTGGTGGCTGCCATTCTGCCTCACCCATGGCTGCACACTCCTACTCTCTTTGAAGTGTTAGCACTGGGATTTGTGTGATCACACAGTGGTACGAAGAGATGGAGCTACCTGAAAACAAAGCCATTTTTTTAGTTTTGGGTCACTCTACTGGCTGAGTAGCTTAGTGTCTGTTATCCTCAGCACCAGTCTTTATGCAAAGAGAGCAGACAGGCTGTTCCTTCTGAAAATAAGTCCCCCCAAATCACATTTTGGATCAGCTTACGCTGCTGTGGACCTTCCTCTCCTGCCCTGGAGAGAAGAGGTTGTTGGCAGACTGCTCTAACACGTATCTAAACAAGACTTGTAACTGCAGGCAAGAAACTGGATATCATTGCTTTAGGCTTCTGTTTGATTTAAGTAGGAGAGGAGGTTGCAAGGGAGCAGAAGTGCAAAGTAAAGCCTTTGGAAAGTTGAGGACTAAGCCTAGATGCAGACAGGCATGCACAGCTCAAGGCCTGGTGCATACTTCTCCTGGAGCCTTTGCACAGGTGTTGACAGTAGAATACTTAAAAAAATACTCTTGGATGCTTCACACTCTGCCTCACAGCTGGAGTCAGAGAACTTCTGGTGACAGAAGCTTGGGAGGAAAAAATTACTAAATATGCAAAAAGCAGCCAATTTATCTCTCCAAGCATAGAATCCCTTAATTCTACAGTGCTGGTCTTGAAACATGCACACACTCAAGGAATCATTTTCTTCCTACGCTCTGCAGAAAGCCAAACCACTCTTCCTTACTGACATATGCCAATACCCATCTTCTGCTTTTACCCTTCTCCTCCTGCATCACACATGTTCCAGTCCTTCCGGGGGCTCTCACCCACGCACGCTGCTGCTGTCACATCGGATGAGCTCTTTGCTTGGCTGTCACGTGAGGAGATGGCCCCTCGTACAGCTGTGGTTCTGGATGAATATATTTTTAAATTCCACTTCTTGTAATGTATCTCAGGCTGTTCTTCTGCCACAGTTGTTGGAGTTAAACAGTACACGGCAGCAGAAGGATTTATCGTTTACAAATAGCACACAACAATGGAGAATGAATAGATGAGCATGATGGTAGCAGAGAAGATGCTCACTGGCAGAGGTAAGAGGACAACAATAAGCAATCCAAAGAGGATATCCAGGCACTGAAGGGCATAAAGGGAGAGCTTTTCTGTCTGGGACACAGAGATGGGTGAGAGAAGAAGCAGCTAAAAACATGAAAAAGAAAGCAAAGTCTAGAAAGGAGACTTGGGGCTTGTACTGAGCCAATATTGGAGCATAGCAAAAGCCTCTGGAAGGTGACAGTTTTTGCCCAGGCACTGTTTGAGAGGTAAAGGCTGTACTAATTCACTCTATAATGATATGAAATAAGCAGCTTTCCTCTAGATGTCCTGGAAAGTCTTTCAGCATCTGAGCTGAGCTCCTGAGCTGAACAGCTGCCAGTCTTGGGGCTGTTTGTAGGACACATGGGGTCCCTTTGCCACTGCATTGCCACTCTGATACTAAGCCCATGCTTTGCTGGATGTTTCTTTGGTGTTTCTGTAATCTCTATGTGATTTCAGGATATTTTAGGAAACCTTTAACACCTTTTGTAACCTTTGCAAATACAGTGTAACTTCAGAAACAAAGTTGAGAGAGATGGTCTCCCAACACATGTTGTATGTGACATACAATACCACAGGACCATTCATTCAGATAAAAGACCTCATGTTTTGGGAGACTGTTTAACCAGAGGCTAACAAAGGAACAGCTCTTGGTGCCCACAGGAGAGAGTTAACCAACATAGACTTTGGTTCCAAAAAATATGACCTATGGAACTGAGGTGGTATGGATACCTGACAGCACAAGTGCTGCCTATGGGGACCCCTGGCTTCCCCAGGGTGTGGGGTAGGATGGGCTGACTCATGCAGGAGGTCAGAAAGGTGCCTTGTGCTCCCTGGCTGTGGGGCTTGGCAGGGATCTGGTAAGCCAGTTGGGAAATCCTTTTATTGTTTCCCTCTGACCTGCTGAACCCTCCTGGCAAGTTGACTCATTTGCAACAAAGGATGTGACCCTTTGCTGGAAGTGCTCCTCCTCGGCTCCACTGATGCTGAGCAGCCTGGAGCACGCTTGTTGTGGCCAGCCCTAATGAAAGTCCTGTTTTCCCAGAGAAGCTGGTAGTTAGACCTAATATCAAGCTCCACACCCTTGTGAGGATACATTTCCTGACTTGACCCCCAAACTCTTCTTCCTCTCCTCTCCTCTCCTCTCCTCTCCTCTCCTCTCCTCTCCTCTCCTCTCCTCTCCTCTCCTCTCCTCTCCTCTCCTCTCCTCTCCTCTCCTCTCCTCTCCTCTCCTCTCCTCTCCTCTCCTCTCCTCTCCTCTCCTCTCCTCTCCTCTCCTCTCCTCTCCTCTCCTCTCCTCTCCTCTCCTCTCCTCTCCTCTCCTCTCCTCTCCTCCCTAGATCCTTGGTTGCTCATAGTGGTAGTATACCTTTGCTCCAAAGGTGAAGCTTCCTAAACTAGCTCCTCAGTGAGAAGAAATGAGTGACAGCTTTGGGAAGCTTAGTATTTTCCTGAGTGGCTGACTAGCATACATCCCTTTCACCTCTTTACTTCTGTTCCAAGCAAGCTTAGGAAATATACCCTTGTCTTCTTTCCACCCAGCTCTATTTCTGAGAGAACCTGCTGCCAAAGACTTTTGCTGCCTCATGGAAGCACTGTGTCTTGTCAATCTGGATATTCATACCCCAGAGTGCCAGCCAAAAGAAACTCAGTGCAAACAAGTGGTACCTTAGTCCCAGATGGGATGTACAAAGGCTTTTAAATCACACCCCTGATTTGGCATCACATAGCTGAGCTTTCTGCTTGGATTTTAGTGAGATGTGGGACAGAGAGCATGACTGCTTGGAGAAAGTCTGCCTGGATGATGGCAGCCAAAGGCTGTGCAAATTTAGAAGGCAGAAAGAGGGGTCACCTATGTGGACCAGGAAGGCCGTGTGGAGGCTTGCTGCAGGGATTGCTGATGGACTCTTCTTACTTTGTGGAAGCTTGACACTAAGGCCTGCAGTTACTGTTCCCTCTGCATAGGCTTCCCTTCACTGGAGGAAATGCTTACCTTCAAATTATTGTGGTTTAGGTGAACAATAAGCAGAGCTTGGGCAAGCAACAAGAAGCTATTCTCATTGCCCCAAAGGAGCTGAGCTGAGTTGCAGCACAATTAATATGCATCAGAGTTAGCAGCCCGAGATCAGGTTTTGGGCTTGTTCACAAAATCTCTTTCCCTGCTTCATTATTGCTCCCAGAAGAAATTCTTTGCAGCTGTGGAGAGTGTTTTTGCTACTGCCAATATGCCTCCTCCTTCTTATTTATTTGTTTTCAGAGCTGGATGTTTCTGGTTTCCTGCCTACCTGGGATTTGTTCATCAAGCAGGAGTGGGGAGCTGGGTGCAAGTGCACATCAGCAGCAGACATCAATGCAGGCAGGCCTTCCCTCCAAAACCACTGAGGAGAAACCAGGAGGATCATGCCTAAAAAATAAATATTAATGTATATATGGGCCTTCCAGAGCCTGAATCAGTGCTGGATGCTGCATCTTCACAGACTTGTGCCCAGAGATGGTGCAACAGTGTGCTAGGGAGCAGTGTTACCTTCCTGGTACTATGGGAAAGGTGCAGCTTTTGCTGCTGCTCACTGACTCCTGGGGCCTTTGTGTGGTGGCAAGCAGACCCAAGGTGAGATGCTGACACGCTTCTGTGCTTCAGCAGCTCTTGGCTACAAGGTGCAGACAGGAAAATGCAGACCCTTAGTCTGTATCAGGAAGTTTAGGGCATTCTAGAACAGACTAGAAACAAGAACTGTGACTGCAAGAACATTTCTCTCCTGTGCGTTTCTTGCCGTGCTGCCTGCTGGGGCTGATGTGGTTTGTTTTCATTTTGGAGAACCAGGATGGGACGGATGGTAGGAGGGAGAAGGAGTGTGGGGGTTTGAACTCCCACACCCTCTGCAGTGAACGTGCTCAAGGCTTGTTAAGTCATGCAGCAAGTAAAACCCGTGAGGCATAACCCTGAGAAACTGAGGCATGAATTCTGGTTTGGATGTCTTGACCTTGCCGAAGTTAACTGCTTTCCAATTGCACACTGCTGTGCAGCTGAGCAGGGCTGCCTCTTGGCAAAGGACAGATTTTGCATATGAATTTCCTGCGGAGATGCTTGTCCTACTGACAAGTTGTGCGTGGGCCTGGAGAAGGATGACAGAGCAGAAGGGAGTGTTGTTGGTTAGCACTGAGCAGTGTGAGCTGATCTCTCCTATCTCCAACCATAGTGCTGTCTTGGCATGTACAGCATGTGTAATGTCACTCATTGGTGTCAGCAGGCCATCCTCTTAGCTGGAGTAACAAGTAAAAGTACTATGGGGGAGGAAAGGGCATCTTAGGAAACCTGTGTGCAGAAGCTAATGGTGGCTGCTTGTGAAGCAAACTAACACTGACAGGCATATTTGTGGGAATAAAATTTGCCAGTGACATACCCTTGGCTTGCTTTTGAAAATCATGGGGAAATTTCTATTCTGCATGATGTGCACTCGGACTCATATCGATCCTGACATCAGAACAGAAGGCCTGGGCATAGTGGAGGGCTTGAAACTCCTGTGTTGGTCACTGGTGACAGCACAGACCCATCTGTCTCAGTGCCAGTGCTCCGGCCTTTCTGTCTGTCAGCTGGAGTCCCTGTAGGGGAAGAAGGGAAAAGATGCTTTTGCCCTCCAATATATGCCTGTTATTTAGGAAGTTTTAAGTCTCCTAGGAACTAGAAATAGGAATAAAGATATCGAGGTTAAGCGAATTATCTGTATCATCTAGATTTGGGGAATATTTGATTTATTGTATTAATTATTTAGGAGGAAAAAAAAAAAAAAGCTTTTAAAGCTTTTAATAGGTGTGGGGTAGGGGCATATCCAGATGATCTGTTTAAACACAAGCAGGTAAGGGACTACAGAGAAGTTTGCTAGATACATTTTATATCTAGCAAATGCAGAGTTGGGAGTAACTTGTACTAAATTCAGTAGCTGAATGATGGGGGAAGTCTGGACAGAAAAGTGGTGTTTGCTGCTCTCTGCTGGTTTGTAAGAGGGATGCTGGCATGCTGGCCCTTGGGCACTTAAGCCAGGCAATGACTCACCATAAGTAACACTTGGTCTCAGAGACAGGTGATGGAAATAAACCTCAGCTCTGACCTGGCACCTGATGAATAAAGCCATTTTTGCCCTTGAGAGAGAAAGCAGCAGCAGGGAGCAGAGCTCACAGCAAGGAGCACATAACAGCCTGTTTTTTCTCTGAGTTGAAACGATTCATTGAATTGGCTCTGGTAGGAGTCAGGCATAAGGAGTGCATCGCTGAGGGAGGCTCAGTGCTTTATCTCAGGCCCTTTCTTCACTAACTGAAATGTTTTCTGTTTTTCACCAGCACCGGCAGCTCCTGAAGGACAGTTTCATGGTGGAGCTCGTTGAGGGGGCTCGCAAACTACGTCACGTCTTTCTTTTTACTGATCTGTTCCTGTGTGCCAAGCTCAAGAAGCAGATTGGAGGGTGAGGTTTCCCTTCTGGTCTGTGTGTTTTGCATCTCAGCTTCAGCAGAGTCCTGGGTTTAGCCAGCAACAACAGCTGAATATGAATCCTCCAGTCCTGGGTAACCAGAATCTATAAAATGTAGTTGGACAGAGTGTGAGCAGCAAGGAAGTGCTGTCCATCATAGGAGATCTTGGCTCTGAGAAACTCCTCTCCTTGCTCTCCTCAAGCAATAAGTTGCTTGTGCCCTTTTTGAAGCACATACTTCCAGGGAAGTAATTTTGAAGAGAGTGGGACTTTCCCAAGAATGTCTGTTCTGGCAGGAGGGGTGAAGAAGGGAGTAAATAGCACAAAACATTAAAAAACATGGACAGGCTATTCTGGTGAGAGCACTGTGGAGTGGCAGTCACAAGGTGTAGTTTCTTCTGGTTGGGTTACATGGAAGTTTGTACACTAACACTTCTACCCCCAACTCGACCATCCCAGCTCAGACAGGAGAGACCTGAGCTTAGACCACAGACAGCCATCCATTCACACATGTGGCTTTGCTTTCAAACTCTGCCTCTACAGAGGCTTTGAAGAGGCAGAGTAGAGGATTAAAAGGGTGTGCACAGGATTTTTGTGGACTCTTAGGGCAGAAGGAGCTAGGTAACAAAACAATTTGCTTTGCTGTGCACTGTACTGGCAAATTGGCCCTTCTTGGCTTTCTTACTGGAAAGCGGCATTTTACCAGATTTTTTTCTGACTTGGAAGTCATAAAGAAGCTGTCCCTAATTCTGTATCTTATGAGCTATAATGAGGAATGACCTGTAGGAAGAGGAAGTGAGTGTTTGCCAAGCACCATTAAGCAGCAAAGGTTTGGACCTTCTGTCTTTCAGAAAAAGCCAGCAGTATGACTGCAAATGGTACATCCCACTCACTGACCTTAGTTTCCAAATGGTGGATGAGTCCGAGGCAGTGCCCAACATCCCACTGGTACCTGATGAGGAACTGGATGCCATGAAAATCAAGATATCCCAGATCAAGAATGATATTCAGCGTGAAAAGGTAAAAAAAAAAAAAAAAAAAAAAAGGTTGAACATTCCATCCCACATACAGAACAGACTCAATATCTCTGCTGAGATGAGATGCTGATAGAAGCAACCTTTCCAGGGTTGGACAGCATGGAGAATCCTGCTAAAACAGGCTGTTCAGCAGAGATTTGTGGTACAGCTCAGTTATCAGTGATATCTAAACTGCTGCACAGCCCACTGTTGCACTGCTTGTATGATGGCCTCCTCTGAGGGAGGCAGGAATAACAAAAGATGCTATATTGCTCCTCTGCTTAAATGGATCTGCCTGTGATTATTTCCAGGCACTTTTGTTGAAAATGAAGCTTTTATGCTGTAGACATGAGAAAGACTGGAAGTATAGCATATCAATATGTGGAAAGTCTGGCATCTGACTGTCAGAGTATGATCTTCATTTCCTTTAGAGGAAAGGGACTGTGGGTCTGAAAATGTGTTGGTGTAAAAGAGAGCAAGTGAGAAGAATGATGTGCACATCCTTTTGTCTTCTTCTCTCCCCCCACCATTCAGAGGGCCAATAAGGGCAGCAAGGTCATTGAGAGGTTGAAAAAGAAGCTCTCAGAACAGGAATCACTCCTGCTGCTGATGTCTCCCAACATGGCTTTCCGGGTGCACAATCGCAATGGCAAGGTGAGTGGCTGTTTTGATCTGCCTCAGGCTTTGAGTACTAGAAAGATGCTGAGGGGCTCTGTGTGCTTGCATGTGCATTGTATAAGGAGATCCTATTTTATTCTGACTGGTCTGAAAGCACTTTCCAAGGAGCAGACGCCTAACGCTTTGTACACTGAAGGTTATGATAATGTCTTGGAAGGCCATGACTAATTTGAATGTGACATTGGCATAAAAATATATATATATATAAATGAATCTATTAGCTGAACACCTGTCTGTGATTGGACAAGTCCTGTCAGAGCAATAGGAACTGCCCTCTTCACCTAAGAAAAAGCTCTGCAGCTACTCCCTTTTGGCCTCCCCTTCAGTTCAAGGCTTAGTGCATTGAGGGCTGCCTCCTCAGAGCTGTGTGCTGCACTTCACAGAATCACTTGGCACCAGGGATGCTGAGAACAATCTCCTTTTAGCTTTGCGGGACAGAGGTATCCCATATCTTTGTGTGCCAGAGGTATCACCTGCTCTGACAGTACTGGAACATATCTCTGTGGCCTTAGCACACACAAGGCAAAGGGCTGCCACAAGATCCTGTTACAAACCAGTCAGAATTCAGAAGCTGGTCACTGCTTCTTCAGCTTGCATCAGTGTCTTGGCCTGTCATGGAAGCTTTTAGGTTTCACGGTGCAGCTGCTGTAAGGAATTGTGCAGAGCTATCGTGGGACCTCATGCTGCCAGGGCCACAGCTGCTGTTTGCAGGGCAGAGCCCTGTGAAGGCTCTGACTGCAGGAGTCTGTTTGTTGGTGCTGCTGACACATTGCTGACATGGCACAGTGCCAGAGTCCTGCCTGTCATTGACAAAGCTGTGATGTAGGGCAATGGGAAGAGTACCAGAAGAGCAGTATATCCAAGAATTTCTGCTGGAGAAAATATTGGAGGCAGACCAGCTCTCAGTGGTGAGTCAGGCTAATGCATACCCCACGTTCTGTTTTTTTGGATAGAGTTACACGTTCCTCATTTCATCAGACTACGAAAGGGCAGAGTGGAGGGAGAACATCCGGGAGCAGCAGAAGAAATGTGAGTTAACCTCAGCTGGCTATTGGTTCAAATGGTGTGAAATTAAATCCAGAGGATACGATGTGGGGCATTCAGAGTGGAATTTGAAAGTCTTCTGTCTCTGCATATCTGAGTCTGTCTGTGGGAATTTTGCTTCCCATACCATGTAGGGAATGTATGGAAGGAATTTCTCTCATTTACCCTACAGGTAGAGATGTGTAGTTCCAGGTAGAGGAAACAACTGCACCCTTTGACCAGAGAAACTTTTATTTTGGCATGGGTATTTTTAGGCTTTGCAAGAATGCTGGTGCCCCTTGATTCCTGTGAACCACTTTGGGGCATTTTACTCTAAATTTGGAGTAATTGAACATGCTCTAAACAGAGACAGGCTGCAGCAGTATCACAGACCTAAATGCTATGGTACTGTTGCTGAGTGTTGCCCAGGGAGCAGCTGTCCTGTGCATGCCCAGAATGAGAGAGCATGCATGCAGCTTTTGCTTTGAATTCAATTGCTCTTCCTTTGGATTTCCATGGCAGGCTTTAAAAGCTTCTCGCTCACATCAGTGGAGCTCCAGATGCTGACAAATTCCTGTGTGAAACTCCAGACAGTTCACAACATTCCCCTCACTATCAATAAGGAAGGTAAGACATACAGTTTATGCTTTCATATGGTGTAGCTGCAGTGAAAGCCTGTCTCTGCCTGCCTTTGTGCATTTCCCCTAGAGCTACTCTTAATATTTCTTTCTGCTACAGCTTCAATCTGGTGATGATTTTCAAATCTAGGACACTGCGTCAGAGACCATCCTATGTTGCTTTTTAGCCTGGTGGTATAGGCTTTGTGTCTATATATTACTTTTGTCCTTTGTATTTCTTCCATGCTGTCTTGCTGACCCTAGCAGTGGCATTGTAAAAGCCCCAGATTGCCAGAAGTTATAAATGGCTAGAATGCATGTTCCTGTTACATCCATTTTAGGGACATAAACTTCTGCAAAATTAACTAATCACTCTGTCTTTCTCCCTTGGCTTCTCTGTAAATTTAACAGCATTTCTTTGCTTTGTTGTATAGATGATGAATCTCCAGGTCTCTATGGATTCCTGAATGTCATTGTCCATTCTGCCACAGGATTCAAGCAAAGTTCAAGTGAGTTGTAGTTCTGTAACACAGAGGTGCTGGGGGATGTTAAATAGCAGGGGGGAGATGATGGTGCTGTTGACTCCTGGGTGTGGATTCATTTAGGACTGCAGCACCTGGAATGATGATGAGGAAGAGGAGTGGTGATTTGGGGAACTGAAAGAGAAATTGGGACATTGGTATAAATTTAGAGGAACGCAATGGTACTGGCTAACATAGCTTAAAACATAAAAATAGGGGCAATGTCTGCAGTTCATCACTATTTTTCAAAAACACGAGATACCACATCATTAAACAGTGTGGAGATAATGAGGTTTTGATGACTCGGCCCTACCTCGTCTCTGAGGGATGTTATGCAGATGCTGTTGCCAGTGAAATCAGCTCTGATGTGCTGATGGGATCTGGTATCTGCCTAGGGAAGTTTCATTTCTCATTGGTGTAAACCTTCTGCTCATTGTGGCTTGATGTGGGAAATACTAGTTAACAGCACACAGCAGACTCATGATATAGGTGAAAGCTTGTCTGTGCTGAGGTTATTTATACCACTGTACTGGTAACTCAGCTTCATAAACTCTGCTGGTCCAGATGACAAAATTGCATTGGCCAATGTTACTGGTACAAATACAGAGAAGATATAAATGAAGAAACTCTCTGAATGTGATTAATGTAAGATAGGAGGTTCTGGAAATTTTTATGAAGTTTCTGTCTTCCCTTTCTCAGATTTGTATTGCACGTTAGAGGTCGATTCTTTTGGGTATTTTGTGAACAAGGCCAAAACCAGAGTGTACAGAGACACCACGGAGCCCAACTGGAATGAGGTAGGTTGGGTTGTTCTTGCTGTGGTGTTTTCCACGTGACATCAGTGCGTGATGGGTAGAAAAACTACAAACGAAAGAACATTTTGTGTGAAGCCCATGCTGCATGCTTTGGATTTGTGCAGCATGTGCTGCCTTTCAGCAATCACACTGATGGCAAATCCACCTGGCTCTAATTCCTTCTCACAGATTTTCTCCTGATCTGGATGGAGTTAAATAAATTTTTCAGTACAAAATGAGTCTTGCATTTTCCAGCATCTCATCATTTAAACAGAGATGCTTGATTAATATTTTTTTTAATAAGGCATCAGTGAAAATATACTGAAGGAGGATTTTTTTGAAGGTGTTTTTATTTGTTGTGAGGAGAAAGAATTAGACGTATGCCTGCTTACAGCAACTTGCAAACCTGCTGGAGAGCAAAATTAGAGGAATGTAGGTGAGTTTGTTTCTTTAAATGATGCTTTGCTGCATGTCAGTGAAACCTGGCTAAGGAGCCAACTGCCTTAGTCTCTAATTTGACCACATTACATATACAAAATAGAGCTCCAGTTTATTTTCAGACCATTTTCATCAGGAAGGAGATCTTTGCCAGACCTGAAGTGCTCCTTCCTGAAGAGTTTTAAGGATAATATCCTGATTATGAAGAGACTGAAAGTCTTGCTGTGGTGTACTCATTGCTCTGTCCTTTTCTGGTGCCCTGTAGGAGTTTGAGATTGAGTTGGAAGGCTCACAAACTCTGCGGATTTTGTGCTATGAAAAGTGCTACAACAAAATGAAGCTCACCAAAGAGGATGGAGAGAGCACAGATCGCATAATGGGAAAAGGACAGATCCAGGTAAGACTGCACTTAACTTGTTCCTGACTACTGCAAAACATGACACGTATTTAAATCCTAGAGCATCCCAGAGAGCTTTTTTTCTGCCTTCTGATTGCCTCAACACTGGGAGTTTTCCTCCAGACAGTGAGAAATACAGTGAGATTCATAAGTAGGAAGCCTTTTCCCTCTTGCCTTGTCCCCCTTGCTTACTTCAGTGCCCTTATTAGAAAAGATGCTTTTTCAGAAAAAATTAGGTTCTGATCACTTGATTTCCCTGTTAACTTCAGCACTTCCAGCAGAGTATACAGAAGCTGCAGTGAGCCCTGGGTACTGTTGAGACAAAAGAGGAAGCAGTGAAAATACTACGCAGAAGAACACTACCTTCCCTCCTTCCCTGTGTGCTGGAAGTTGATTGATGTGCTAGGAGGGCCTTGGAAGACAGGGTTATTGTCCTGATAACTGCCACGTCTAAAGTTTAGTGCCCATGACAACAGACTGCATCTGAGATAAATGGGTTTTTTGAACTATTTCACCACTGTGAATCAGTGTGGGCACTTTGTGTAGCAAATATAGAAGGGAAGGGGATGATTGCAGGTGGGTGCTGCTCTCCAGGAGCTGCTGTGTGATAAAGGACTAAAGCTCCATGCAGGAGAAATCAGGCTCCTCAGTGGGTGCTGTCATAGTGAACGTGTGTTCCTACGCTTCCTCCAGATTGTTGCACTGCCTGTGCACAGCTTTAGGGAGTTGTTTAAGCGTTTGTTCTGAGGATGCATTCTTTACATTGGACTGGCTGTTGTTCCCTACCCAGAAAGCTTTTCCTTTCTGGTGTGCAGAAAAATAGTATTGGTTCACCTTCATTTACCTTTAGGTCTTTGCCACTTCTTGGATGACTGCTTTTTCCAGGGTGTGAGTGATAATCACACAGACCAAGGCCATCGGTGGCGTTTCAGAAGCAACTCTGATTGTGGGCAGCTTGCAGGATCGTATCTCACTGTTACTCTAGAAGGGTTTGCTGTCTAAATGAGGCTGATGAGGCCCATTCTCCCCCTCCTCCTTGCAGCCCTGAAGCTCCCATACTACTTTCAGGGAAAGCTTTGTCACCAAATGCACGCTGGGTGTTTGGAAGATAATGTACATACAAATCAATAAATGCTAGTAGAACGTGACTCTCAGGCCAAGCAGAGATCTGTGTGTCCCTTCTGCTGACAAAGGCTGATTTTTTGTGGATCTGAGCAACTACAAAAGAGCAAGCTTTCAGCCCTGAAATGCCCTGGAGATTTGAGTGCTCTCATTGGAGAACCCTGGAATCACTGACCTTCTAAAGTCTTCAAATGTGTTACACAGATTTAAAAAAAAAAAAAAAGTACAAGATTTAATTTTTTTTGACATTTTTTTTCCCCACAGGAGCAGGTGTTTTTATGCACAGGATGTGTATGTTGTATTAAAACATCTTGCATGAAGTTAATAAGTATAAATACTTGTTGGTGGCACTTGAATTCAATCACTTATTTCTTTTAGAGAAATCTAAACAGCTTGGAAAGCTTAAAAAAAAAAATCAACAGAAATGTTTTGGCTAATACATGAATTTGTGCTGTGTTTTATCACAAAAAGCAAACACAAAAGCTCTCATTTTTGGTAAATCCCCATTGCAGTTTTTAAGGACTCTTTGTGACCTTTCTGAACATCCTCAATTTTCAGTGATTTCTGTTTTATCATGCAGCTTGTTAACACTATTGAGTAACAACAAACCTAAGTCATAAGAGGGTCTGGTGAGATTTGAGGTTGATAAGAATTACTGAAGGGTTTTATCTTGTTCTGATTTTAAATCCAACCTCCAAAGATTTCTCTCTATTAAGAGATTATAATATCAAAATAAAATCAGTGTCTGTGGCTGAAGGTTAGCTGTGTTCATGCTGTCAGCATTTTTTTTCCTATCATCAGTTTTACATTCATTTCTCTTTCAGAAGTTTTGTTTACTCTGGAGTTTCTAGTCTATGCAGGTCTTGTTGTTGTTGTTGTTATTATTCAGCCAAAGTCTGTCTCGTCTAAAGGCAACATCTGTGAAGTTGGGTGAGTTTTTCCAAAATTCCCCATAGTTAAGAAGTCTGGGAATGTCAGGAGTCGTGTCTGCATCCTCTAGTTGATAAAAAAGGAAAATTCTGTGTTGGTTAAATAGTAATGTGTTCTCAAGCCATGTATGTATTATTGTAAATCTGCAGCTTTTTCCTGCTGGGATTCCTGACTCACCACATTCTCGGTGCTGCAGAGAGGAAGACAAAGAATCAGGGAGACGAGGCTGTGAAATGTTTATTAAATCTCTCCATTGCATAACGGCACAGGAGGAAGGAAGACTGGAAATTGGTCCATGTGGTCACAAGCTTCCAGGAATGGGCAGTGACTTTAATAGCTCCCATTGCTCATGTTTTCTCTTCCTATGGAATATTTTATTTCCCTGTTTTTATAGCCACGAGCCAGAGCTTTGTGGCTTGCCAATCTGCAAATTTTCTCCCTCAAAAATAAAACTGTAAAGTTCTGATATGGGAGAAGCTCCTGTGCAGGTAGAAATTGAAATCCTCACGAGACTTGGGAGTGACAGCACTGGATGCACACATGGGGGGAGGCTTCTGTTACACCTTAGGCATTTAGAAAAGCAGGGAGAAGGTGCCACTGTGAATCTGAGGTTGGGGAGGAGTTTGGGAAGGGAGGAAATGGACAGATATTTTGCAGCAGGGAGCATGAAGCTGAGCTCACTTTTAGGCTCAGTTTGTCTCTCATTTTGAACTGGTTTTTTTCTTTCTGTTGTGACCTTGCAATCTGTCTTTGGCATTTGGATGGCACTTTTGCTCTTTGAGGTTTACACTTCATGTGGCAAGCGTTTCCCCAAATTTTGAGTGTAGCTGCCTTTTGTTTGGTCTTGGGACTGTGCATGCAAGCAAGCACATATATCAGCAATACTGGCCTCAGCCTCAGGAACAGACTGCCTGAGCAAACTGATGCTTCATCCTGTGATCCATCTCCTCCAGTTGGTGCCTCCTAGATACGCCACTTCCTTTGTTATTTCTTTTTACTGCATGATCAGCTCAGGCAAACTGTTTCCTTCTCCCTCACAGCAGCACTGGAAAATCAGGGAGGACGTGACTTCACAGCAGTCATTCAGTGGTAGCAACGCACCATCATTCCTCTGTTGCCATGCAGAACGATCGCTCTTATCTGCTTAATTATCTGGGATGTCTCATAGCAGTGCACATGGCTATTTCACAGACATCAAGGTTTGTTTTCCATGTAAAACAGATTGTCGCATGCAGTACCTCCCAAGTGTCAACTCAGAAAGCCTTTTACACGCTTGGCTTCCTTTAAACGGTTTGCTCATGCAGAACAGTACCCCAGCAATGAAAACAGGGTGGAAGTGAAGAAGGCAGTGGGTCATGTCTAAGGGGTGATGGTGGCAAAGATTAACATGTCAGCAGTGGGCTCGGAGAAGAATGGGGTTATGGCTGGACTGGGAGTTTCCAGCAGCAGTGAGACTCTGACAACACATCTGACACATCAGTTACACTTAAAAACTGATGGAGTGTGAAGTTGCCAGGGAGATTTAATAAAAGGAGGAAGTAATGCAAATAAATAACATAAAGCACACTAACGCTAAGGCTGCCTCAGTCATTGCTCCCAGACATTTCACTTCTGCTGATGCTTCTTTGTTTCTTCCACTTTCTTTTCTCTTCTGGGGGACAAAAATCAGCAAACTCTCTGTGGTGATTTCTTAAGACAAAGCACGGACAGCTTAGTGCCTGCCTTGCATTTGCTATTGACCAGTGTCCTCAGTTTGCCTTTCTCCTGGTCTCTGCCACTTTGTGTTCCGCACGCTCAGCCTCTGCTGACTTCTGTACACTAATTGTGTGCCTTAATTCTTTGCTGATTTGCTATGAGCACTAGAACCTTGCACTCAAAAATCCCCGCGGTGCCAAGCTGCTTTGTTCTCTTGTGTTTTGTGCAGGATACAGAGAGGCATCTGCTTGATTCATTAGTGAGTTTAGGGCTGCAGCTTGCCACTGCTAATGCCAAAAAGTGGGCCACAAGAGGCCTGGAGGTGCTGGGGGAGCACAGCCCAGTTTGTTCATGTTTTCCTATGCGCTTCCAGTGGGGGCTGTGCAAGCAAGCCCATAAGGCTCTTAGCAGGTCTGTCCTGTTTGCACGGACACACAGCACAATCTTTCATGCTTTCGGTGGGAATGAGATGGGTCCTTTTGTCGCTCAAACCCAGTAACCAGTTGAAGGAAATGTTGAGAGGTGCAGTACATTTCACTGTCACACTAATGCAGAGGCGGCCATTTCACAGTGCCTCAGTGCTCCTTGGGCTGGTGACACGGGGGCTCTGTGCTCACTCAGAGCAGCCTCCTTTTGGCTCTCCCTCTGTAGATTACATTCTTCTACTCAGTGCTCCTTCTTCCAGGTCACTGATCTCCAAATCAGGCCAAAAGACAGCATGACCCCATTTGTCACAGCTCTCTGTGCTGGAGCATCGCACTCACTAACTCTTTGTCATCAGTCTGCTTTGTAACCTGCCTGCTCCTGCTGCCCTTTCCCTGTGTTGCTCTTGCTGGTCTCAGAAGGTTGATCCACTGCAGGGTCCGGGACTAAAAGCTTGCTCAAGGTGTAAATGATGTTTTCTGCTTCCCACTGACATTATTATTTCTTACTGTGATTTTGTCAGACTTAAACCTAACTTCCTGCTTCATTCAGTACTGTTGAGAACTTATTCAAGCTTTGCTCTTTTATTAGTTTTCATCTACTTGACTTTGTCACTTAGAAAGCACCTTGGGTTCATTTTTTGTTGTTGTAGCCATTGATTTGTGCAGGGTTGGCTCAGGTCAGCCTGACCCCCCTCCACCCTCCTCCATTCAGTACAAGCTGTTTCCTACCAACAGTCAAACAGCAGGTGGGAGCACGGGGTCCCTCCAGCCCTGCAACAGAGCTCAGACACAGAGGAGCATAAGCAGCAACTGGTGCACCAGCAGTCCTTGCTCAATCCCCATTGTTACCCAGCGAGGAAGAGTCTCTGTGAGCTCCAACTCCAGAGCACTGCTTTTGCTGGTTCTCCCTGTATGGCATTCACTGAGGAGATGGAGTAGGACTTGGACTCACGCTTTTTAATGTCTATTTACTTGCTTTTGTTTTGCACAGTGGTAGGAGTTTTGTAGCCATAACCTAAGCAGAACTGGTAATACTTGCTAGCTTAAATGAACTGGGCCATGCTAGAGTTGTCCTTTAACTGTTTTGCACATATTCCAAACTCTCTTTTCCCTGCAATCATAAGTCCTCTCTGCTACAAATAATGCTCTCAATAACTCCATTCTACAAACAGATAGAAAACTGTTTCCAGCTTGGAGGTTTAGCTGTGGCAGCCTCTACCAGCAGATCCCTGCTGGCAGCTTTGTAGACAGCTGAAGGTCAAGTTTTCAGGAATCCTGAGCATGGTTGCTTGTTCATAGGAAACCAAACACTTCAGAAATGGTTTCCTCTTGATTCTGGGAAAGAATGCAGTTCGCTAGAAACCAAACTTCCATCACGGAAATTCAGGGGAGAACAGTTCAGGTTCTGGCCAACTTGTAGGGACGTTGGCCAGGCACACAGGCGGGGGCGGATCTGTTCCGCCGGAGTTAAAAGCAAAGCCTCTTGGCAAACGCTCTGTTATTCGGGTTTGCTGAAGTGCTGCAGCAAAGCTCTTCTGCCCATTGGCCTCTCGATCCTTTCTGCAGTCGCAAAATGTGGGAGCTGTTAGTTACTGACTATTCCCTACAAGGGATCTTCAGGAATTTCTGCCACAATTACACCTACAGGAACCGGTCCAATTCAGCAGGAAGGCGCGTGTGTGCTGGCAGCACCCCGCTGTGGGATCACATCTGTAACAAAGTGCGCAGAGACAAGGTTGGCCTGACCTGCTCATCCCTTCCTTCTTGGGGTCTCCACAGTGTGAGTAAGCAGGGAGAAACTTCTTTCTGCTTGTTGTCTTTTGCAGGGAGCGTGGCAGGGGGCCGGGGGAAGTGCCGTGTGTGTGCCTGACAGCAGTTCTGGGCTAATTGATTGATGGTTTGAAGCGTGAGCATGATGGTGTGTAAGAGATCTCAGAACGTACAGCAGGTGCCACTGTTTCAACATTTACTTCTGCCTGGCAGAGAAGTTTGCTTTTGCATGGAGTTTTGTGAGAGGGAGGAACTGTACTGCAGAAATAGCCCTGGTGTCTTTTTCTTTGCTGATAACAGTGAATTCAAAACACAGAGTGTGGTGCAGCTGCCTCCATCTGAGCATACAGTGTCTCAGGTGTTCAAGAGCCAAGTGCCACAAAGCTGCCTAAGGAGGTGCTGAAGTCTATTTGCTTTTGCTGGTACAGGTTGCTGATGGAAGTCCTCGTGCAGGAAGGTCTTTTCTGTATTTTGTCAGTGTAGTTTGAGCTAAGCGTCAGCAAAATCACCTGGTTTTGGACTCTTTCAGTCAGCATTGGAGTTGCCGGGTGATGTTTGAGTACTTGAGTCGGCTGCTCCCCAACCTCACAACTGTTCACTCAAAAGAAATCAAGCAAAGCTGAAAATGGGGCTTGGGGCTTTGCTTCAGAACCTGATTTTGGTTAGTGAATTCTTGCAATAGCAGAGCCAGGTGTTCTTTCTGACTGTGCACAAGATGAAATTAAAAGTAGTACGTAGTTCCAAGTGGGACAGCTTTCCATGGTTTCTGAACTGACTTTCTCCTTTTCAGCTGGGTTTCTTCACTGTCAGATCCTGACAGAGGTTTCATTTGTTCCAAGTTACCTTTCTCTGTGTAGATCACGTTCCATTTCTATTCCTTTGTCTCACTGTGGGGTCGTCGTGTCTTTTGAATTCAGCAGAATGTAGTCCTTCCTGGAAGCCATCGGCTTCATAGCCACCAGCTATGAAGTTCTCAAGTCTGCCTTTCTATTTCAGCGCAGTAATTTTGCACTCATCCAACCACAGCTGTCTGTGGTGAACTGCAGTCCAACTTCCCCAGTTGAGACCAGATTGCAGCATCTGTTTTCTCCCATGCATTTGGAAGGTTTTATGATACTGTGGGAGGAACAGCTCTTGCAGGAACTGCACTTCAGCAGCCATGGTCTCTCCCTCCCGCGTTGCTCGTGAGTTTTACTGCCTCCTTCTTGTGATGTAGCAGACTTAGCTTTCCTTCACACTTGTGCAGAAGCAGCAAAGTGATTCTTTCCCCGTGTTCAATTAATAATAACCTATTCAACGTTTGTTACTGCCTGAAGCTTACAAATTACTCCAGAATGGAAAAATAAGAGCTTAACACGGAAGTCTGTCTTTGTCCACTGTAAGGTGTGGTTTTTGGAATGCATCTGACATTTCTGCAGTCATCACACTGTGAGCCCGGGCAGATCAGGTAGAATTACACTTAGTGGGGGGAAAAAGCAAAAAGAAAAAACAGAGGTTTTTTTTAAAAAACGAAACAAAACTCTGCAGTTGCTCTTGGTTTCTAGAGCAGATGTTAAGGATGGATTTTCTGCTTCTTTTGATCTTACAGAAATTATATAAAGGCTCTGCTTTGCAGTACAAGAGAACTGATAGAAAAACCCATAGCCTTGATAATCCAGCTTTGAATGTTTCAGTGCTTACACTGAATTAATTTTTTTTGACTGTTGAAACTATCAGGAGGCTTCCAAACTAAACTAAAGCGTGCAAGCAGGCATGCATGTCCAGACAAGAGATTTCCTGTGTACACATACGCAAAGATTCCCAGTTCCTGATCTTATTTCTCAATTTTGAAAATTAATTTCAAAGCCTCTTTTAGGCAAGAAATTAGAGAACAGAGGAGACCTTCTCTGGCTTACGTGCTTGGAACTTGCAGCTCTTCAAGAAAGAGAGAGATCTGTTTCAAATCAGACTATTTTCAGAAATTTTTCCTCCCATTTTTGGACTCCTGGCCCTGTGGGACAGGGCAAATTTGGCCTGCTGTGCATGTGCCTGATGTTCTACAGCAATAACTGCATTTTCCCTTTCCATGGAATGTGAGGTTCTTAGCTTTCAAATACTGATTTTCCTTGTTGAAGCTTCTTATTGAGGCTTTGATGTTGAGCAGACACTGCACACATGTTGCTGGATTGTCTACATGAATGAGTTGTCATCATCATCCCAGCTTGGAGAATGGCACAGTATGTGTCCTGTTACCCAAAATTTGAGAAACCTTGGGATGTGTGTTTTCCTATGGGAATGAAATAATGCACTGAAAGCGGTGGAGCTTTGCTTACTCACAGAAGCCTTTCAGACCAGCTGACTTCTCCCAAGTCTGTTCTTGACTCATGGGTCATTTCCATGTTTTTCAGCTGGACCCACAGACACTACAGGACAAAGACTGGCAACGCACGGTCATCTCAATGAATGGAGTAAGTACAGCAAACAGCACTGCTTCCACACCTCTGATGTGGTTTATGTCTTTGCTGTTGGTTGCAGAATAAAAAAAGGGAAGAAAATGTTTGAAATGTAACAGCTGCTCTCTTCTGATCAGGTTGAAGTGAAGCTGTCAGTGAAGTTTACCAGTCGAGAGTTCAGCCTGAAGAGGATGCCATCACGGAAACAGACGGGGGTCTTTGGGGTCAAGATTGCAATTGTCACCAAGTGAGTGGATGGGTAGAATTTCTCCCTATTGCTTTTTGAAAAAGCCAATTAGCCAGTGGGTTGCACCTGTCTTAATCCCACTGAGGGATTTCTCAGTACAGTCTGCTCCACTCGGGTAGCAGTGCAGATGGCTGTTGCTGCAGAAAGGTGGTTTACATTTTGTAAGCTTCATTTTTGCATGGGAAAAAAAACCAACATGCATACAGGCTTGGAAAGCTCAGGTGTCCACTTCCAGCATGTCACTTCTCAGAGTTCTGGAAATGCCCCTTGCCCTTTTACTTTGCTGTTAGCTGGCTTGGCCACAAAGTTCCAGAGCCACTAAAGAGTGTTATTTCCTTTCCATGACCAGAAATGTTCAAGTTCTTTGGATCCCGTTGTGTTATTTGAACCCTTGATCTTTTGTCATGAATTGTTTACCAGAAGAAACCTGTTTGTTCTGTTACATGCTTTGGGAAGCATAGTGTTTCCTCACTTTGGAACTGCATTAATTTGAAAGCAGCAGTGTTGCTTTGTATCCAAGGGTAGTTTGGGAATGTTATGATTACCTGTGCAGGGCTGCAGACACAGGGCGCAGTAGGAGCTGGCTAGGAGCCAAAATGCTCAGGGCAAAATGCTGCTGCAAAATGACAGGGTGATTTTAGCCCACTTCTCTGGCTGGGGTAGCAAGAATTGAGGGCACGAGCTCTGCTGAACTCTTCTGTCTTCCTTTCTTAAGGAGGGAGAGATCAAAGGTGCCTTACATAGTGCGCCAGTGCGTGGAGGAGATAGAGCGCCGTGGGATGGAGGAGGTGGGCATCTACCGCGTCTCTGGGGTCGCAACCGACATCCAGGCTTTGAAAGCGGCCTTTGATGTCAGTAAGTATTTGTGCCTGATGTTTTCCTCCTAACTGTGAGAACCTGTGTGAGCTCCCTGTCAGATGGCTGTGCTATTTTTAATGTTACGTTCCCCTAGAAGCATTAAGAGGGAGAGATTCTCATTCAAGGAGAATCATTTTAAAACTGGCTGCATGTTTTATTCATATTCCTCAGCCACAGATGCGACCCAAGACCTATGGTGGAACAGATCCCTGTACCAAATAACACATCTGTTATTCCTCCCAGCTGACATGACACGGCTGGTTTGCAGGACTTGCCAAGACTCTGTGCATGGCAGGTAGCTTCCTCAGGGGAAGCAGCAACCAGAAGCTGCAGTTTTCCTTATTGCTGCCTCCAAATTATTAGAAGTCCTTGGAATTGAGAATATTTTGTGAAAGAAAGCAAGCAAAAAATAAATGAAGAAACTCAGTGGATGGTTAGGAAGAAGTGGTGGTTTACCAATCAGAAGACGGATGGTCAGGACTCTTTTCTTGACTTTGTGGCTCTACTGCTGTGTGCAGATTGTAAATTCAGTTAATTTTGACACTATTTTAAAGCCTGCCTTGATCTTGTACAGAACAGTGTTCCTTAGTGCTGCTGCATTTAAAGGAATGACATACATGTCCCTGAAAGACATCCAAACTCAGCAAATTAAACACCTCCAGACTGCTGTGCTGTAGAAAATGAAATTTCTGCCATACTTTCAGCATCCACCTGATAACCAAAGGACCTCTTGAGCTCTTTTTTTGTATGTGTAGCATTTCTTCATTCTTCTATTTTTCTTTCTGTCCCCCTAAACTACCAAAAGCATTGGTAGTTGTGTAGCTGTGAATCCTCAGTAGTGCAAATAAAGGTGTTTCATATTTTGAAAAACAACTTTTTTTTGTTTACATTAAATGCCATTTTCTGCTAAGCCAGCAATGGCTCTGCTGGTTGATGTTTGTTTTCAGGGAAGGAGGTGGTTCTGTTGTACTTAAAAGTAACAAAACTGAAACGTGAGCCCTGAATTGCCTGTGTACTTTAGCTGCACTCAGTAGGAAGTTGGACAGCCTCAGAGTCTCTTATTCTAAGCTGTTTAAGGCAGGGAACTGGAGTAACCAATGTGGTCATTAAGAAAAAGTTGAAATGCATATAAATGCAGTCATGCAGGGCTTTTTCCAGATCAGGCCTGCATTGCTGGCAGAGCAGAAGGAACCATGGATAGTGTGAACTTCCTTCTAGTTGATTTAAAGCTGGAAACTGCAGCCATTTGTCCAGCATTTCTCAGTTGTCATTTGAGAGAAATGTAAACAGGAAAACTCTCAGCTATTTGGGCAAAGACAGTAGGTAAACAAGGAATCAAAGCAATCAAAAACTGAATGCAAGGGCAGCAATTATTAACCCTTCTTCCCTTCTTCCCTCTTTCAGATAACAAAGATGTGTCAGTGATGATGAGCGAGATGGATGTTAATGCTATTGCAGGCACATTGAAGCTGTACTTCCGAGAGCTGCCTGAACCTCTCTTTACAGATGAACTGTACCCCAACTTTGCAGAGGGCATTGGTAGGTAGTAGCAAAAATTACTCTTGATGACCTGGATCTGTGTTAAAGATGCTCTTCTTTGGGAGGCTGCTCCTAAAGCAATATAGAACTGTATTTATAATGTTGGACAGAAGCTTGGAACAAGCTGTAAGGGAAGTGGAATGGATCTCAGAAATTAGCTTTGGAATGACATCATCTTGCTGCAAGTCTGAGGATGAGCAAATGCCATGATTTTTTGTAAGCAGAGAATGTCCAAGTTTCTGAAGGGCAGGCAAAGAATAGAATGACAGCCTGCTTGTTGAGTTTGTGCTTGTTGTTTGCCCATTTGGTCTTCCAGGGAAGTCCTCTTTGGAGAGGGATATACCTTGTTATATTTAACGAAGGGGAAAATCCTAATGATTTGACATCTGCAAGCACTTGAACTGCTAGAGGGAAAAGAGTTCTCCATCCCTCCTAGAAATGAAGAAAAAAACAAGCAGTGAGGCATTTCTGTCTGCCTGGCCTTCCAAAATATGATGCAATTACGGTCCATTCAGGACCAACCATATTTGTTGGTTTGAGACATTATACAGTTCAGTCAATTTCTAATTTACTGCCTATGGTGATGTTTTATTATTTTTTTTTGTCTTGCAGCACTTTCAGATCCCGTTGCAAAGGAAAGCTGTATGTTGAATCTATTGTTATCACTTCCAGAACCCAACCTTGTCACATTCCTTTTCCTTTTGGACCATTTAAAAAGGTAATGTTTGAATCCTTTAGATACTTGTTCAATGTGTAAAGCATCATTATTTTAAAAAAGGAGCCTTCTTCTCGAGCACATGCTGAATCAGGCAAATGAAGAAGCATTTGCTGATTTGATGTGGATGCTCATCAGATAACTATTGCTTCATGCTCATTTAGTGAAGCACTGAATCCCAAATTGCATTCTCACTGAAACTGAGAGGATTAGAACTGAAGGAAAGAGGTGGCAAAAGTCTCAGGACTTATCTAGTGCAAATGCAAATTCTTGCTGCAATATCTCCGCAAAACTGCACCTGCATCAGGAAAAGTTTCAGTATTAATTGTGAAACTGTCTGTGTTTAAGGACCTGTCAGTACTGTCTCAAAAGGTGTTGCAATCTAACATATCTTTAAAAATTCCAGTTCTGCACTTCTAACTGGAGTTGTCAGCTCCTTGTTTAGACTGGTCTTTCTGATCTTGTCTGTCTTTGCAATATGGTTACAACTGAGGAAAAATATTTCCATGTGTTTGATAGTAATACAATAAACTTGTTTAATACATGCACAGTATTTGAATTTACATATGTACATACCAGAGACTGTCAGTGTAGAGATCAAAGATGATCTTGTGACTGAGGTTCTGGATTAAAATCCAGGAAATCTAGGTTTGTTTTTGTTACAGACTCTTGTGCCCTTGGGTAAATGTTTTAACCTACGTGCCTTAGTTTCTCATTTCTGAAACTAGGATGAAAACCATTCCTTTATTCCTGTCTCATTTCTGCCTGACCAAATGATCAGCAGTCCCTTTCTCAAACAAGGGTTTGTAGAGTGCCTAAGATTGTAGCTGTCAGGTCAAGGTATTGTTTATGTATACAGTCATTTTGGGGACGTATGGAAAGAGTTCTTGCTTCGATGTCTATACCTAAATTCCGTATAAAAGGAGTAATTATGGTTTCTTACTGAAGGACATTTCCAAACTCAGATATTTACAAAGATCCAACTTGTCATTTCTTCTCACAGGGTTGCTGAGAGGGAGAGCATTAACAAGATGTCCCTGCATAATCTTGCAACTGTCTTTGGACCAACGCTGCTCAGACCTTCAGAGAAGGACAGTAAAATCCCTGCCAACCCAACCCAGCCTATAACAATGACTGATAGCTGGTCACTAGAAGTCATGTCCCAGGTAAAATCCAAAACGTACTATTGAATCATTTAAAGGCAGTAGCTGGGAAACTGTAGTCATTTAGCAAGGCCTTCTTCAGCTTTCCTCCTTTGTTTTCGTAGCAGTTTTGAGAAACATAAACAACTTTCACCCCCCAGCACAGACGTTTTTGACTCTGTTTACAGAACTGTGTTTCTTCAGGCAGTTCAGTTTGTATCTGTACTAATAGAGCTTGAGAAAAGTCGATATGCACACATCCTGCATTCTTTGTTTGTGCACAGTAAGGAGAGCTGTCTCAAGGCTTTCTGAGTGCTGTATTACTAGCCTAGGATGAAAGGACTGTTTTTCCGCAGAGCTCAATAATCCTTGCTAGATTCAGATTTCTTTTGCCCTCGCAGCCTCCTTAAGGCAGTGCAGACAACTAGAGGAACCTAGAGGCTGTGTTAGCTCATCATGCTGTTTTGTACTTCCTTTATTGAGTGATAGCAAATCGTAGATCAAATTTTTTCAACAAAGTGAAACATCAACACTTTGCTATCCTTGATGCTGAGAAGTGCCTCCAAAGCATTGGAATTTTTAATATTCCTCCTGATATTATGCACTGTATTAAAATAGTAAGTGCAAAGAAATTCCTATACAGAGCAATGCAATCACGTCTGCCAGCTGTGAAACAGCCAGCATGACAGTGAGTTAACAAGGCTTTATTTTTTACCTATTTCTTTCTCTTTCCAGGTTCAAGTCCTTCTGTACTTCCTGCAGCTAGAGACCATCCCTACCCCAGACAGCAAGAGGCAAAGCATTCTCTTTTCCACAGAGGTGTAGATGTCTGTGATGCCAACAGGACTCCAAAAAAAACTACACCACAAACCCAACCTGTTCTTGGCATAAATCTGCCACTCTTGAAAAAAGGAAGACTGGTGTTTCTTCAGACATTTCTGGCCTGTTCCTGTTCTGGGGAATGATGGCCCTCAGTGCTTCTGCTGTTTGTTAACCAGTGGCAAGCTGAAGAGAAGGTAGAAAAATACCTACTTTTGATCAGGAGAATGAGAATCGAAGTGGAGGTAGAGCTGTGCAGAATCTCCACTAGAAGGAGCAATAGACACTTGAACAAATGCACCACGGAGGGTGGCTGTTATTCTTGTTGGGAATGTGATGGAAGGTATTCCTCATTTTGTGGATTTGTCATAAAGAAACGTCAAGATTTCTAACGGACCACTTGATAGGATACCCTTTTTTTGAGTGAGAGGGAGTTAAAGGATCTATCACAACTGTGTCTTTAATAACTGCTGTTTTTAAAGTACTGTTTTAGGCCACAAAAATAGCATTGCTTTGCAAGAAGAGGAAAGAAGGGAAGGGTCTGGGATCTAAGATACCCTCCTCTGAAATTGAAGTCCTGATTTGAACAGGGTTCTAAAGAAGTGAAACAGTTTTGCATACAACTCAAACTTTTTTATTTGTCTTGCCCACCCATTCTCCTGCAAATGTTTGTACAAGGAGATGCTGTGCTCTTGCCTATGTTGCACTTCTGATGGTGTGGATTTTTGGGGGGATGGGGGTGTTGAAGGGCCCAGACTCAATGATTTTTCACTACAAATAAATACAGCAAATTAAAGAGAGGCAGGGACGGTTTGAGTCAGTGCTTTGTGATTCTTTGGTTGTTTGCATATTGCAGGAGCAATATTGTCCAGAGAGGATTGCTAAATTCCTTAGACTCTGCCAAACTTAATGAAAATTAATTGGGAAGGCTGTTAATTCCCAACACTCCAAAGAAAAGATGCTAACAGTGCAAAAATAATTCAAGCATTCGTGGACAAAACAAATTATTAGTGGTTATCAGGTTGCCTGGCTGCTTACTCCTATCAGAACATTTTTTTTTTTTTTTTTTTAATATATAGATATATACTTGAATTTTGGAGGCTTTGTACGTGCATTGCTTCTATGAGAGTTGTTTTCTGATAGATGCTTTGATAAATATGTCAGAATGTACTTTATGGACAACCTAGCCAGTAGCATGCATGTGTACTCTTCAGAAATTTCAAGCCTGTTTTAAGTAAGAGCAGTGAAGGGATTTCTGTGGAACCACACAGAGCAGTACAGCAGGTTTCACTAAATACTGGGCTGGTATCTTCCTGCCTAAGTTGGTCAGAGCCATGGGGGTTATGCTGGTGTAAAGGACAGCAGTGTTTGTCTAGAGAACTGAAAGCATAATCTAATTGCTGGCATCCAGAGCAAAGCGTTCTGGCTATGAAGCAGCTGTGCCAAACATCCTGGGAGAGGTGGGAATAGCTCCATTTTCATTAACAACTCCAGCCCCCTTTGCGTCATACCCAGTTATGCAGCATCCGTTTGGTGGCAACCATCCATCATCCAGGCAAGAAGAAAAGTGCAGCGTGAAGACAAGGGGAGGAATCAGCATGGAGAAAGGGAGGGAAGGACAGATCTTGATTGGTGTAGTTGGGTTGCCAACATCATTTGAGGAGAAATGCCTCAGAGAAAGCAACCCCCGTGATGCTGAATTTTATGTTTTCTGATGAGTGATCTGCAGTCTCTCAGTAACAAAAATATATATAAAAAACCACCAACAAAGGAGTCTTTCAAACAAATGGAGAGAAAAAAATAATGGAAGGGAAATGATTTTGTAGTCAATGTAATTTTGACTGCTGCATAATATTAGAAAATATTGTACTGTGAAGTTACAAATTCAAAAAGGAAAAAATAGAAATTCTGATTTTGTGAGTATATCAACATTTTGCATGCTATTGTAAGGATCCTTATAGGAATTTAATATTGCTTAGTATCCCTCCCTTCTTAGGTCTGGGAGCAAACCTCTTTGTAATGTAATGTACAACTAGAAATTCCCTCTCTCTTATATGTATTTCCATTACATTCCGACTTCTGAATCTGGAAAACAGAAAAACTGTTTATAGTAGGAGGTGCTTTTGGGGGGAGGGAGGGAACGAAGGCAAGAAAACTTGAAGGCTTAGCATTTTTTATATTTATTTCTGCCTTTTTTGAAGGTAAAAATTAGTCACAATCTTGAAAACTTTTGACTTAAGTCAGGCAGACCAGTAAACCACACTGTGGTTTTGGTTTTATGTATTTGTTCTCATTTCCACCTAGCAGTTCCATAACAATCCTTTTCCTGCTAGCTGCACACTGCCCATTCCAAGCTGTTGTGTGGTGCATCTGAGGCAGTGGCACTGCTGCTGACTGCTTTGGAAAGAAAAAAAGCCCCACAAACCAACAGCAGAAGCAAAGTACAGGAGATGGTTGGGTGACAGAGCCCTTTCCTTTCCGTGTTCAGAATCTGTGGCTGCTCTTTGCAGTGTTGAAACTGGAAAGCAATACCATAATGACTGTGCCAATTTACTTTTACCCAACTTTTTATTTTTATTTATATAGGAAATTAATATTAAGTTACTGATGTATGGTGTGTAACGATGAGAAATGGCTTTTGCTTTGGTTACTGTTACAGGTTGTTGCTTTAGTCTCTCAATTACAATGCTCAGTTCTAATGTAATGTAATCTAACATGCAGGCATGTGGATCAGGGAAAAAAAAAAGGTAATTTAACGTAACCCATTAATTATTTCTGTTGAGTATGTTTTCCCCAAAGCTGGTAATTTTGGGCTGGAAAAAACAGCGGATGTTTCTGCTAATGATGAAATCATGGACTGATTTGAAATATGAGAATTGATTTTTTTGAATTTCTGTTAATTTTGCAATTTAAGTCTTTCTTCAGATAGACGTTTGTGTTCAGAAATGAAGCATTTCCAAAAGGCTTTTGTATTCTTTTCCAAGGGATGTTGTGGGTGTGGGTTTTTTTTAAACTTTGTTGTGTTTTTAATAAGCCTTATCACACTTAAAACATAAAGGGACTTTATGTGGCTTTACAGGTCTTCTGATTTAAGAGCTGTGTCAGAAAACTTCTCCATTTCCTGTAAGAAATTACACAGTATACAATATAAACAACATAAGAGCAAACTAGCCAAAAATTACCCTTTAAAACTGCACTGAGAGTTTGTGTTCTTCCTGTTTCTGTTGCATTGGAAAGAAATTTCTAAAGAAGCAGCTTTCAGCTACGTGCAGCTGAAACATTAACAGCTTCAGCAGAAATATTGCAGGTCATTAGGACAGACTGTACCTCCAGTTTAAGAAGAGAAAGAAGCATAGGTTTCTTGGCATTTAGAAACTATTCTAAAATTCTCTCTTTTTTTTTTTTTTACACTGATTAGTTTTGGTTTTTTTTGTTTTTTTTTTTTTAAATTAAAAAGTAAAGCAAAATAAGGGAAAAGTTTTAATGATGGGCAAGAAGTAAATAGTACTAGATCGTTCTCAGCTTTGTTTTGTGTGTGCTTTTCATGGGAGGAGGTTGAAACTAAAATGAAACACATCAATTGAAATGCTGCTGGTGTTCTTTATCCTTGCAAAATTTTAAGCTAGTTGAGGTGGCAGCCAAGCCATTGCAGGCTGTATTCGAACGCTGCTATTTTTCCATGTATCAGCTAAGGGCAAAGTACAGCTGTGCACTGACTGTATTTGCTGATGCCAGCTGCCCACCTTGATTCCAACTTTCCATTGCTCATGTGAAGGCAGTCAGCATGCAGATGAAGCAGAACTGCAATATGTTGTGTCGGCCACGAGGTGGTAGAACCACAGAGCGTGTTGATGGAAGCTGCAGTATTTTCACAGCTTATTCATTTTACCTGTTTAAAATTGTGTTTCACCATTGAGTTAGTTTTATATGAGTTTATTTAAATGGATGTATTGTTCTGTAAAGCATGTGTGGACCTCTAGTTTGCCTGTCACCAATGTAACACTGGAAGGCATAAAAACTTGTTCATTTCTCTTAATGTACCATTCCTTGAAGTATGTACAAAATGTAAATTGGCCAGCATGGCTTTCAGAGATACTTACCATCTGATGGAGAAAAAAGTGACCCTCTCTGGTTCCTCACTGGTTGATGATTCCTTTGTTTTCAGGGCTCGTTCTGCTGGGGCAGTGCTGTCAGATGTGGCATTCTTACCATGGCAATGTTAGGAAGAAGTGGGAGATGTTTAAGAAAAGCCTCTGCTCTTTCTCGCTTCAATTCAAAAAGATAGAAACTTGCAGTAATAAAAGACCAGTACATTCACACTAGATTTAAGGGATTTGCTTCTGTTCCTTGCAGAAAAATCTGAAAAGGGAAGTAAATATGTTCAGAATAATCAAAATTTGGAGTAGTTGGCAAGTCAGTCACTTGTTCCTCCTTATGTTTTTATTTAGTCCAGGTATGTTTTTCTTTGTAAGCTTTGCTAACATCCCTTTGCAGTGCTGTCTGAAAAATCAGTCTGATATCATCCACTTCCTTTAACACAGGGTTCTTGCAGCTGAGATCATGGAGCCTTTCAGTTAATATTAGCAATCTTCCATTCTCAGCCAGAATTAAATGGATACCCATATGCATTCCATGGAAGTTTTCACAGGGTAGATGAAAGTACATGGATCTTCCTTAAAATCAAGAAAGGACTGCTGATTGAAGGAGGTACTCGCAGCTAATTAGTATTTCTTACCAAAGTCTTAGGGAAGAAAGATGATATAAAATTGAAAAAAAACAGAAAAACAATTAGAAATCACTCTGATGAGATGATCTGGAGCTGTACAAAGCAGAAGCTCTCCTTTCAAATTACAGAAGAAGACCTGTGGCCTCAATAACTGACTGCCTTGTCAGTAAATAAACATTAATTTAGGAATGTCAGGAATTCAGCTGCTGCAGCCTCCCAGTTCTGATGTGCTGCAACCCTCTTTCTCACTACTGAAACTTCACAGTTCAGTGCCAAGAAAGCAAAGCTTATCACATGCTCTGTACATTTTTTTTTCCTCTATGGCAACAGAGCACCACAGTTTCTGTTAAACCAAAGGTGAAACACTACTGCAAAGAAAAATGGAACCAGGAGGTTAGAACACAGCTTAAGCTGGAAGAGGCTGCTTCTGAGCTGTAAGGATAGAATACCACAACACCCTGCACTGATTGAATGGTGGAAACAGTAGGGCCAAAGCAAATGGAGCACATGCATTATCTCGATTCTCCTGCCATGTACAGATGGCTAGATTTAGGCCTGGGTCAAGCAAACATGCTAATGCTAAGAATGAGAAAAGTATTCAAGGGCCTCCACTGTTGGTTCTGCCACCCAAAAGTAGAATTGGAGAACATCACTGCAGGTGACCTGTGCAAACACTTGCCATGTCACTTTACTTTCTACTGTCACGTTTCCTCTTTCAGTAAGAAACCCTCTCCTTTTCTATCAGAAAACACATCATCCTATACTGTAGAAATGAGTTTATAGCAGGGCTATTCCTGGAGATGGCTAGAATATTTCCAGCTTTGTGGTACAGAGTGGACCAGGTAGTGTTAATGCTCCAGGCTTGTACAGGCTTGTTTTGCAAGTAAGAGATGTTCTATTTTTTCGCCTGTTCAAGCACACTTGGGAATGAATATGATTACAGAGTGCCCAAGCCTAGAAAAAATATTTGTTTTACTGCTCTGCCTTAATTGCAGTCATGCTCAAATCATCTCATTGAAATGATTCATCAGAACGGAGAATTCTTTTTGGATTTTTTGCTAGGGCTTGTGTTTGTGTAATTATTGCAGTGACAAGATGTTCTGAGATTTCAAGGCATTCTACAGATGAACCATTTATCTGCAGAGTGATTTCTATTGCAGGACCAATTTATATCCTTGTGGATATATGGAAGAGCGTGCTTGTATACAAAACAGCTTCCTGCCTAGAAAGAGAACATAGCTGCTTCCCACAGATGGCCAAAGAACCACAATGGGAAGAGTCCACCAGTGAGCAGGTGGCCTTGCTCCTTAGAGGCTCACGTTTTCCCTGGTCAGGCGAAGCCCAGAAAGCAATTATGGGTCAGACCCATTCTTTATAGTGCCTAATTGAATTATCAACCCCCAATATAAATAGGCAAGCTCAAATTTCTTCCACTTTAGTCATGTTTTGGAAGAGGACATCTATAACCATTACGGGATTATGGAAATAGCTGAAAACTGATCTAAATATTAAAACTCCTTCGAACACAGCAGTAACATAATGAAAATGCTGACATAGCAGAAAGGTTCTTCACGACAGCCTCTCCTAATGCATCCACTCTCATCTCTTCCTCACTGCATCTCACAGCCTAGGAGAAATCTTATCTTGAGCTCCATACTAACATACAAAAACTTCTGCAAGTCGCTCAGTAATTTGGAATCCCGGATACACAAGGACAGATCTTTTACAGAGGTGGGATATCAGTGCTAAAAGTGACTAGGTACTATCCAAGGCAGCAAAAAGAGGGTAAAGAATTAATGCTGGATGACAGAGAGCACCACAATGGTACGGTGAAGTTAAGTATGATCTCACGGAAGGACACATGAGATGTGTTGTCCTTCCTGTGTCTGTCTAGCAAAAAGCAATGGGAGCAAAACAAAGCCTTCTCTTGCCTATATTGGTTGTGTAGTTTGTTCTTATCTCTATTACACGTGTTTATAATCCGTGAAGAACGCCAGTGAAAGGAGGTAATAAGACTATTTACATATAAATACAATTAAATTCTAAAATGAGTGATAATTTATCAGGTGTAGAAGAAAAACAACTTGTTATTGTTTGGATAATTTGGGGTTTCTTCAGAATTAATACTACTGGCGTTGTTTTAACTCCACCGTGTTGCAGAGTCTGTTTTTGACATCTCATACTGCTGTTGTCAGTGCTTCGGTATCTCAGTGCTCTGTTTTTGCAAAGAAAACCAACCCTAATAGCTTAATACTCAAAGGTGTTGAAACGACTGCTAAATATCTCTCAGTTTAGGCACGCGTGATGAAAAATGGAAAAAAGGGGGGAAATAATCATTCAGGATTTTTTTTTTTTTAATTTTGAGATATGTGGTATGAAAAGGATACAAAAACTGTATTTGGGGGAAAAAAGTCTAAGGCATTTGTAGCCTTTCTTTGTACACAGTGTTAAATAAAATCTCCTGTATCTGTTCGTCAGGGTTCTTTGGGTCTTATTTAATTAAAAATTGGGCCTACATTAAACTCAGCGTGTGAATTGTGTTTGAGATTGCCAAAGGTCTGGAAGTTACTACTACTACTCCTTCAAAATTAGAGCTACTTCATGTTTTACAGGGTAAAAGCTGTATTACTTCAGTGAAATCTACAGGCTGGCAGAAGGCCGTTGCTGAATTAAAGCAACTGCAATATACAGGAACAGCGTGGAAGGCAGGGAAGTAGCTGGG
This sequence comes from Phasianus colchicus, assembly GCF_987193195.1. Taxonomy (NCBI): domain Eukaryota; kingdom Metazoa; phylum Chordata; class Aves; order Galliformes; family Phasianidae; genus Phasianus; species Phasianus colchicus. The sequence continues at coordinate 4,851,288 of NC_143453.1, forward strand.
CAAAACGCTGCATTAGCAGGTATGTAATTAACATTATCAGGTATTTAATCCCTTTAATCCCTTACCAGGATTATTACTTTACTAACGCAGCCAGCCTCACAGCTTTCCATCACTAATATTTACCATGAAATCAGCTTCGGCCTCTCTAAATACTGCACTAAATTAGCGTTTTGTAGCAATCAAGGTGCAAATGGAACCACTTCTTTAAATCAAGTTCTCCCATGGGAACTTGATGGGCATTACCAACACCTCTTCCCCATGGATTCTACTCTGCTCTTGTGAGGCCCCATCTGCAGTACTGCGTCCAAGTGTGGAGCCCCCAGTACAAGAAAGACAGGGAGCTGTTGGAGAGGGTCCAGAGGAGGGCCACAAAGATGATCAGGGGACTGGAGCACCTCCCCTATGAGGACAGGCTGAGGGAGCTGGGCTTGTTCAGCCTGGAGAAAAGAAGGCTGCAGGGTGACCTCATTGCAGCCTTCAGTACCTAAAGGGAGCCTACAAACAGGAGGGGAATCAACTCTTTGAAAGGGTTGATAACTGCAGGACGAGGGAAAATGGTTTTAAGTTGAGGGAGGGGAGATTTAGGTTGGACATCGGGGGAAATTCTTTACAGAGAGAGTGGTGAGGTGCTGGAACAGCTGCCCAGAGAGGTTGTGGGTGCCCCGTCCCTGGAAGTGTTCATGGCCAGGTTGGATGGGGCCCTGGGCAGCCTGGTCTAGCATTAGGTGGGAAGGTTGGTGGCCCTGCGTGTGGCAGGGGGTTGGAGATTCATGATCCTTGAGGTCCCTTCCAACCCTGCCGTTCTGTGATCTGTATAATATAGCTTCACATCTGCTTTCTTAGAGCTTCCACGAGGTGCCCTTCTATAAAACGGCTCTCGCTGACGAGCAGACGCGCCCTGCGGCGGATCCTCAGGGCTGCCTCCCGACCACAGCCCTGCCCAGCCCGCCCCGCTCGGCGCTCAGCGCTCCCCTCACGCCCCGCTCCAGCCGCTCTCCCCTTCACAAAGACCCGGCTGCGCGCTGCCTCCATTTTCCAGGGGAACCCCTGCCAGCACGGAAAGATGAGGAATGGCGCCTTCATCCCAACCTGATCCCATAAATACGTAAGAAACGTTTCCCTGCAAAGCTAACCGAGCCGTGCCGTAGCACCGGGCGGCGAACAGCCGCTCGCTTGAGGAGCCGCAGCCGTTACGGCCGCTCCCTCAGGTGCTGCGCGGCGCGAGCCCGGCCCGGCCCGCCAATAGGAGCGCGCGCGGCGCCACAGCGCACGCGCCCCCTCGGCCCCGGTTTGGCTCCGGAGGGGGACGGCTGGCGCGTGCGCAGTGCGGCGGCGCCGCCCGCGAGGGGCGGGACGGGGCGAGGTGGGGGGGGGGGCGCTCCCTGCCGTCCGCGCGCGCCCCTCCGCGCCCCCTCCGCCTCCCGCCGGCGGCGCGCGCGGCCCGGCCCGGCCCGGCCCCGTCCCCTCACGTCGGGCCGCGCCGCGAAGACGCGGGAAGGAGGAGGAGGAGGAGGAGGAGGAGGCGGCTGCCCGGTAAGCGCCGAGCGCCGGCCCGACCCCCGAGGGTCCCCTCTCAGGGCCGCGAAGGCCCCGCAGGCCGTGCCCCGGGCTCCTCCCCCCGCCTCGCCCTGAGGGGCCTCGCCGTCCGGCGGCCGTTCCGCGCGTTCCGTGCCCGCGGGCGGCCTGAAGGAACGGCGGGGCGGCGCGCGGCCGCGCTGAGGGACCGGAGCCGGACTGTGGGGCGGGGGTGAGCGCTGCGTTCCGACGTTCTCTTCCCGTGTGCGGAGCGCTGCCGGTGCGCGGCGGGCTTTGCTGCTGCTGCTGCTGCCGCCCGGCGTCACCCGGGCTGGGGAAAGGGATCCCGGACTGCGCCGCAGTGACAGCGCACAGCGGCTCTGAGGGCGGCAGCGCAGCAGCGACGCTCCGCTCCGTGCCAGGAGCCGCAGACGGCGCTTCTGGAGCGGCAGATGTGTTACGAGTTGTTGTTCCTCTGCGTGAAAAAGTGCCCTGCGCTCCGGCTGAGGACGCGGCCAGAGAGAGCTCTGCTCGCCCTAAAGGCAAACACAGCCCTGTGCTTCCTGCACAGCCCTCCTCGGCCTGGACTTCGGCTGCCTGAGGTGGAACTGAGGCAGGAACGCTCTGTGAGCCCTGCAGGAGCTCAGCAGTACGTCATGCCTCCTCCAGCCCGCTGGTAGCTGACGAAAACGCAGAGAACGGTTTTCTTCTCCAAAAGAAAAGTCAGGCTCTGGCACTGCCTGCCCATGGGGTGCTGGGGTCACTGAGCCCACAGGTGCTGGGGAACAGGGCAGGTGTTGCACTGAGTGATGTGGTCTGAGTGGTCCCAGGGCTGGGATCAGATAGTCCTAGTGCTCTTTCTTAGCGTAATGATCTGAAAAAGTGAGATGGGGGTACGTTGTGTGATGGTATCGCTAGATTTTCAGCTGATGGAAAAACCAGCTCCTAGGCTGGTGGGCTGTGAGGAGTAAGGAAAGAAGAAAACTGTGTTTTTTTTCAGATGTTTTCTTGTTGCTGAAACCCCGTGTCTGATTTCTTTACTGAATACAGGACGTGGCTGTAGAGAACAAAGCATCTGAGATGTTTTTAATTCATTCTCCTATTTCCAGTGCTGTGTAATTAAACCCTGCAGCCCACATTTCCCAGTCCTTTTGTCTGCTCTGAGCTGCTCGTTGATGGGACTTTTGTCATGAACGTTGATAGTAATCTGTGGTTTTATTGACTTTAGCTCTATGAAGCACTGCTTTATGACAGTGTGACGGTGGCAGAACGTCACAGCGGCACCTCCAGATCTCCTGGGCTGTACTTCTGGTGTTTTGCAGCTGGGTGAAGTTTCACCTTTCCCTCTAGAGTCCCTAGAGTGGCAGTCAGGCATGCTGGGCCTGTCCCTAGGAGTCCCTCCAAGAAACCTGGGGTGTTAGGCTGGGTCTGGCTGCCTGCTGCACGTCCTCAGTGCAGCGCTGGCACCAGCAGTTCTGTCCGCAGTGGACAATGATCTCTGAGCTGTTACAACTTTCATTGCACTGAGCAATAGATGAGGTAGCATAAATGAGGTGTGAATAAATGCATGCTTCCAGGTAGCACGGTGTAGGGAAGTGAGTTTATGCCTTTTTTGTTCCAGTACGAAAGAAGAAAATATGTTCTTGAGAGACGGAGCAAGTGTTGGGAATTTCTAAAGGGATCTTTCACAGACATACTTCAGAAGTTCCTTTTTTTGTTCTTTCTCCTTGATCTTGTAATGTTAGAGCCTGTCTTGCCAACCAGGATCCAGTTCTAGGAACTTGTAATGCTGTTAGCGTGACCGAATCTCTGTGGCGCAGTGGGAAAAGCAGCATCAGAAATGTTATGCTTGTACTTCCTGACTTCAGAAATCACCCCATTTGATCTTATTTTTAGTCCTCTTACTGAAAAAGGGAAAATAAGCAGGCCTTAGAGGCTGAGTTATACGCTTGGATGTGGCCTGAAGTGACGACTCGCAGGGAGCGTATTTCTTGTTTCTTTTGAGCTTACTCCAGCTGAAATGATCAGAGCAAGCCACCCTCTGGAACACTTAGCAGCTTAGTGCAGCCAGAGAGTGATCATAGGATCCTGTCTCTCCTCAGATAAATAATTCATTGTTCACATACTCATGCACATGCATGGTTTTCTTCGAGAATGAAAGCTTTTGTAAGGGCGCTGCGACTTTTGATCTTCATTATTGTAAGTAAATGGCTCCTGATAATTTTGCAAAGAACAGACAAACACATGGCAGAACTGGGGGTGACAAAAAGAGGAATTCACAAGTAAATAGTGAAGGTAGGTGAAAAGAGACCTCTTAAAGGAGAAAAGAAAAAAAAAAAAGGGTGAATAAAGGTAGTACTGAAGTACTCGGGTGATGTATCTGATGACATCAGCCTGAAAGTAATGCTGTGATTTATCTTCATTTTGGCCATTTAGCCCACTTGAGGTGCTTCTTTGCACATGCAGTGCTTGGCCTGATGGGATGTGTATTTGGGATGTGGACAGCTTGAACAGAAATCTGCCTTCCTTACAGCTCTCCCTCAAACTTCGTGTTCTTCGTAACCCATTTCTGTGTGTGTGTTCCTAATTAAAAGCACTCGCAGTAGTTCTGGCAGATGGAGCCTTCCTGAACATTCAGCTGTGGAATGATTTGCAGTGTGAGAGCTGTGTGCTGGGTTCTCTTGCAGCAGTGCATTCCCTTTGAGGTGCTGCAGCCCTGGGGCTGACAAGGACACAGCTGGAGGAGCAATCTGTTACAGCTTGGCTCTCTCCAGTTAGCCATGAGAGGCTCCATAGTACCCCAGCAATTCTGTGTGACTCAGATGCATATCTGCAGGCTCGCACTCAGGCAGGTAAACGTCCCTGGTGCTAGCATGGTGTTTAGGAAGGATATGCATGCAGTTCTGTCTCATCTGTGTCTGCCAAGCCTGAAGGTTTTAAAACCAAGTCATGAGTGTGCAGTTGTCAGGTTCAGAGACAAGGAGATGGGTCAGAGCGCAGGGCTCATACCCATACAGAGCTGACCTTCAGCCGTGCTAATGGCCTCTGTGTGTTCTGTCTTCGGATTGCTTACAGAGCTCATGAGTTTCCTCATCCAGCTGATGCGGTCCTGCGGAGTGGTGCTAGTGAGGCAGCAGTATGGAGCTGCTCCCAGCAGGGTGGCAGCTCTGCTGTGTGGTCTCGCTCTGAGCTCAGGCTGGTGTGGAGCAGTGCCCCACGGGGGGAGCCTTCCTCTCATTCCCAGTTCCATGGCCTGCTGCTCTGCGTAATGCCTGGTAATTATAAGGTGAGTCAGATCAGCCCTGATCTGATGAAAAAACTAACTCATCAGAAAACGAACTATGATCTCTAGAACTGAAACAAGGGAGAGGACAGAGGAAGGGGTGGGACTGTCTCTTTTTGTGGCAGGGTACAATTAAATGATTTTCACAACTGGCTTAAGCAATCCCCAGAAGGCATTTCCCTCCCCCAGCCCCAGCAGGACTGGTTTACAGATGGGCTGTTCCCACTCGTGCCATTCGCTCGGCCCAGCTGTGACCAGAACCTGGACATCCCATGCTGGAAATCCAGGTGTGAGCCCTGGGGCTGGGATGGCTTCAGGTGGTGGTGCAGCCCTTCAGGAATGCTGCCGGGCCAGGTCAGCGATGGAATGGGCATGGTGAGCACCCAGCTATCTCTCAGCAGCAGAAATGCAGGCAGCATTAGTCCTCAAGTTGAGGATGCATGAATCAGCATCTGATAAGAACAGATTGATAGTCAGAACCAAGCTGCAAACAGGAAGCAGGCCTTGGGGATTTTGTACAAATTGATAATCTGATAGAGTATTTTGGATGAATGTTTGATTCGGGCGAATTTATTCACTTACAGGTTTGGCCTGTACGTATTTGTGCTGGAAAGCACTGCTCTGGCTCCTCAGGCAGCGCAGTGCTCGTCTATTAGCATTTTCTGTCCCCCTTCTTCTAATGGGAGCCAGCATACCGACCTCATTCCTCTCCCTGTTGGCCTCATGCTGCTAAAGGCTTAGTGCAGCTGCTGGTAGCGGAGTTCAGCTGGCAAAGGTGAGTGGAGACAGGGAAAAGGCCACTGCTGCTCAGTGCTGCAGCCTGTCCTGGGTATAGGAGTGCCATGAGGTGTTACTGCTGAGCTGAAGGGGAAGGAAGCTGTCCTGCCAAGTTCCCTGCTCTTCAGATAGCATGTTGCTCTTTGTGCAAGTGCTTCCCTGGCTGCAGAAGGAGAATCTCCACAAGGCAACTGAAGTGTGGATTAAATAATAGAATATGTGCTTAAGGTTACGTGATTCTAAATACACCTTTGTAGCTGGAGGGTGATTGGCTTGTGCAATAACAGTTACTACAGAGCTCCCTGAGATAGCTGGTGGGTGACGATGGGATCACAGGGTTACCTACCACCTATCACTTGCTGATTGCAGTTTAAGGCAGCCAGTCCTCTGGCCGGGAAATGTGTGGTGTAATAATTTTGCTTTTATTTTTAACCCAGAAAGCCTGCAGTGCCAAAACAGTGCTTCTGTTCTAATGCAGCACTAACCTGAGAGCTTTGCAGAGAAGACGGATACTTCTGCCAAGTCTGCTTAAACCTTTTAAGTCTGACACAGAGTTGTAATGACAGTCCAGGAAATAGGTCTGTACTGTATGATCTGTGTGTGTGTAGTTTAAAGTTTGGATGCAAGTGTAAATTTTATTAAGAGGTGCAGAATGGAGGAGAGGAGGCTGAAGGGTGTCCGTATCACCTCTCTACAACAGCCCAAAAGGAGGTGGTGGTGAGGTGGGGGTCAGCCTCTGCTCCTGGGGAACAGCAATAGGATGAGAGGCGATGGCCTCATGGTGCAGCAGGACAGGTTCAGGTCGGGTACTGGGAACAATTTCTTCTCTGAGGGAGCAGTGATGCACTGGCACAGCTGCCATGGGGCTGCTGGTGTCACCGTCCCTGGGGCTGTTGTTCTGCTTGGCAGAGCTGCCAGAAGAGCTTCCCCAGGTGCTGCTCACAGTCTGTGCTGGGAGGGGAAGCGGAGCTCGTCTGATGGATGTTTGGTTTCTTCTGTCCTCAGCAGTGGTTTGAAATAATGTCTGTTTAAGGTAGGAGCTTGGAAACAAGGCGTTATTTAATTTTGTTATGAAAAGGCTTTTTTAGAGCACGGCCTGTTAGTTAGGAGCTCTGTAGCTGCTCCTGTCACTTGTCTGGAATGTGAAGCATTGCAACGGTCGCACGTTGCTCACAGCACTTACAGCTCTGCAGTTTTCTCCAAACAAGGAGGAGAGGAATGGAGGTGCACAACGGCTGCTTCTCACCCAAAGCTTTCTTCTTTCCTCCCTTTGGTTTCAAAAGAAAAATAGCAATATTAATGCTGCCTTAACAGCACTGCTCATTTATCTCACTGGAACTTTGGCTGTTGGCCTTTCAGTGCAGCAGTGGTGGTTTGCAGGCAGCCCCGCTCTGCCCACTCTGTGCTATTTGGGGTCCCATGGGCCGTTCATCACCTTCCCCAGGAGATGTCCTGTGGAAGCTGTGAAGTGCCTTAGATTTCATGTTTGCCCCTTGCTGAGGCTCCTTTGGGTCCGAATGCAGCCCTTAGGTTGGGGCTGGGGAGCAGCGCATACCAGCTGATATGTGGGTGAGTAGGAGAGATGGATTTGCTGAGCTCTGCGTTTGCTTTATGGTTTTGTGTTACTTTCTCAGTAATTCCTGGAATTGCTTTTACTTTTTTGACTTCTCCCCAATGCTGTGAATCAAAGCACTGAAGTCACGCTGAGCAGTGTTGATCTGTTCAGAACATGCTTCCATCTGACTGCTGTGCTGTGCAGCTTTGTGGGCCGGGGCTGTGAGCAGTTGCATGCTATGGAAGCAGCAGTCTCTGTCCTGGTAGCTTATTTCATGTTCCAGACGTGGAGTTGGTGGTAGTTATGCTCTCTTGCCTGCAGAGACTTGAAGACATTCTGATGCGTCTTTTACAGGAGGCTGGAGGGGTTGTATTGCATAATCTTTACTTTTCCGCCTTTTGGGACTCTCTTTGTGGCCTAAAAATGTCGTTCCTGCTTGTTTGGGCAGAAGTCATCAGCCTGTGTACATCAAATCCAAGGAATTTGTACACAGAGTGAGCGTACCGAGTGCAGGGCTCGGTTTGAAGATAGCCATTTCCTTCTGCATTTTGGGCGCCTGCTTTGTTCATCAGTGCTTCCAAAAAGGCTCAGTGTCCTCAGATGTGAGGGATCACTTCTCTTTACTCTTGAGAGGCATTCTGATACTATTTACTGTATCTTGTTGGAAAATGATGAAAAGGTGAAACAACCTACTCCTCAATGAGGTATCTTCAGCAAGCAGCAGACAGCTGGTGCCTTGTGTGCTGCTGGATGCCCTCTTGCCTTACAGGCCCAGGAAACTGCTTTCTGTTCTAATTAAGCCTTACCTCTGTGACAGCAAGATTTGCATAAAGAAGCATATGAAGAAAGGTAAGAAATCGTCCCTGCTTGCAACATTCAGGTCTCTAAAAGCTGTGCGTGCACTCAGGGGCAGCCCTGCGAGTGCTGCGCTGGGTGCATCAGCCCAGCCTGCAGCGAGGAGCAGCGCCGTGCTATTGGGCAGAGAGCTCTCAAATTATTATTTATGGTGCCGTGTTTGCACTGCACAAAGCACCGGGTTGGTGCCACACACTGCCAGAGCTGCATCCCGGCTGGATCTGCCTTTGTATCCTGTGCCATGTGTGCTGCTGAGAGAGAGAGCTCTGGGAGGGGATACAGGTTGGAGGCAGCACTTGCATTGCATGTCAGGAATGTGGTCTTTCTATCTGATAGCTGGGGCTCATTTGGGCATTTTTCCATCCTGATTAATGCTATAATTGATACTGTAATGCTGGTGTTAATCAAATGGCTGCAGTAATGCCTCGTGCCCTGCTGGTGGGTCGGTGTTGTGTTGGCTGTGTGCTGGGAGCACTCTCAGGAGCAGCTTGGGTGGGGATGCAGGCTGTGTTCTGCTGTTAGTGCTGAGCTCCCCTCTGCTCTTTGCTTTGGGTTTGCTGAGTTGGAGGGAGTGTGTCAGGGGAGGGAGGGCTTTGCTAACTTCTTTCTCCTTGGGGTAAGTTATGAACTGCAGTCCTGTATGGACTCTTTAAAACCATGATGAAATGTTATTTTAGCTCTTACCTGAATTGCATCGTGTTGCACGTTAAACTCACACAGCTTACTTTATTTTCACTTATTGAAATCACTGCTGTTGAAGCAAACGTTGCAAGAATAGATGTTTTATTGTTTCTCCAGTGTGCTATGGGTAACTTTTTATGTAATAAGTAGGACATTACAAATATCATTTGTAATGGAGGCAGTTTTGCACCATTTTCTCTTTGCGCTCTCTGTCCTCTTTGTTTTTTTTCAGTTCTGATTTTCTGTGGAATAAGATCAAAAGCACATGGAAGCGTTTGACTCACAAACATGGAAAAGGCAAGAAGTGTGAGCATGGCAGCGTGGTCCTGCCTATAAACATCACCTTCTGGGGAGGTGTTGGTGTATAGCAAGCACTTCACCTTCACGAGGCTCCTCTGGCTGGTGCTTTTCTGGTTTGGGCTTTGTTGTGTTTTTCTGAGGAGTGTCCCATTCCAGATGATCCCTCGGTGATGTATTGCTCTGCGCGGGTGTTCTGGTTCCTAGTAGCTGCATGGCAGCACTGCTGCATTGCTGACATTCTGATGGGGGAAACTGCAGCAGCGGACAAAGTTTTCTGTGTCTGTTCATGCCAGAGTTCAAGAGTCTGGAAGCTATAAACAAATATTTTCAGTGTCTTAAAATGAGACTTTGTGTTAATGGCGCTGAGGGATCTAAAGATGTAAAGCTTTGGGAGTTTTACTGACTTTGAGGGAGGTCAGAGTTGGAATCTGCTCGTGTGCAGAAGTGGTGCTGAGCTGGAGGAGGGCATGCTCAGTGTTCAGTGTCACTTTGGTAGTGTAACACACTGCTTCTGATTGCTGTGTGTGTGTGTGGCACTTCTCATGCACTCGGTTGCCCACCTGGTTTTTGTGCCTCCGAAGTTTTTTGCTTTGGAAGAGATGGGGAGAACTCGATGGGCTTTGTGTTTCTAACCAGCTGTGGGATATTGGGCTCAGGTAGAGCAGAGCACTCACTCCATCCAGCCTGGGTGATTGAAAGGGGAGTGGGGGTGTTCTCTCCTCCTGCTCCATTCTCTGTTTGCTGGCTCAAGCAGGATGAGGAAGGCAGCTGCCAGCTGTCCTGCTTCAGCAAGAGGGGGGATGAGCAGGACGTGTCCACACCTTCTTGTGTCCCTGCACCAAGCTGTCAGGTCTTCTGCCTCTCCTGTGGCTGTCTGCTGGAATTGGCAGTGCGGCTGTCTGCTGCAGCTGCTCCAGGTTTGTGCAAAGTCAGCTTGGTTTTCCATGGCTGGGCCACAGGTCTGACAGCAGTCTGCTGTTGGAAGGAGCTGGAAGGTGAGGAGGTGCTCAGGCGTCCCATGGCAGGGCGTGCTGGGTTACTTCTTGGAGACAGTCATCATAATCATGTGGCAGTATGAAACCTTAAATTCAAGATACTTGAAATCCCACATCTTTATTAACATGACTTTTAATAATAACTGGTTTCAAGGATCTCTGACTTGTTATATAAGCCTGTTTTCTCTGCAACTGCTGATACTCTTCACTACTTCAGTTACCAAGCTAATCTTTTCTCAGATCCGCTGTTGTTGGGAGTCAGCCTGTTGCCTTCATGCTCCCACGGTATTTTCTTTCCCACAGTCAGAACTAAAGAACACTGCAGCCCTAATAAGCCTTTCTTTTGCTAGCTAACGAGCAAACTCAGTAACGTGGGTCACTTCTAAAGTATCTTTGGTTCAGTGCCCTTTTTGGAAAGGGAACTGGAAAAAATAAAACTTGGAGTACAGCTTTAGGAACTCATGGTAAAAAAATAAAATCCTTTTTATAAAAGCATGAAACCTGTAGGTCAGTTCCATATATATGCTGTTTGGCTCTGGTTTGTGGTTCTTAGTGCTATTCTGGACTTCCGCTCTTAAATAGAGTGTTACAAAAATACGCTGCATTTCGTTTGTATTTCGTGCTGAAGACTTCTTTCTGTTTGCAGATTTGTTTGTAAATGCATCATAAACAGACAGCCCAGAATGAAGAAAGCAAGCAGGAGTGTTGGCTCAGTGCCCAAAGTGCCTGGAGTAAATAAGACTCAAACAACTGAAAAAACCAAACCGGAGAGCGGCTCCTCACTGTCTGCAGTAACAAAACTCTCCAAACCCGGGACGTCAGCATCCCTTTTGAAGGTAACAGCTACTACAACTTTCTGACTATTTCAATTTTTGACAAGAAAGCTATAGAAGTGAAGTATTTTACAACATGTTTTCAGTGCAACTAGATGTTTGTTACACGGGGAACTGAAGGGAATTGAGGTGATTATATGGTACTGGGCAGAGTGAAGGGTCTTGTGTGGTGTTCGTGCTGTATTTTCACACTGCAGTTTGTGGTGGGATGGAAGGCAGTATACTTTGCAGAACTTGGTTGTTCTGCAAAGGAGTGAAGTGGAAGTTGCATTTGAATGAGTGTTATTAGTAGTGTCATGTGTTATGCTTGAATGGTGTGGCGGTGACTGATGGGATTTGAAGAGAGCTATGCACCATTCTGAAACAAGAACTAATGAGGTACCTGACATGAGAAACTTTTTGACATTGGTGATCCATGTCAGGTCAGCGCAGCTGCGTTCTTCTGACTGTTTTGACCTTCCCTTTGTGTGAACTATTGCTTGAGCTGAACGTGCACAAGTTGATTCTTGCTCTTAAAACAAGTTCAAAGGTAGAGGTTCTCTCGTACGTTACCAGATTTAGGATCATACGCTTTTCAACAACCAAGAAATAGGACTTAGCAAGTTGTATTGTTGCAGAATTTTTGACCTGAGAGCAAGGCAAGGCTGGACTGGTGTTCTGAGCCTGCCTGCTCTGCCTCCCTGTCCTGGTGAAGACATGGCTGGGCTCCCCTCCTGCTGCCTGTCTGCAGCCCAGTGTGCAGAGCTGTAGCATTTCTGCAGCTGCCCTGGAGCAGAGGAGCTTGCTGAGAATAAGGACTGCTGTGTGCAGCAGGGACCTGAATCTGTGCTGCCTACAGGCAGCCAGATAGGCTGTATATGTAGCTGGCAAGATGTAGAATTAAGAAATTGTAGTAGTTGAAGCCGCTCTGTAATAACTTCGCAGATTTGCCAAAGTCTGTCTTTCACTCTTTTTTCTCTGTTATGGAATAACAGTTACTACTACTTCTGCAATGAACTGCCAAGCTGGCTTTCACATAGATTTTTCTCCCCGTGTGCCCCTTCTACTCCCACCACTCCATTTTTTTTAACTTGAAATAATCTTTTGATGATTGTTGACACTTCTCATTTTGCATTTCTAGAAACCTCTCAAAGAATACAGAAACAAAACCCCTTTGTAGTTTACTGATCAAGTTTCTGAGGCAATACCTCTCAGTGAGGTAAAGGAGGAAGATGATCTAACACTGAAGAAATCTGACCCAGTCTGCTTTCATAATTTTACTTCTTACTTTAGTAACACTTCTGGCTATGTTTGGGTGTTGGATTAGAATTTGACAATCGTCTGTTTGAGGTACAATGAAAAATTTTGCTATAATTACTGTGATTTATCTCAGCTTTATGTTACAGCCAGGCTTACTCATGCAGTTGGGTGTCTCCTCCTTGTCAAGCTGCTGCTTTGCCAGCTGCGTGACTTAATGACTTTTTCTTATTTAATTTTCTCTGGGTGTTCCATACTCAAACAAAAAGTTAGTTGCTTGTCTTTTTGGACTTTATGGTTGCTGTCAAATCACCTGTATAATTTCTAACTTGAAAGTTTATCAACAGTTTATTTTGTGTGGTCCTATATTTGATCTTATCAATTAAGCTTTCGCCATATTGCTTTCCTTAAAGTAGTTTGTAGGATCTTCTCTTAGACGTGGTAAATTTGTGTGCATTTGGTAAGCTTCATCTAATATTCCTTGAAAACAAAACAAAGCATGACTGGCATGAGATTTGATTGCAGCAGCTTAGTGACTTATGCAGTCCTCAAAATAAGTGTGCATATAGATACGAAAACTTTTGGGTTGGTTGTTGAACAAAGGGCAGATATTAAGGAACAGAAATGCACGGGCACATTACTTAACCAGTAGTGCAGTTGAAAATGGCTTTCTAATTCTAGTACATTTTTTTTCCATCTCCTTCATGACACAGCTGTAGGGTGGTGCTTTGCTTTGGGTGAGAGGTGGGGGGGGTCTTTAACCACGCATTGTTCCATAGTTTTGTCTTGTTCAAAGTGTTTAGACAATGAGTGCAGGAAGAAAATGGCAGACCCACCCTTCAGTGCAGCTGAATGCTGTGCCAGAGGTCAGTCTGTCTGCTGCAGGGTGCCTGTGTGACATTGATCAACTCTTTCAGGTGACCTTTCTCATAAGATTTTGGTTCCCACTGCACCCAGGACTTTGATAAACATCCACCACTTTCCCACCTGCACACACGCATTATTACAACAGACAGCTAACAGCCACCCACCTCTACTTTCTAATCTGTCAAAAAATATTTTGTGCAAACAGCATTGTGTTCCTTTTTTTAAGATAAGCATTTTTTTTACTTCTTCAGCCAATGAGCTTTCAGTCGTGTTAACAATCACAGCTGTAATTAGACAGCAGCTGCACTTAGTGCAAATGAACTGCAAAAATCCAGTGTCCCTGAAAAGTCAGAGTGGGCCCTAACATTTGAATATCAAAACTTAGAAAGTATCTAAAGGATTCCTGTGTTTGAGCTTCAGCAATCTGTTTGCAAAATGCAATAACTTAATTACAGATTGTTGTGAAGTTTAGTATTTGAAGTACTTCAGTGCAGCAACAGTGAGCATCAAAGAAAATCCCACGTAGGAATAATTATGTAGATAGATTAAAAAAGGACTTGAATGAGGTGCAGTGAATAGGATATGCATATTGGGAAACTAATGTGAAATGAATTATAGAGGCAGTCGTTCAGGTTTCATTGCACTGAAAGAAATAAAGTTGTGGGGGAAAATGGAATGTGAATTGTATTGCATTGGCACTTCTAATTATTTGATTTTCTAATCTTTCAGTTTTTAAAGAAGGGGTTTTTTTTGCTAAGCAGGGATGCAACATTTCCAGCAAATGGGAGGAACTTTTTCCTTGAGAAAACTGTTTAATAAACATATGACATTAATTTCAGTTCTTACTTTTTACTTACTGTAAAAATACTTCGATTTTTCAAGTCAAGAGTGGTTGCTATTAGGGAGCATTTAAAAGGGAGCTGCTGGTTTGTAATTTTTCCAAAGCTTTGCTAAATAGTTTTTCCTGCCAATAGTGTAGTGTTACAGTTTCTCTAAACTGTTTACTAATTGGCTGCAGAGGAGGCAGTGCCTTCCAACCTACCCTGGAAATAGTGCATGGTAAGTCAGAGGGAGAAGGGCTGGCTGAAATTCCTTTGTTCAGCAAAGGGCTGCAGATGACTAATGTCAGAAAGCCTGCATTTAACGTAGCTCTCCTTCTTCAAGCTGAGTCACGTCTTGACCTATTTGGCTTGATAACATGTGCTACAAGTGTTTAAAAGCTTAATCTAATTTCTCTGCTCTCTTAGCAAGGTACAAATGCCAAGAGCTAATAGTCTGTCTGACTGATGTCAGGCTCGGCAGAATCACTGTTATCAATGTTGCTAGCTGTTGTCAAATTCTCAGCTGCAAAAAGAAACTCTGTAATAGAGTGAGGTGGAACCTGGTTTTAACTAAGCATATGTAAATTCATTCTCAGTGTATAAAATCATTGTGTCTGGCTAACACTATTTAACATGGAGATGTATGTGATACAGAGGTTACAAATCTGCAGAATTTTAAGTTGTGATGCAGAACTCTTGGCTGGGACCTTTTAGCAGGAATGCTGGTTCAGACTTCAACTGTGTTATGTAATTGAATAATACAATTACTCAGGGAATGCTGTTAACCTTTTAATTTTTTTTTTTTCTCCTTATAATAGGAAGAATGTTTAGCCTATTATGATTGTTTCTCCATTTGACAAATTGCATTTTAAAGAGTGGTGCTGTCTGCCAATTCGTACTTGGGTACTTGGTACTTTTAGATGTTGCTTTACTCTGGAAGATGGATTCTCTATTTGGGAATCTGGCTCTTGAGATCCTTGTGCTTGCTTTTGTCACATTCCAGGCAGCTGTTGTGTCTAACAGTCGCTTCAGGAATGATGTTAAGAGGTCAGACAAAAAGTGCATGAAACAAATGTCCTGTCTCTGAGAGTGCCTAGGAAGGAGCATGAAAACAAGGCAGGGATATGTGCTGAGAGTGGCTTTTTTCCCCCTCTTGATACTGTCTCTAGTGGTTTGTGGCTTAGCATTTTGAGCTAGAAATGGTATTTTATTTATCTTGGATTGATTTTTATTGTTGTTAGCTTTCATTTTTGTTGAGAATTTGTCCAACAGAAAATGCTTGATCATGTTCTCTTGAAGGCATCAAGCAAACTTCCTAGTATTTGTTGGTTTATTTTTATACTTGGGGAATCTTTCTGTCAAAATTGAGAAAAATTACACTTCATTGTAATTTCTTCTTTTTACACTTCCCTGTGATTTCTTCTTTTTTTTTTTTTCCTCATGTAAGTATCAAAATGTTGATTAATTCCTCTCTCTTGGGAGAAAGGAGACTTGGTTTCTATGGTCAGTTGTGTAAGTAGTTGAAGTTCAGTTTCAAGTCACCTGCTTTGCATGGTGCAGTTACACTTCAGCATACTTGTACAGACACAGGACTGGTCAAATGTGTACTTGTTAAACTGATGGAATCCTTCACAGAAGAAATGTTGGCTATGCAAACTTGTCAGCCAGCTGTCTCTAAGCTGCATCTTACCTTTCTTTCAGACTAAGAGCAATGATGACCTCTTAGCAGGGATGGCCAGTGGTGGTGGAGTGACAATGACCAACGGTGTCAAGGCAAAGAAGAGCACGTGTGCATCAACAGTGTCTTCAGCTACAGGGGCAACCATGAACACTCTGGAAAATAAACCTAAAACTGTTGCAGGTAGATGGATATACTGGTTCTTGAAGACAATAATTGGGCAGAATTTTATTTTTCTACCATGTAGTGTAGATGCAGACTGCCTTAGGAAGTGGCTGGTAAGACCGTGGTCAAATAAAATATCTTCTGTGCTTTGGCCTTGATCCTCTTTACATGTTTTGTAATAGTGCAATTGCCTTTTTGGAGGCTGCTTCTTCTAATAGTACTGCTTATATAAGTACTATATAATACTAGATCATGTAGTTAATCTGGAGAGTTATGGTTTAATTTATATTTAGAAGATTCAGGCTGCAAATGTTAAAACTTTAAGATGTGATTGCTTGTTACAGTCAATGTGCTTTTTTTTTTTTAGTAAAGAAGTAAGAGAGCTTTCATAAACTGTTCAGAAAAGTTCAGAATTATTTAATGTGCTCCCAATACAGATGGAAATACATCTTGCCTTCTTCACTGTGTTTTGGATTCGGTAATGCTTGCAAAGCTGTAAATCATCTAGGAATAAAATAGCAATAATTCATCTATGCCTGTATGAAATGTGATGAAAATAGAGTAGAAAGTATCCTAATATTTTATTAATCGTAATACACAATTCATCACTTAAATGCTTGCATTCAAATCTACTGAAAAGAGTTAAATTTGAACTTGCAGGAAAGCACTGCTTTCGTATTTGTACAGTTTGCCAGAAGCTTTTAAATACAGAAAAAAAGAAATGTGCAAATGTTACGGTTAAACTAAGATTTGAGGTTCAAAATACTGCAGCAGTATAGCAGTTGAAAAGCATGCGTCAAATAAAACACAACTGCTCTACCTCATAAGTAGGTTTATTTAAATATTAACTGTAAATTTATTTTATGGGATGTGTTTGCCAGCATAGTTTAGAAAATCAGCCATTGTACGGCTAAAAAATACACAGTCTTACGTTACAAATGCTGTATTTTAAATGAGTATTCCTAACTTTCAAAAACCATCCAGGTTCCACAGCTAAGCGTAGCACTTCATCTGGAACTAAAGAATCGAGCTCTTCTAGGGAGAGAATACGTGATCGTTCCCGCTTAAGCCAGAGTAAAAAGCTGCCTCTGGCTGGACAGGGCAGCAATGACACAGTACTGGCAAAACGTTCCCGCAGTCGCACCAATCCAGAATCGGATATTCGGATGAGCAAGTCCAAATCAGACAATCAGATCAGTGACAAAGCTGCATTGGAAGCAAAGGTGAATGATCTTCTGACATTAGCAAAAACTAAAGATGTGGAAATCTTGCATCTGAGAAACGAACTAAGGGACATGCGTGCTCAGTTGGGACTTAATGAAGACCAAGTTGAAGGTGATGAAAAATCTGAAGAAAAAGAAGCCATTGTTGTCCATCAGCCAACTGATGTAGAGTCTACGTTGCTACAGTTACAGGAACAAAACACTGCCATCCGAGAAGAGCTCAACCAGCTGAAGAATGAGAACCGAATGTTAAAAGACAGACTAAATGCATTAGGCTTCTCTTTGGAACAAAGGCTGGACAACTCTGAGAAACTCTTTGGCTATCAGTCTTTGAGTCCGGAGATTACAGCTGGCAACCACAGTGATGGCGGTGGTACTCTGACATCTTCTGTGGAAGGTTCTGCTCCTGGATCGATGGAAGATTTGCTAAGTCAGGATGAACACACTTTGATGGACAACCAGCATAGTAACTCCATGGATAATTTAGATAGCGAGTGCAGTGAAGTTTATCAGCCACTGACATCGAGTGATGATGCTTTAGATGCTCCATCATCTTCAGAGTCTGAAGGCGTACCAAGTATAGAAAGATCTAGAAAAGGAAGCAGTGGCAACGCGAGCGAAGTGTCCGTAGCTTGTCTGACAGAACGGATACATCAGATGGAAGAGAACCAGCACAGCACAGCAGAAGAGCTCCAGGCCACGCTTCAAGAGCTTGCAGATCTGCAGCAAATAACGCAGGAGCTAAACAGCGAGAACGAAAGACTTGGAGAGGAAAAAGTAATCCTGATGGAATCTTTGTGCCAGCAAAGTGATAAGTTGGAACATTTCAGCCGTCAGATAGAGTATTTTCGGTCTCTTTTAGATGAACACCATATTTCCTACGTAATTGATGAAGATATGAAAAGTGGTCGCTACATGGAGTTGGAGCAGCGTTACATGGACCTTGCAGAGAACGCCCGGTTTGAGCGGGAGCAGCTGTTAGGTGTTCAGCAGCACTTGAGCAACACTTTGAAGATGGCAGAACAAGACAATAAGGAGGCCCAAGAAATGATAGGGGCATTGAAAGAACGCAATCACCACATGGAACGGATCATCGAGTCAGAACAGAAAAGCAAAACGGCAATAGCATCGACCTTAGAGGAGTACAAAGCCACTGTAGCAAGCGACCAGATAGAGATGAACAGGCTGAAAGCTCAGTTAGAGCACGAGAAGCAGAAGGTGGCTGAGTTGTATTCGATACACAACTCTGGAGACAAATCAGATATACAAGATTTGCTAGAGAGTGTCAGGCTGGATAAAGAAAAAGCAGAGACACTGGCCAGCAGTCTGCAGGAGGAGCTGGCGCACACTCGCAATGATGCCAATCGATTGCAAGATGCCATTGCTAAGGTAGTGTTTACATTTGCTGTGTTTTTAACATCACTTCTATATCAAGACATTCACTGTTGGTCATTGCAGTTCTTTCAGAAATAAAGGATTAATTACGAGACTAACCGGATTGTGGTAAGGTTAGGATGAATGGCTTTCTTCAGTTTTGTTATGAAAGTGCTGCAGGCTTTTTTAAAGCAGTATATCATAGAATCACAGAATTATAGGGAAGGCATTTGAATTGGAAGGGGCCCGTAAGGTCATCTAGTCAAAATTCCCTGCAGTGAGCAAGGACTTCTGCAGCTTGGTCAGATGCTCAGAGCCCAATCCAGCCTAACCTTGAATATCTTCAAGAATGGGGCTTCTGCTTCCTCTGGGTGCCCTGTGCCAGTGTCTCACCACCCATATTGTGAAAAACTTCTTCCTTATATCCAGTCTAAATCTCCCCTCCTTTAGTCTGAAACTCTCTCTCCTTGTCCTATCACAGCAGTCCCTACTAAAGAGGCTGTCCCCTTCCTTCTTACTGCCTCTTACAGATATTGAAAACATCTGCAAACCTGCTGTCAGGTCCCCCAGGAGCCTTCCCTTCTCGAGGCTGAGCAGCCCCTGCTTTCTCAGCCTGTCCTCGTAGGGGAAGTGTTCCATGTAATTTAATTTGCTAGCTAAAGGTTTTAGTTTTGAGTGAAAAAAGAAAATTTAAGCTTTTAAAAAATCATTAAATATGGCAAACACATGAAGGTTTTTACTAATGATCCATCCAGGAGCAGCATGTGTGTTAATTGTGTTTTGGATCCAAATGTTGCAGTTCTAGAACATCTATTGTGACTTAAATGAAACTAACTTATCTAGATAAAATGTCCTAGCCATTATCCATTTGAAGATAAGTTTTCCTGATAAGAAAGTTTGTCAGATATGTTGTCTGAGCTATATGCTAATTGCAGATCAATAGCCAGTTAGAATTAATCTTAATTAGAGATTTAAAAAAAATTAAAATAAAATTTTAATAATTAAAGTTGGGTAGTGCTATTAAGATAAATAAATAAATACTGAAGCAGGTAATTTAAGGCAGGGATTAAAATTGGTGCCTGTGCTGACCCGCCCTAAGCCATGACCTTGTTTTTTGCTGTTGGGCATGGGAGTGAATGTTAAAGAGCCTCTGATCTCAGCTTGTTATTTAAGCTGCAGTTTCATGAGGCGGGATAAAATGGTCTTGCTGTTCCTGAAAAGAGGTCTACTGCCTTTTCCTTTCCCTGTCGGGAGTTTTTTTCAATTAAGCAGATCAGTAGCTTCTAAGACTTTTCTGGGAACTGCTTCAAATCACTGACACATCACATGCAAACAAATATGAGTCTTGCTACTAGGTTAAGGAACCAGCAAGCATTGATATTGATGCACAAGAGAGAACGGACTTCTTTTGGCAAGATAAAGAAAGGATGAAGACTTTTCCCCCATTTCCATAGCAGCTAGATGTTAAGTTGCATCAGCTGCTCTTGAAACCTGAGTACTGTGGTTCTTACTGCTTTCCCTGAGTACAGGATTCTGCTGCTGGAGTAGCTGAGGGAAGCTCATTTGTTCAGCTAGAGAGAAAAGAGCTTGACTCTGGCACAGAGAATTAGTTGCACGTACAGTTTTAGAGGCTTATGTTTAACTTCTTGGCCCATGCCCTTTCCTATGTTCCAAAAATAAATTGCAGGTATGCTAGCTAGAAAACTAGAAGTGTATCTTTAAAGGAATTCAGTTCAGTTATGACACGTGTTTCTTTTTCAGGTTGAAGATGAATACAGAGTATTCCAAGAAGAAGCCAAGAAACAAATAGAGGATCTTAATGTGACTCTAGAAAAACTTCGGGCAGAGCTAGATGAGAAAGAAACTGAGAGAAGTGACATGAAAGAAACTATCTTTGAGTTGGAGGATGAAGTAGAGCAGCATCGTGCTGTGAAGCTTCATGACAATCTCATCATATCTGATTTGGAGAGTAAGTCTTATGTGCTGTTAGTGGAAGGGTAATGATAATTTAAGAACTTATGAAGCAGAACACTGAAACAGTGAAAATATTCCCATTTGTCTTTCATTTGTCTGAGTTCAAGTCACCCTTATAATGTTAAGGAAAAAAAAAGCCAGATTTTCCAGTCCCAGTGTCAGTTGGTGTGTGAACCAAAACCCGTGAATTGAGAATAAATCTGAAATCTGATAATACTGTTTTCAAGGTTTTTTTTTTTTTTAAAGTAGGAAAACATGTAATTGCAGACTTAATAATAGTGTGCTACTTCTGTATTTTGGAAACTGGGTGATTGATTTTTTTATTTTTATTTTTTAAATAATGCTCTCTTTTTCAAGTACCTGAATCCCAGGGTTTACCTGATAGCTTGAGAATGTGAATAACTGATGATTTCTTCCCTCTGTTGACTCACTGTACAAGAAATGGTTGGAGGCTGTAATGAAATTCATATTTACTGTACACTCACCTATCTGTCTGTGCCTACGTTCCCTCTCTGATCTCTGAGACCTGCTCAGACATTCCTACCACAGGCTGGAATTCTGCAATTAGTCTCCATCTGAACAAGAGCTTGGGCAGCTGTACCTTCTGAAAGCTGTTATTTCCACTGTGCTACTTGGGGAATTCAGATGTCTACTATTCTAAATAAAATAATGAATAGCCAAAGTATTATTCCTTTTCACTGTAAGTAAAATGTTTGTAGCAGGTATTTTAAATTGGTCTGCTATCAAGGAAAGATAGTGGTTTAAGTAATCAAAACTATTTATTCAGTTGAAGAGCAGTATTTTCAGATGTGGGTGTCAGCTTAGTTTCCCCAAGCAGTGTTTCCTTATCTTGCAAGACAATTGCTGTTTCACTTTACAAAACTGCCTTAGCTTTTTATTCTTTTTCCTCCTCTTTTCTGTGCTCAAGCCAAAGGAACGTATTCAGGAATGGGAGGTCAGGTGTGTGGGCAGCAGCTCTGATGTTGTTCCTGAAGTCATTTTATAACAAACACTGCAAAAGATGAACTCTTCTCTACCTGCATGTTTTTCTTTGTCTTAACTGAAATCCATTCATACAGTCAAATAACTGTTTAGGTGTTTATTTAGTAATACCTAATTACAAGGCAGCTCTAATTTTTGGATGCTTCTGCCTTGGGAATAGGGCGTGTCATTTTGACAGACATTTTGTATGAATGTTCCTGCTGTAACAGTTAAACTGGTAAACATGCTGGTGGAAAAAATTCTATTGGTGCTGAGATTTTCAACAAAAATTGCTGTAGTCTGTTACTCATCTCTGCAGAAATAGTTCTGAAAAGTCAGCTGGGCTGTTTGGTGTGGTTACTTCTGGAGGAAACGAGCATCTGGAGAGTGGCATCTAGCGACCATAAGGAGGGATTGCACAGGAAGAATTGTGGGAGTGTATACAACATGTAACACAGAATTTTAATAATTTGTATTGAAATCACAGAAACGTACATCTTACTACTAAGTTCTCTTCTGTTGATCAGACCTGTGGTCAGATCTGTTTTTCTACCAAATACTATGCTTTTAAATGTGGAGATGTGTTGCAGGTTTATGTAAGCACTAGTCAGGGGAATGGTGGTTTTTTTAGCCTAAGTAACTAAATGCAATAAAGAGCAATAAAAGCTTTTTTTTTTTTTTTCCCTAAGCTTTTAAAATATGGCAATCTCTCATTTATCCAGTGTCAAATATGGGAGAATTTAAGAGAATGTGAGAGAGCTTGCCTAATGACGAACTTGCCAGCTAATTGAGAGTGGTGGTGAGACGACAGATAAATGGCAGGTGTTAAATGGCAGAAAATTCTCTCTTAATGAAATCGCAGAAGAGAGACTTTACAATTAGGAGGAAGATGCTTCATTTATGAGCTGATGAGTTTGCATCCAGTGTTGATGAGCCACTACACTAAAAAGTCACGTAGGATCACGCGATGCTCCAGCCTGACTGCTTGGGGCATGCTTCATTGCAGGCTTTCCTAATTCTAGGAAGTAGTTTAAGGATCATGCAATGAAACATGTTTCACAGCTATTGGAATATTCAGTTATGACATTTTAGCAGTTATTATATGAATATGAGTGCCTGAAAAAAGACAGTGATCTCTTAGATAAGGACAGTGGAATTCCAATGTCATATCAGTGACATTAAAGGCACGCAGTATGCTCTTGCAGTCAGCCCAGGAGTGGCAGGGCCTGCAGGCAGTGCCACCTGAACGTGCCACCAGTGGGATAAGGAGTCTTAGCCATAGTGATTCTGGACTGAATCTGGAAAAGAAATAGTGAAATAAGTCATAAGTTCCTTGTTATCACTAGGCACAGCAAGCTAAAGCAGCCTGTGTGGGGCTGAGCATTGACACAGAGGTGTTGGTGAGCAGGAGGGCTGCAGCAGAGCCTTGCACTAGGTGGCGTTTGTGCTCTGCTTTTCGTGTGCCACTTCAGACAGACTTCAGTAGTCGGGTAGCCAAGCTGGTGCAGTCATCATCTTGGCTAAGAGAGGGGAAAAAATAAATCTGTTCTTCCCAGCAGTTTACAGATGAATTGGTATGGAGGATTTTGTATCGTGATTTGTAGAAAATTAATGTTTGTAGGTTAACTTGTATGTTGTCAAATGTTCTGATGCCTGAAGATACTTGTTGTATGTTCACTTACTGCAAGGTACGAGTGTTAAATGTATCGATTCTCTTCATCAGTATTTCTGTCAGTGCATATTTTGGACAAGAGTAGGTGATCAGTGAGTGGATGAGTACTTCTACTATAGGGCTGTCAGAATTACTTTTTGATATTATCTCATTTTCAAAAGGACCTTGACAGCAGTTATCAAGCTCACTTTTCACAAATGATGTTTTGTCCTTTTCTCATAATGTTGGAAAAATAAATTGAGCATTAGTTTTTAATTATTTGTATCACAGAGCAGCTGCACAGAAGCTGCTGCCCCCTGCCTGTTGTTACTGCTTGGCTCTGTGGCCTGCAGTTGGTGGCACAATATGAAGAGTGGAGTTGAGCTGTAAGAGGGGAAATCCCTTATCTCAGTCTCTCTAAGTTTCAAGTTCTTTTCAGTTCTGTTTTTCTGAATCTCTTTGCTGGATTTGAGGTTTGTGCAGAGGTAACTGTTTCCAACAGCTGCTGTGAAATGCTCTGTACTGTTTATGGTAACTGCAGAATATTCAGACCATTGTGTTTTACTTCAAAGCATAAATATACTAAAACTTAATGGTGCGTTTCATATCTCACAAAAGCCCAAAACAATGGCATTATACAACCTTAGCTCTGGATGCATTTATAGTTTCTGGTTTGTGGTTATTTTTAGATGTACTGCAGCTTGCTTTCAGTAGTAGAACAAATTTTATTCAAAAAACATTCTTTGAATCTCTTGTTAAAACGACCACCATCCACTCGATTTCATTTCAAAGTGCTACTGAAAGCTCTTTATACTTGCCATCACAGCTGAAAGGTACCTAATTTGCAGTGTTGTGTTGGTGTTCTGCTGTTGTTTTTTAGCTGCTGGTGGTTTTTAGCATATTTTTAAAGGAAAAAAACAGTGGGGAGTGGGAGCAACTTGTATAATTTTCACCTGAAGCTGCCATTTCAGTGCTGACATTATCTCAACCAAGTTTTATATGCAGACAAGCTGAAAATGGGAGAACTTAAGAGAGTATCACAGCAGCATGTGATTTGAGTGACTTGCTCTGTTAAGGTTGTCTTCAAAGCTTAAAGATCAGTCGGATGCATCTTTAATTGTGCAGTCATGTAAGAATGAGATTCATACAGAAGCATCTGTCTAATTTTACTGTTTCAACTTTTGCAAGCCTGAGAGGTTATCATGGTTTCAGACCCACTGAGGATTATATCATCCTTGTACAGAAATCAGCTATGGCATTTAAAGCCTTTGAACTGGGGCTGTAGAGACAACACTGAAGAATTTCTTCTGATGAAGAAACCAGAAAGAATTCCTGAAAAATTGTAATGTTCTTGTGAGCTTAGCTGAGGCTTTTGGAGGTACATATCAGCATAAGTGGGCTTAAATGTGTACTTAGTCATTGTTGCATTTGATTTAAACATTTTGAAATGCTGTGTTCCCCTTAGTCTGCCACAGCTTCTCTTTATTGTTATGAAGAGCAATTTGGCAGAAGACAAGGAGTGCTGAAGTGATAGGCTTGCTTGCAGAGAAGGTGGTAGTGGTAGAACATTGACTTGAAGCAAACCATTGATTCAGTGTTTTTCCTGAACCCTAATAACCAGGTCAGAATCCTGGAGAGTGTTTCATCCTGGGAAATGAGACCTCCGAAACCTTATGGTATCAATTTGTCTGCATGAATGAGTGTATTATGCACCTTCAGTCTTTATGAAAAGGTTGTTGCCAATACATATTGATAGTGTTTCTTTCAGCAGAACTTGAGGCAACAAACCTCAACTAAAACACAGTTAATCAGTTGGCCTATCAGTTTTACCTCTTGGAAATACACAATTTTATAGAAATGAAACATCTTCCAGTCCAGGATCAGTGAAGGGACACGCTAATGAGAGGCTTATGCTGTGTTCTTCTTCATTAGTTGCTTAGTTATAAGAATGGAGTAATCAATCACACTGTCCTTATGTATTGAATAAAGTACCAAATGAATAATAATTGCTGTAGCCAGCCTGTCAGACGCCGTGTTAGGAGCTGGTGCTGATCACCCTGCACACCCTTTTGTACAGCTGCTGACAGAATCGAGGAACCATCTCTTTTATAACACAATTGCATTGACTGTTTGTCCCTTTGCTGTAAACGTACCTTGTTTCTACTCCAAATAGTAGCTTGATAGACAAGAATGTACAATTCTTGCAGACCCAAGTGGAAATTTATCCCCACTGAAGGCACACAGCATTCTGTCAGCTGCTTTGTGGCAAAGGAGGAAATTGATCAGGAGGCTTAGTGTAGCTGCAGCTTCCAGTTGAACGTACCCATGTTAGGATCTTTCCATGTTAATTTGGCCATCTACCAAATAAAAATAGTACATACTGTTTTTATTTGTTCTTTGTTACTGCTTTGTCATCTTAGTGTTGTGACAGGAATTGTTCATTTTTGCTTTTCCCCCACCAGTCACAGAGCAGAAGGTACCTATTGAGTTTTTCTGTCATATTATTTCTAATAATGCTATTTTTCTCCAGATGGCTCTGATTGTACAAAAGTGTTCTCTGAGTAAGATTTAAAAAACATTTATGGGTTGTTTCAGTTATTGTTTCTTAAGTACGTAGAGCCCTGAGTACAATGATACAGAGAATTTTACTTTCTTTCCAGATACAGTTAAAAAACTTCAGGACCAAAAGCATGACATGGAAAGAGAGATCAAAAATCTTCACAGGAGACTCCGGGTAGGCTGAAAACCTAAAAACACAATAAACTATGGAAAAAGTAATATGATTAAATGTAATGCCATTAAAGTTACTGGTGAGAGCAAGGCATCACAGGGAAATATATTTACTAATTTACAGAGACTGAAGATTAATTCAGAAAAACTCTCAGCATTCCAGAAATGTGGTGTTGGACTTGGGTGAACATGTTCCTATGTCTGCTGATGTATGGTTTAATACATACATTTGCAATAGTATGAATAGTATTTCTTTCTGGGAAATAAATTTTTGACCTTCGAAGTTGTTTCTAGCAAAACCTGTTGAATGTAAGTTAGGTTATGCACAGTGCCAGTGGTGAGTGCCTTAATCACTCCTGAAAATTGTTTGTTGTAGTAACATGGGGAAAATATGAATAATATGCATAACTTTTTTTTTTTTTTTTTTTTTTTACATCAAAATTCTTGCTGCTGCTTTCAGTTTAACGTTTTATTTGCTTATAGGAGGAGTCAGCAGAATGGCGTCAGTTCCAAGCTGATCTCCAGACTGCAGTGGTTATAGCAAATGATATAAAGTCTGAGGCCCAGGAAGAGATAGGAGACCTAAAGCGAAGATTACATGAAGCTCAGGAAAAAAATGAGAAGCTCACTAAAGAGTTGGAGGAAATCAAGTCACGCAAGTATGCAAGAGGCAATAGGAATATTGTCTGTTTTGTGGGGGGAGATATGATTTTGAAAACTCAGTATGTGTTATTGAGACTCTGGAAGCTGTAAATTCTTCCTTTCACTGTAAACAAGTTGCCTTATGCAGACTTTCAGGAGTAATGTGGGTAAATGGAGATGAAAAAGTTATTTCTCTTTTATATACTTCTCTTCCAAGAATAGTTTGGCACTTTGGTATAAACCTGTTTCTCATAGAGGCTTTTTCCCAGTTAATGTCTGGACTTGATTATCTACCCTCAGTATGGAAAATAAGCAGTGTCAACTTTTCTGTGCATCATGAGTGCTTCCCCTTAGTAGCCAGGGCTTTTGCTATGATAAATACAGATGTTGTTTTACACGAGAAGAAACCTTCCCTGCATGTGGCAGGGGGGTTGGAGATTCATGATCCTTGTGGTCCCTTCCAACCCTGGCAATTCTGTGATTCTTCTGCATTTATCTTGTCCTGTTTTCTTTCCACTCATAATTATTTCTGAGCTGATTATTTTCATGTGAAATGGTGAAATTTTTGAGCCTTAAATTTTCAATACACATATGCATGTGTGCATGTTTGTATATGTGAGAGGAACAGAAATTAACAGAAATTAAGCCTTAAATGGAGTATTGATTTGATAGACTTTTTGTCTGGTGTTTAAGCTCTCTTGCTGACTTAAATTGATAATGTAGGATGATGATCTGTTCCTAAATCACAGTGGAAAGAAAACTGGGTTAATAACTAATTCTTTTCTCTATAGATTTTAATTTGACTTCAAATTTATGTTCCTGTTTTAACACTTTGTATGTTAGGTGGCTTTATATGCCTTAAACAGCTGCATATTGATTTCAGGCAGGAAGAGGAACGCGGGCGAGTGTACAATTACATGAATGCTGTAGAGAGAGATTTGGCAGCTCTGAGACAGGGAATGGGCCTGAGCCGCAGATCATCCACTTCCTCAGAGCCAACTCCAACTGTCAAAACACTCATCAAGTCCTTTGACAGTGCCTCCCAAGGTAACTATGTGCAGCCAGTGCCAAGTTATGATTTTGGATGCGTAGACATGAATACTTGTAATGGCTTAGCTAATTCACAGATAAGTTGTTTTATTGTGCCATCATGATTTATAAGTGATAGCTGAAACAAATCAACCTAAATTAGATTGCACAACAGGTTATTCCCAGTGGTTGAGGGCAAGCATCGTTTTTTATCCTTATTTTTCCTTCTCTGTCAAATTGCCAGTGATTCATATGTTACACACTTTGATTCAGCGCTGCCTCGTATTGGAAATACATAAACTCACATGACATAATTGTACCTGGAATGGAAGCACAGCTGACTTCAGCCTTTCTGTTAAGCTGTGAACTTACCTGCTGAATTAAGCATTCTTAAATCCGTGCAATAGCTAGAACTGAGTTTGTTTCATTTTATAACTTATGTGCTTGCAGTCAGTGCTAATGAAAGTTAAAAACAAGCTCCAACCAGTTTCACCATTAAATAAATAAAGGATATCTTTTGAGATGAGAGGGATTTCACTGTTGAGACAATATTCACTGTAATTTTCTGGTTGTGAAAACAGACACTGTTGTCCTCTATAGATAAGCAGAATAAAGAATCCAAGAAATTACCCTAAAATGGGAAATTAATTTTAGGTTTGACTACATTTGAAATGGTGAAGGAAATATTTTATGTGCCACAAGCCTTTTGGCCTTAAGTTTCATTTTTGATAGTGTCACTAAGTTTTTGATGCAGAAAGGCTTGGCTGAAAGTAGATTATATTATCAATATTGCAATATTAGTAAACTTAGAAATGTTTTTACTGTGACTGAGATATTCAATACAGAAAATGAATGTAACTGTGGAGAAGTGATGGCATACTTCTAAGTGGTTTTGCAGGCAGTTGCTACCTGAAATTTTTCAAGATGTGATCTTGTAGAATTAGGAGAATAAAACAGATGGAGAGTTTGCTACATGCAACCAGTCTGCTTGTTCATTGAAAATGGGGCAGTGCTCCTGATGGCTTCCTTGCTGTGTTTCTTCCAGTTCCAAGCCCTGCTGCTGCCACCATTCCTCGCACTCCTCTGAGCCCGAGTCCCATGAAGACACCCCCAGCTGCTGCTGTATCCCCTATGCAGGTACGTATTTTATGGCTGCATTTAATTCTTTGTGAAGAAGAGCACGTGAACCTACAAGCAGTAATATATCAAATGTTAGTTGCCTTTATGGGGACATAATGATAAAATGATGCTGCAAGTAAGTAGCTACTAAAATGTTCATTCTAATGAAAGCATATTTCCCTCAAGGAGACCTCTGAGAAAATGGCACTTAGGCAGCTGTATTTGAGAAATGAAAAAATGTTGTGGTTTTGCTCAGATACAGACTAGTCTCTTCCTTCTTTATCCCCAGTGCTCAGGTCCATGTGAAGATATCTCCTTAAAAGCTTATTTTCTTGTTAGGGGCGTTATCATAACTTAGGTATGTTTTGTTATGTGTCCCATTTGTGTGATGTCTGTTTAAGCATTGCAATTAAAGAAAAATTGCAGAACGCTCTACCCTACCCTGTGCTTCCCTAGAGAGTCCTGTATGGCAAACCCTATTGTATATACAAGATATGACAACAAAATTTGAAAGTTATTGATAACTGTTAAAAATTCTTATGATTCCTGTGCTGCTGAGGAGTATGAGAGGAAAACTATCTAACATTCCCTAATTTTGGACTCGCTGTTTATCAGTTCTTAGTCTTGTGCCTTGCATGGAAGCAGCAGTTACCTCCTTTGGGAAGTGGACTGAGATCTGTGCAGTTTGTCAGCAGTCATCAGTATAAATGTATCCCATGTTGCGTGGGATACATTTTAATACAGGTCTGGTAATACTTTTATTACTGACCAGAGAGGAATGAAGTCATTGTAAATTGATTATCTTTGTTCATTTTGTACTGGCTCAGAGTTTTGTCCAGTTGCTGACTATGCTGTGTGTTCTGTTATGTCTCCTTTGAAGCTTTGTCCACGTGTTCAGCTGCTCTAGGAGTCTAGGTAAAGGAGACAACACTACACTAAAGAATGTATCATCAATACATTAATGCTCAGCTTGATAGATAGCTGCTGTTTTTATGGTCACACTGGCTGCTTGAAGAGATTACAGCAAAAGCAAACAAACTTAAGGACAAAGATGGCTCCAGATTCTCAAAAAATCCCCAACGAATTGATACACCTTATGCTTTTAATGTCAGTAATCCTCCTGTTGTCTTCAGTGTATTACTTGAATGATTTCTTTTTTGAGGTCTGTCACTCTTGATGACAATTTCTAAAGTATTTAAATGTGACATTCTCTGGTAGGTGCTTTGTTTTTGTTGGTCTTCCTTTCTATTCTGTTTATTTCTGTTCTCTTGTAAAAAGAGGAAATTTTTGTGTTTTTTGTTTTTTTGTTCTCTTGAAATTGTAAAGCAGTCTTTTTATAAGTGGTTGCTGTATGAGTTGATCTATAGAATCTCTCACCTTACAGAACTAATCTGTGGTTTAAGATCTTGAGTAAAGGTAGAAGGGTTGTTCTCTATATGACTGTTGCAGTGCTTATTATCAGATACTTTTAAAAGCTGTCACAGGAAATACTAGAGTTGGCACTTACTGAGAAATGGAAAACAACCAGCCAAAAACCCTGTTCTAGCTTTGGGTCTGAGCCCATAGTAAAGCTTAGTGGTTGTATACCAGACCTTAACAATATTGCAAAACAGTTGGGAAAAACATACATAAACACATTGCTTTTCAGAATGTAAAACACAGTAAAACTTAACCCACAAGTGGCAAAGCAGTTTCATGGAAGGGTTTATAAGGATGGAGAATTATAACTGCTGGTTTCCCCAGGTACTTTCTTTTTCAATTTTGTAGTTGAAAGAAGCAGATGTGGTTTCAGATTCCCTGCTCACCAGTGAATGTCCACTTCTGTTTTGAGCATGCAAGAAGCTTTCAGGCTCCAGGCTATTCAGTGACAAACTTCCACAGTGTAACTACTTAGTGTGCAAAGAGCTGTGCTTATTTTGAAATTGGCATAACATCTTATTGAGGTACTCATTTAAGTACGTACTGAAGTGCAGAGTGGTCAGAAATAGATACCTGGATAGTAGCTGGAGGTCACGTTTCTGTCACAGCTAACAGCAGATTGCACCAATTAAGAGTCTGAAGCAAAATAGTTGAAGGAATTTGTTCTTCTTGCCGTAGTTCTGCCTCAAATTTGAAGTGTCAGATGTTTGTTCTCCTTCTTTTTTCTGTCTTGTGTGCCTTTTCCTCTTCTGGGGCTGTTAACTCTTGTTACACAAGGAAAAGAAGAGAGTAACAGGCAGCTAACAGAGGCCAGGAATGGCTGTGGGAAAGTAACTGGTGATGATCTTAATAACCCTAATTTTATCTCTTATTGTAATTACATTATACAGAGACTACTACATAAAAACATCTAAGTGAACAATTTTCTTCATTGCACCTCATCTGAAGTACTACTTTGCTAGACCTCAGCGTGGGGTGAATGAAAACCAGGAGAACAGATTATAAAGCATCTTGAGTAATTTCTGTCCCATTGGGAGTCTCCATGAGTAGCCTTACAAAGCATGTGATTCCTGAAAACTTTGGATCTTGTTTTATTTAGTGTTGAGGAATTTGATCACTAGTGTTAAGGCAAATTGTTGTTTAGCAGTTAAACAAGTTTGAGTACATTTCTAGTTGAAGGAAAACAAAGTCTGTTTATCAAGGAATTGGTAGGATCCATACGTGTTTCACTGTGCATCAGATGTAAGTGAAATGGTGAATGATTCATCTGCAGCTTCAACAGAAGCTCACTTGAGCAGAAATGTTTCTAATACTTGTAAAATGCTTCAGGAAAAGTAATTCTTCATGAGACACTTGTGCACTATTACTGCCAGAGTATTGCCAGGGAGAACTTGATGTATGAACATATTAGTTGGTTTGTTTTCCTCTCATTTCCTGAGTCAGTATGTTACTACTGATAGTTGTAACAGTAAGATATTTAACGAGGAACTAGCAACAGCGAAGTTAAGCTCAGTCTGCAGTGTCAATAGGAGTAAAAAGCAGCAAAACAAACATTTTGTTTTATAACGAGGAGACAGGACCAAGATATAGCAAGCTATCAGTTGAGTAATGTGGTCATTTTCTGCCAATATCCGTAAAGGATGTTTGTTTTTCAGTGATACCCGGAAGCTCAGAACGTGATAAAGCATTGTGGTGATCCAGCAGTGTGCCTGCTCTGTGTGTACCTGCCTTTCCTGACCAAGCTCTGTACTGCTCTGCCTTCCTAGTGACAGTCCCAAAGCTGGCCAAGTGACATGATGTTATCCAGCCTCATCACCTTACTGTTGTTATCGTTTCCTTTATTTACTTCTTTATTAGAAACAAAGAGGCTGTCACTGTGATGCAGTGTTTTATTATTAAAAAAAACAAACAAAAAACACTTGAGGAGATGAAATCATCTCTAAAGGTAACGAAAACCTGAAATACCAATTCTCATGGGAAGCTGTTATAGGGAGAGCTGTGTGTGGCTCATGGTTACAGTCACTTTCATTTACATGTTTAAAGGAATAATCTTTGTTGCATACATACAAGACTTTTGATGTATCACATGATAAAATTCTTCATACTGTATTTTGTACTTGGATTCTTAGCTATTGGCAGCTCTTTGCTCTCCATTTGATTTCTAACACAAAAGCATGATATTAGACTCCAAATGCTAGATAAGTAGCCCTGTAATCCTGCCTATGCTATAGGATGCTGCAGTGTATAGATACTATGAACTTTTCTATTACAGTTTTGGATTCATCTGTCTTGACTACATGATTTGGTGAGAAACATCAGAGCTTTATTATCTCACAAAGATAAAGCTCATTTAAGCTTCTCTGAAAGGTTAAAGCTGAGTTCAGGATAAACACCTGAAAAAAGCCACTTCATTTTTTTCCCCTCTTGAAAGCATGTTTAGAAGTTGTGTTTTGTAAGTTTTATTCTGTTTTACTCAGTTTGTATATACCAAACTATGTTTGACAACACTGTGTTCTCTGTTTCAGAGGCACTCTATAAGTGGACCAATCTCTGCTTCTAAACCCCTTGCTACACTGACAGACAAAAGACCAAGCTATGCTGAAATCCCTGTTCAAGGTAATCACTCGAGTTTGTTTACACTTATTTAGCAGTGCTACTTTTCTATATCTTACATTGTTTACTATCTAAAGCATTGTTGTATTATATAATGCTAAAGCAAACTATTTTGACTTTGTTATATTTTAATGTAAAATAAGAAACAAAAAGGTTTTATTACTTGTTTCATCAAACACAGTGAATTTTCAACCAAACCACATTTTTGTCCAGATAACTGGACATGAATCTGTTTTTCATGTGTGCATAAACTGTGATCACTTGCAAAATCAAGATGTGAGACATTCAGGATGATTTTGTTCTGCTGTTTTCACCTCTGGGGCCATATGATGTATTGTGTTTGGGTTTTTTTTTCCAAACAGAAACTGGGATGATACTTGGCATTGTATTGCACGTGAATAACAAAATATAAACTTAATAAATATTGAATCTTCAGGAGCCAGATGAAAAATTGAATGGAATTAAATTGAGTGTTGATTTATCTGTTTTCCAATAATTCACTGTTCTGTGAACTTTGTTTTGTCTCTAAAAGCACTGCTCACAATGTGCTCTTCCTGTGAGAATGAATGGCTATCATGTGTTGGGCGTAGCTCTCTGATTTATGCCTGTTTTAGGCTTTTTTTGTAGATGTTTCTTGAGATAATACCCATATGACTCCAGACTGAATATTTCCTCTCAATTTGGTATTCCTGAGGTCTGATGCTTTATAAAGGGTACTTTTTGTGCATGTAACATTTTGTAATGGTCTGTACGTGCCAGATTTCCTTCTTGCTTTTGTTCAGTGCGAATTGAAGTTTTGCTCAATGCAGCTGGAGTTTTAATTTTAGAAACTTTGATATTTTTAGGAATTTTGAAATGCCTTTCCAAGAAGGTAGTTTAGGATTCTTTAATAGTTGCAGAGTTCATAAGTAGACATAAGCTTGAACACAAACTGAGTGGTGTGCTTTACATAGTTTCTGTGTTTTTATTACAGTCAACACAGGATCAGGACTACATTCCAACAGAGAATATGCCAGACAGAATCCCTGTTCATAACTGTATATAGTTTTAAAGTATCTTTATTAGGAATGTATGCTTCTTTGGTCAACTATTGAAATGGGTTTAGCATTTTATTTTGAATCATAATTCATCCTTTTCATGATTTTTGTACTCAAATTACTGTCTTGTGTGTGTTCCTGCAGCAACAGGAATATGTAAATATTTGCATACAGTTTAAGGTGTTAGCTGAAGGAATACTTATTTAGAAGGGTAGTTAACAAAAAGGTTGCTACTTCTAATTGAATGCTTCATAAATTGGTTTTGTTGCAGTTTGATTTCACTCAATGGCAGTGGGCAGAACAGTTCTTCCCTATGGTTTGTTAAGATACCTCTTGAATCCCACTGCATGAGGAGACAAGAAAGCAAGATTTTGTTTAAAAAACAAACAAAAAATCAACCAAACTAACAAACAACAACAACAACAAAATGAGTTCACATAACAGACAAAACAATGTGCTTTGCCAGTCCACATTGTGAGTGACACATCAAGCAGTTTTTGCTGCATTCTAAGCGGGGATTCCTTGCTTGGAATTTGGTTTAACAATTCCCTTACCGTAGCCCAGGGCAGCTGCATGTGTAAGAGAGGCCATATTGTAAAAGGATTAATAATGTGTCATAATACATGAGTGAACTGTATTGGTAATGTGCAAATTTTGGGCCTTCTCTTTCATATAGAAAAGGATCTATTGCTCTCAGTAAAAGAGCGAAATTCAGGCACTGATAAGCAGTATTCATAACACGTATCTAACCACTTATGCTTAACTGGCATCTTTGAAAATAGTGTTCTGTCTTCATTTTCTTTCTGCAGAACATTTGTTGAGAACGTCTTCTACCAGCAGACCAGCATCTTTGCCAAGAGTTCCTGCAATGGAAAGTGCCAAATCTATTTCGGGTAATACCACATTTTCTAGATGACAAATAAAATTAGGAACTCTTATTTCAATCATGTACTTCCAGATCTGTCTTACTTTTTCAAGAGAGACCTTTTATGTTCACACCATTAAGATTTTGTCA
Organism: Phasianus colchicus; assembly: GCF_987193195.1. NCBI lineage: Eukaryota > Metazoa > Chordata > Aves > Galliformes > Phasianidae > Phasianus > Phasianus colchicus. The sequence goes on from NC_143453.1 coordinate 4,885,656, forward strand.
ATAGATTGGATTTTTGGAGTAGCTTTCCTCACATACAACAGAAAAACCAAACAATGGAAAAGAAGTCTGATGGTTAAAAAACAGTATCTATCACATTAAGTGAAACTGAACAGATTTTTAATTGCTTTTCTAGGTCCTTATTGTTGCATGTAACAGATAGCTCCTATGTCATCCTTGCATTAGAAGTAATTTTGGCTTGGAAGTATATGTTCCAAGAAACAGTAGCTGGCTGTTACGCTTTACTGCTTTAAATGTAGTTTTTTCTTCAAACAGAGATAAGGAGGCAGAGAAACACGTTGTCCTTCTCCCAGTGCAAGTAATGATATGCTGTTAGGTGCATTCATCAAATTTTGTTTGCTTTTAGATACAAACTTTATCAGTATAGCTGATCTCTAAATCCTTGGTACTTTTTAGATAGGAAACGTGAAGTAAATGTTAAAACCTAGTATCATGTATGGATTTCCATTCATAGTTTTTGAAGCAGTGGTTATTAGAGATTAGGAATGAATTCAAAAGATTTAATGTTGGAAATGTTAAATACATGGACATTTTTTTACCACACAGTGTCTCGAAGAAGTAGTGAAGAAATCAAGCGGGATATCAGCGCGCCCGATGGAGCATCTCCAGCATCTCTCATGGCAATGGGTACCACCTCACCACAGCTGTCCCTCTCATCCTCCCCTACAGCATCAGTCACCCCTACAACCAGAAGTCGAATAAGGTAAAAGCCCTTTTTTGTGATAAACTAAGATTTTAATTTTGCAGCTATCTGTCTACAGGTATCTAGAATATAATATTGGTAGGAAGACTGCAGACCTCTCCTAGGAAACAATCTTCAGTAACCTTTGAGAACTTCAGAAAGTGAAGCTTTCTGAAGTTTGCTGCAGCTCAGTGTAGTTTTTAGAGCTTATAGGCTCTATACCAGAACTATATGCTACACTAGAAAACCAAACTAAATGATGTCACTAAATAATAACATCACATCTGCTCAAAATACTGTGAAGGCAAGTCCAAGAAATGAGCTCCAGCATGCTGAACAAACCTTTCAGAGTGATTTGGTCCAGGGGAGAACACATGATTAACTTCTACTTTAGTAATCACGGCTGAAGAAAAGCAGCACAACTAGGTCTTAATTCCAGACACTGCCAAGCCTTCTGAATAGCCTGGAGTCAGTGGGCCTGGGTTGTATGTACCACACATGAAGTCATAATGCAAGCCTAGGTAACACTGGCCAGGCACCCCTTTTTTGTTAGCATGATAAAAAAAACAAAAGTCTTGACAGATAGGAAAGTGTTTAAATTTATCAATGTTATCAGTTAAGGAGTTCAAAGTATTTAAGCCTCATGTTATGCAAGTAAAGTATGTTCTTAGCCCTGCCTCTTACATTGGGAAACTGGCAGACTCAATTATTTTCTCAGGTCTGTTTAATGTAGAACTGACAGTTTTTGTACAGCAGTAGTATTATATCCTCAGCCTTCAGAGACATTACAGTCTGTAATAATTACATTATGAAATTGTGAAGCTATTTACAACTGGGGGGATAATAAAAATGTTTCCCTGAAATCAGTTGAAACATGCCTCGCTGCTGCTCTCCTTTCAGAAAGTAAGTTGAATTTGGATCTGTGGTTACTTTACCAGCAGCAGTGAATTATGTGTGTATTAACACCAAAATTTAGACCAGGTAAGCCCAGCAATAAAAAAGATTCAAAGACTTGTGTATGAACTGTGAACTGATAACATAAACTTGCACTGATGATAGCCTGCAGACTGTGGCAGATGATGTGTCATTTCAAGTCCCAGCTCTCCAACAGGAGCAGCACTGTGGTCTGCAGTGGTGTGTGTGTTCAGTGAGAGATGGACTTCTGGGAACACTCCTCATAACACTGCTGCTGGACTTGTGTGGTTTTGGGATGGAGGTTTCTCTCCCTTACCTTTTTCTGAACACTGTGGTAAAATAAGCAGCTATTGCTATAGTTCACTAAAACAAACATTTGCAGTTTACTGTTCCCTGTTCTAGCTGAAACTTCATTGGCTTACTTTGGGTAGGAATTCATTTGACCTAATAAACTAACTTATAGGATTTATCTGTCATACTATTTTTCATAGTCTCCATACAACTTACACTACTTTATTTCCTTCAGGAGTGTTTTCTTAACTGTGAGGACTTAATATAAACCGTGTGCATTTACTGGAATCTGAAGACAGGCTGTACAGCTCACTCACAGCTAAACAGTATGGTTTAATGTAAAGAGAGGGAGCTTTAAATTTGAGTTCTAATAGACTGTCCCAAACCTCTGTGCTGAAGCTCTCATAGTGTTGCATTATCTTGATTGTAGATGGAATATGCAGCCCCATTTTTACTTGTTTTGGTGACCTTCCTTGACCTCCTCTGAGATGGACTTGAGTAAGGCCATTAATGCTGTCCCTACAGGATCCTCATGGCCAGGCTGTTCTGAATGGGTTTGGTGAGCAGCTCAGTGGTGTGAAGTCTGGCTGGAAGCCATTTGCTCACAGCATACCTCAGGGTTCTGTACTGCATCCGGTTCTGTTAGCTGTGTTCATTAACCATCTGAGTGATGGAGCAGAGTGCACCCTTCAATAAGTTTGAAGATGACACAAAACGGTCAGTGCCAAGATAGTTAAAACTGTTAAGACTGGAGAAGAGGAGGTTCAGGGGGGACTGTCTGTCAGGGAGGTTCTGGTTGGCCATCAGGAAGCACTTCACGCTGTGCAGGTAATGTAGGAAAGGCCCAGGCTGCCCAGAGGGGCTGTGGAGTCTCCTCCTGGGAGATCTTCAGAAGCCACCTGGACATAGGCCTGGGCACCTTGCTGTGGATGATCCTACCTCAGCACAGGTCGTGCCATGTGGACCCAGAGGTCCCTTCAAACCTCACACATTCTGTGATTCTGTGAAAAACAAGAGCAACTGCTCACACACTTTGCATCCAGTAACTAAGTTGCATAACAGCAGTCTTTTCATCAATATCTTCACTACAGATGGCTGTTTTTGGGGAATTGAACTTTGATGTTTTAAAAAGGGTGAATCGTTATTGTTCCAGTATATCAGGTAGCAGATCAACAAAGTAGATCTCCCCTGTCCTTTTTCAGAACTCCAGATTCCAGGCAAATGTTCTGTTAGTAATGACATGTGGCTAATATGCAAACTTGTTGCTTCAAGGTGACACTTGTAATCAGCCATGAGGTGCAGAAGAGATAACATCAGTTTATTCTATTTCTAAATACAAAATAAAGTCACTTGAGTTAGCTTAATGGTTCATCTGGAACTTAGAATATTCCAAGTTTACTTTCCAAACTGTTAGGAAATAATATCATTGAAATACCTAGGAGTTTAGTTTAAGGGGGAAAAGCAGACATGGTTTGCTAATGAAAGTATTTCACCAAAGTAACTCTTAAGTCTGGCAGGTATCTCTCTGTATTCTTGTTCTTATTAATGCTGCACCTTACTACTTTCAGTCACAATAATTCATGATGGGTTTTTTTTAGCTTTTGTAATATGTGGGTCTGTTGTGAAAGATAAATAATTAGTTATAAGTTGCACTTCTCCCTCATTCCTAGGGAAGAAAGGAAAGATCCTTTGTCTGCCCTTGCAAGAGAATATGGAGGATCGAAGAGAAATGCCTTGCTGAAATGGTGCCAGAAAAAAACAGAAGGCTATCAGGTAATTGTAGAGCTGTTTTAATGTAGCATACTTGTAGCTGCAACAAATTAGACTCTGCCAGTGGCATAAGCCAGGCTGCTCCACAGTTGACTGCATAGATTGCAATGGCACTGGTATGTACTGTACTCTCTTCTTGGAACACATGCTACAAGTTCTAACCTAACATTAATAGCTCCTTAGTCACTTTGCTCCATGTTGGTAATGTTTTTTTTCTTAAGGGGGCAGGTGACCTCCTACTAAGGTAGGAGGTTTACAACAGCCTTTTACAGATTGCACTTTTGAAACTGAAACTTCAGCATTTTAGATTTTAAACTAATGTTTCCCAAATGCAGATATAGTAAGATTCCTTGGATTTTAGACAAATGTGTTGTCTTGCATTTTGTACTTAGCTTTCTAGCTAAGGTTTTTGCAGTTGGTCTGAATGATATCAGAACCTGGAAGAAGTAGCAAGATATCTATCCGTAGTTCTCCTGATTACATTATTTTTTCAAAAGAATAGTGGCTTCAGCAAACTAAACCAGGATGTTAACAATCTGACCGTGATGTATTTGTTTGGTTAACTTGTATTGAAAGTTTTTGGAATTCCCAACACAATCCTCAGTTTAAGAACTTTACTCTTTCCATGACTTGAGGCTCACAATGCAGGAGGAAGTTCAGAGCCACATAACAGGATGATGGCCCATCCATAGGAAAAGTCTTCTTTCAGTACAATGGAGAGGCTTGTGCTATAATCCCTCCCCCCTCTTCCTGTGGCACGTCTAGTGCTAAACTGTGCTATTTCTGAGGATAAACTGCTTTGTGGACAGAGCCTTTCTCCTTCCCTACATTTTAAAAAAGGCAGGATGTTATATTTCTTTACAAATCCTGTAAAACAAAATACAGGAGTATTTTCTCATAGTGCCTTCAAGTGAGGTATACATAAATTTAACACCTGGTTAGGAAAAGTAATAGAAAGCGTGCCAATTTCTTCACTCTACAGTTGTGTGCACATAAAAGCAAAGTGTAAAAGAGCTTTCTTCTGCTTAAATAGATTGCTGCTTCGAATTACTCTTCTTCAGTTTTACAGACACTAGTAGAAGAATAGCTTTGGACGCTTACTATACTTGCTTCAGCAATTATAGTAAGGTTCTCTGACTATGTTACTACAGGAAACCATAGCATATAGCATCTGTATAACCAGTGGATGCCTTCTCTTGGAGTAGTAGAATAAAATCCCAAGGCTGTAGGGAGTTAGCTTTTGGACAAGAGTGTCTTCTGCTTTAAGCACACTCATTTTTTTTTCCACATCTCTGTTGTATAGAATTCAATTATTTTCAGCATCTCCTGAATTTCAGTTTTGGTTGTATGCAATGTAAGTGGTGTAATGATAAGAACGTGTCTTTCTTAGTGAATAGTGCTTATCTAGCTTTTTGATGTCTCAAAACCATTACCAGTACCAGAATAAGGACCTTGTTTTAGAAAGAGGAGCCTTCAGTGGTTTTTGTTTTTGTGTTAAAACTATGTGGTTTCAAAAGTAACATGCAGTAAACAAGCATCAGAGCAAGGAACATCTCCCTTCCTCATTCAATTCTCCTTCGGGCATTCCAGCTCTCTCCCTGCTTCCCTCTCCCCCCAGATATTGGCAGGGTACCTTTTCACACCTCCAGCTCCTCCTGGTGTCCTTTACTCTGTGACAATCCCTTCTATCCCCAGCATTTCCCATCTGTGTAAATTCTACCTTTCTGCTGTACCACTGCTTGCTTTTGTTTGGCTTGCCACCTGGGCAGGAGCCAGCCCATGCTTTTAGAGCTACCTGCAAGCTGACTGCCAGCCAGCTTCTGTCTGAGCTGCCACGTTAGCTGAGCAGAGCACAGGCGACTGAATATCCCTGCCCATATGTCCATTTTGTCCTACTAATATCATAGCAATTTACGTCTAATGCCAATCTCGTAAAATTACTGATAGGCAAGTAAACTCTGCTCTGAAAGCCAATATTTATTAAGTATATCTTTGCCACCAGGGAAAGCTGTGTTCACATCTTCATTAGTTGCCAAATACAGATGCTTTGGTTTTCTTTTCTTCACCTCATCTGGAGACTCTCACAGATGTAGCTTTCTATTCAGACGTGTATATAAAATATTTGAGGAATTATTCCAACTGTTCATATTTTACCAATAGAGGTGAAACCATGCACATGAGTTTAAGCCTTGTTTCTGATGTAATGCTATGCTTGCTCCTGGTGGTGTCTTAGCTCTCATTCCAGGCATTCTGTTATGCACTGCAGATTGGGAAACAGTTGAAGAAACAATAAATAGAAATTGAACAAATAACCAGATATGAATTTTAATTTTTAAAAAGTTTTTAATGTACAGAGTTAGGGATGAGCTGCCACTTGCTTAAAATGCTAAAAACAATGATGTGGTTGGTTTATTGTTATTAAAAAGCAGCAGCATATGATTAGACATGGTTCTCTCTGAAGGCCAGCTGTAGCTCTTGAGCTGCACTTGATTCCATTTTTATTCCATTTAAAAATACTAAATGGGGGGAAAAAAACACAACCAAGGTCTGTACTGCTTCCCAGGCAGGTTTCCTGTATCCATAAGATGCTTGTGGAGAATATAGTACTGTTTAATTGCTTGCAACAACTGTTGTTTTTTTTTTTCGTCTGCTGAAATAAAGTGGAAGAAGAATTACTTCTGCTCTCCTATCCCCCCAGGAAATTACTTTCAAGCTTTTGATTAAGAGTCTTATCTGTCTCTTTTAGAAGCTTGAGATGTTGTGAGTGCTACACAATTCAAAGACTATGGCATTGTGAAGCTCTAATTTCAGCCCATTATGATGGGAGGATTTTATTTAGAACTCTTCATACACATTCACAGGAATTTGTCAAACTGTTCTTTTCCCTTCTGACAAACATGTAATACCACGCAGTATATTTTTTAAAGCAATCTTACATCTCTCTCTTCTATGAATGCATTACAAAAAACTAATACCGACTCTAAAAACTGTTAATAAATTACTTCATTGTGCAATTTTCTTGTTTTATTTAAGCAAATTTGGAAGGAAATCAATGAATAGAAATATTTTAGTCATGAAACAATACTTAACTGTATCGCCAAACCTGGTATTCTTTTCAGGAGTACCTGAATAAAAAACAAAGGCCAAAACAGCCAATGAAAATAAGAAATTGTTATTGAAACAAAAAACTGTATGACATTTTCTCTTATATTGTTCCTTTTAACAGACATACTGTCTGAATGCTATTTGCAGGCAGAACTTCTCCTAGAGCAAAACTTTGGCTTTGGGAATGGCAATCTGCAGAAGGTCACTGCAGAGCTAGCAGCAGGCAGGTTCTTTATTAACTTTCATCTAGAGGCTGTTCAGTCTAGGTAGCGTTGCATTCACTTCAGTTAGTGTGAGTTGATTTCAGGACTCAGCAGATCCTTAAGCCATGAAAGAGGAGATCTGCTTTCTTAAGATGAGTTGTGCACATTTTTTTTTTTTTTTTTTGGAGGATTTGGATAAAGGATGAATGAGTGTCCATCAGTTTTCAGCACGATATTTTGTGCTGAAAACTAACAGCAAACAAACCATGTGTCACATTTGACCGTGTGTCAGCTTGGTTCAGGGTCTGACATAGTGCTTCAGAGTTCTGTGCCAAGTACTACATCTTCCTGGCTTCTCTAAAATATGTGCAGTGTCATAAAACTGTCATAAAATTCCAGATATCTTCAAAGCATAACGCAATCCTATCCAGCTGTTGCAGAGCATTTTAGCTAGCTGAAGTACTGCTACTTTCATTTTAAGTACATAACTAATAAAAGTCCAGAAAAGGATGTGAGCATGCACATTTCGTGTTAAGAAGGGGACCAATAAACAGGATACACACATCCTTTACCCATTTTTATCTACAGCAATATTTCAATATATTTTCCATTTTTGTCAGCATTATGAGAAAGTACTAACTTCACAGGTCTAGCACCAAAAAGCAGTTGCCACAAGTTAGCTGCAAGAATAGACCAATATTCTTAGCTATGTTTTTAGTTTTCTTGAAGCTTTCCATGCTTTCTAATTACAGATGCACTGAAAGACACCTGTAATGTAGCCCTAAAGCACCTGTCCTCTAATTTTTTCAATGCTGCCTAACTTCTTTCTCCTAAAAAAAAATCTTAAAAACATAATAGTTATAATTAATAAAAATAAATAAACTTATCTACATGGCAGCAATAAATGAGTTCTACTGAAATTGCATTTTTGTATTTTAATACCCCAGTGATGTACAACATTTGGGGATGCTACTGCACTTGCTCACAATGGGATAATCACCATCTGAAGTGATTGCGATGCGAGTACACCTGATTAGAGCCCTTACTGAAAATGTGTTGTTTGATCAGGAAGGTATAAAATTATTTATAGACTGACACTATTGAAGAGTCTGTGCATTATATTTAATGTTAGGGTTCAGTCTTTTTTTGGTTTCTTGGTAACTTACACACTGAAACTGGCTGCATAAGTGAGTATGAGTTTGGCTTTCCAGTGGGAATTGCTGGGAGATCAAATTAAGGTATTTGGGGTAAATTATATAAGAAATAGGGCTTTAGCTCAGTGTTCTTAGACTTTTATTGCTGTTAGTGGACTATGTAATATGAAATCACCAAGGTATGTCTGTAGTTGTAAATACACATTGTATTTGAAATGGAAACTTCATTTTAAAAGTAAGTCCAGTATTTGCTTTGCAAAGAGCATTGTCTGTGAACCTGGAGAAGTTCTGACATGGCAGGGTGGAGGGGGAGGATTTCTTGACAACTGAATGATACCTAGTTAAAATATGTTCCTTTTTTCTGTCCTGTAGAGGGGAAAGAATAGGAGGAACAAATGAGCAGTGTATCAAAAGATCATCTATTCTGTGCACATCAGTCAAATGACATTTATTTTAATCTTTTCTCATGCACATGCGTCACATTTTCTTCACTTCAATTTCATGCACAAAAGCAAAGGTTTAGGATTCTACCCAAGACCAAGAGATTTGGCAGGTTATTCTTGGTGTTAGTGGTTGTGCTTCTATTGAGGATAGGTTACGGAGGGGCTGCTCAGGACAGACATGTAGTGGTCTTCAGGTAGGGGTGTGTTGTTCAGTTATGGTACCAATTTTTCTCACTGATGACCCTGTGTGGTTACAATAAACGAAAAATGGATTATCATAGGCTGCATTTAGAGCACTTCTGTTAGTGCTGAAGTGATGGTTGCAGCATACACAGGCTTTCTCTGGCACTGTCTGGTTGATTCATTGATGTAACCCTGACTGCCAGAACAATTCTCTCCCTGGTTTAAGCTGTGATGCTTTCGCCAAAAATTATTAAGGAAGGATATGCTTCCTTCTTCTGTTTGATTTGGATTCTGATACAAGAGAAATGTCAACTTGTTAGACTTAATTATGACAAAATTTAGAGCAAATTATGGAGCTGTCTTTATCTCTGTAAATGCTTCAAATGTTAACATCTGAAGTTATCACAGTTTTTTGAGGATGACTGCTCCTTTTATGGTCTTTCTTTGTGCCAGAATTATAAAATAACATATCTTTGGTCTAAAAAGAAACTTTTATGGCCGATATTTCAGGCTCTTGATGGTTTATATTTCCTATTTACTGCCTTCCAAGAGCTGGGAATGAGGAGGCCATGGCTGGTACAGTTCCAGAAGTACTTGGACATTGTCACCTACTGCCTGAAATCCTCCCAGCATCAGCCTTAATGCATGATTTGGGAATCAGTGCAGACTGATTCAGTGGGGAGCAGATGGCAGTTTTTGCTGATTGCAAGAAAGTAATGTTTGTCTGACATGGTAGCTGGTTCAGCAGGAATTTGGAGTTACCACCAGCTTGGACATCACAGCCTTTTCCTCAGGATTTACACTTTGGCTTGTGGCGTCTGGAATCTCGAGCCTAGTGACAAGCTGAGTCTGGTATTAGAAACAGTTACTGGCTTGGTAACACTGTGTAAGAAGGGAAGGGGGAAAGTCTTTAAATACTTGGATCCAGATAGGAGGTGATGTACTTTGCTTTACTGCCTGCAAAAGGTACAGCTGGAAAACAGAAAGGACTGTGTTGTAGGTGAGGCTGAGCTACAGCAGTTCCCTTTCCACCAACATGAGCTGAGCTGCCTGCTCAAAAAGAAGCTGTCTGGTGGGTATGGACCCAGCTGTTCCTAGTATGAGAGCCTCTTCTGCCTAACCCCAGTTCTAAAAGTGTGTGAGCCTTCTGTAGGAAGAAGTGAGTCTCCTTGTCTCTGGGGAGCTGTTGCTTCCCATTGACACGTGCAGTCAAAAAGACTTTTTTCCAAGGAGAGCTTTGGTATGGTGTGGCTGGGAGCAGACACTGCTGTCCTCACTGGGAGAGCCAGACCTATCCAAGAGAGATGGACAAAAGTCGAGGAGTGAACACAGCTCAGGTGCTACTGTCACAGCTTTGTACACAGGAGGCATTACCAGGCATTGTCCCTACTGAAGGAATGCTGATGTTGATTAATACCACAGAAAGGCTAGGGAAAATACACTGTAGAAAACCTTCCGAAAGCATAACAGGAACACTTATTTAGTAGTTTACCTTTCTAATTTTTTAATGGATGCTCTCTTCTGTGCGTCTTTAAAAGCTTTTAAAAGCTTTTTAGTAGTAATTTTATGCCATGGCAAAAAGCCTGCCAAGGTCTGTAAAGTTAAACCTCAAATCTTCTTTTAATGATTTCATATATTATGCTACAGAATCGTATTATGCTTTCTCAGACCACTTATTTCATTAACTAACATAACAGAGACACAGACACATGGTTTTATTTTGCTTATGTCCTAACTCATTTGTGAGCCAAGCTGAGTGAAGATGTGGGAACCTCGCTTCCCTGTGCAGGGGAGGGCTGCAGCAATAGCTGCTGTGCAGGATGCTCTTCTGCTCAGATTGGAGTATTCAGAGTTTGAGGAGATGGAAGACAGATGTGGATATATCTGCTGAAGAGAGAATGAGGGAAATTTTGTCCTTAGTTTGTAACTGTAGGTTAGGAACCATGATCTCCATAGTTCCTTAGCTGCAGAATGCGATGTGATGGGGAGACAAGTAGAATCGGAGTTTCAGGAAGAATTTTCTTACTCATTTTTCTTATGTGCACACAAGAGGATACTCATTTTGAGGTGACTGTTGCTACTCTTTGCATTCTGACAGGAGCTTGAGTCATGCTTGAAATGTGTTTTGCTGTGGGTGTTTCTTTACCATTGTTTGTTCCACTGCTTGCCTCAGCTGTAGGGCAGGCTATAGAACTTGGTCTGTTTGATTATTTGAAATGTTATATTCTTGCTTATACTTTGTCTCTAAAAATTTGTAACTCTGTTTTTCATTCCTGATTGGCAAGTGCTTTCCATAACCTTATGACTCAGGCTTGTCATTTAACTGTTAGAAATGCTTTTTGCAGAAAATCTGTAATACTGGAAGTGATTTCACTCCTGTGCTGAGTATTAAACGTTGTTGGGCAAGGACTGATGAAACTTCTCCTACTTCACCTCTCTCTAGAAAGGCTCATTCCTCATTTATCTGAGCTCTCCAATTGCTTTAATACTTTGTGGTCTGAAATGGCTTGAGAAAAATTCCGGACTAGATTCCAGTAGAATTATCTTAATAGAGCCAATTACTTAATAAAAGCAGTAACAAAGGAGAAATTATGTCAGAGATGTTAGGTCGATGTTCTGTTTACTGTCAGTTCTTTGAGAAATAAGAGCTTAATGCAAGATTGATTTCATTATACCCACCGAGCTTTTTGGAAAAACACAAGTAGTTAAAAGCATTTGGGAAATAAAATTATACCATATTTAAAAGTGCCAGTTATGTTCTCAAAGCCCTGTGTAAAAGATTAAATTTTCCAGTTTAAATAAGTCTGTCCAGTTTTTAGATTGGTGCCTGACCAATATTACAGTTCTTCAATCTGAGAGTTAATAACCATTCATAATGCTTGGAGGAATTGGAAACAGAGACCAGTCCCTTTTAATTGTTTCCTTCCGTTGTATTTAATGCAGCTTCTCTGGGTTCATTAAGATTCTTGGATGATGGATTTGTTTTCTGCTTGTTATCTCAGTAATAATGTGCTGGACCCTACAGGATGATGTAGGAAATCAGGGAATTCCAAGTTCTTGAGTACCATCCAAGCTTGTTGGTGAACTTTTTTTAATGGCCTCATTTTTCCAGTGTTTATATTCCAAATATAACATTCCATAGATGTTATTAATATTTGAAGTGATATTTCAATTTTACACAGCTATCATCTCTGCAGAAATTTCTCCTGTTTTAGTTTCTTTTACCATTGTCAGCACAACTTGGTCCTGTTTTCCTTGCTCACCTTTGCGGGTGAGGAAGTAAACTTAATTTTGTTTGTTTGTTTGTTTGTTTTGTTTTTATAAATGTGTTCTAGTTGGAGCTGATCACACCTCCTCATCGTTTTTTGGGTGTTTTTAATCATGTGTTCTGTCTTCAGCCCAGTTCTGTGGGTCTTCAGTGACATGCATCTTTAGTGATGCTGGTGTTCCAGCTCTAACATTTTCACATAAACGCTGCTGTGTCTATGATATGTGTGGAGCATTTCTCCCTGTAACCAGCCACAAAGCCTCAGTTTCCTTCAGAATCCTCATTGCAGTTCTCCTTTCCTGTACTGCATAAGGTACAGCATCAGTTGATGGGCTGTTGCTAGTATTTATCAATTGTTTAGCCCATCATTCTTAAAAACCCACCAAAAATAATTATAACAAAAGCACAAAAGTCACAACAACAGCAAAACAACAACAACAAAAAAGCAGAAATTGTAAGCAAGGTTTTGCAGGCAGTGGTTTAAAACCTGTATTCTGTCATTATTAGCAGGTATTGTTGAAATGGTATCCACCAGGAAGCCACTGGACCAACTGATGTGTTGGAGGCTGTTAATCAGACTCAGCAATGCTTCAGCATCCCTCCTTGCTGATATTTTCCCTTAGTCTTGTACTGCATCTTGCATTTATTTGCCTAATTCAAGTAACATTGAAAAAAGTTTTAAACACACATTAATTTAAATCCAATTTCCTGTCCCTCGAGGAGAAAGGAGGGAGAGCTATTTTCTTTCTTTTTTATTTTTATTTTTTATTTTTTCCCACCCCTGCGGCTCGAGGAAGCAGTGAGGACCACGTTCCCACAGCCTGGGGGTCTCCAACAATGACATTTCCTCTGAGGGCAGGCAGCCGGCTGGGCTCAGACCGCTGCCCTGGCATTGTGTGTCCCAGCACGTACTCTTACATCACCACAGCCCCAACCTGCATCGTGCAGACTTTGTGTAAGAAGCGTGAAAGCTGAGCAGGAAATGGAGATTTCCCTCACGTTCTTCTAGAAATTGCTTTTAATTATTTATTTATTTATTTATTTTCCGCTCTGTTGGAGAGGGGATCACGGTCGTCTTCCATTTGTATCCACATCATCATTTTGACAAGAAATTCAGCTGCCTTAGTTGTGAGTGTTCTGCAGCTTAACATTGGTTCCATGTTCATTTTTCTGCTAGACGGATGAGAAGTTTCAGTGCTTGTCAGAGATAAGTGATGTCTGTAACTTCTTGTCAGGTGAAAGGGTGACTTGGTGCTTAAAGTTTAAGCTGACTGCTGCCCACCTACCTGCTCCACCACTGCTGGGCTGCCAACAGCCAAGTAAGCAATGTCCTGAAGGGCCAACGAGGCAGCTTGCTCCTCATTTGTATGGACAGGGCTGGCTTTTTTTACAGTAACCTTGCATGTGTTCTTAGAAGTGGCATTTACCAGTGTCACTGAGTGTCACCAAAGAATCAGGAGTGCAAGGCTGAATTTTTCAATTTCAGTTTCAGTCACAAAGATTTGATTCCCTGCCATGGTTCCTGCTAAATCTGTTGGAGCATCTTTATTTGCAGTAGCAATTTAATTTCTCTTTCTGTTGCTGTTCACGTAGGTTTTCATGTAGAAATGTTTTAGAAGAGAAAAATTTTTTCCTTATCAATATTAACTAGAAATTTTGCTTCAGTGCTGAAGCACAGAAGTAAAGTCTTGTATTAACAGAGGTAAAACCACATGGTCTACTTCAGGGATTTTAGTAAGAGCCCTGACATATGTCCATAACTTGTTTGCTTTTATATTTTGCTCTGTACAGTTGTAACAACTTTATACTCTTAATACCCTTTCTAGCCTATCTTTTTATGCTTTTTAACTGTATTTGCACAGTTTGAAAATAAATACTTTCTGTTTAACCTGTGTAATGTTAACTGACATTCTTATCATGGATTGTTTTTTCTGTTTTTTTTGTTTTTTTTTTTTTAATTTACCATAGAAATGTGTTTTGGTTTCTTACCGCAGAACTTCAGTGTTGGCTGTTCAATATTGGGGTTTTTTGTTGCTTTTTTTTTTGTGTGTTGTTTTTTTAAAAGGTGTTTGTTGAACGAATACTTGTTAGAATATGATTTTAATATTGTTTGCATTTTTTTTTTCCTTTAAGAATATTGACATAACGAACTTCAGCAGCAGCTGGAATGATGGCTTGGCTTTCTGTGCAGTCCTCCATACTTACCTCCCAGCTCATATTCCTTATCAAGAGCTAAACAGCCAGGACAAGGTATGACATTAAAATTCCCATTACTGTGTCCAAGAATCTATATAGCTAATATGAGCTAAAAAAGAAGAATGAACTAATTTAAGTACTAGAAAAATGATCTTACTAGAAATCATAATTGAAACATTTCAGACTACGCAATTGCTATTCTTTTTAAAACCTTAATACTGTAAGATCTTTTGTGTGATATTAGGACATGTTCATTTCTGTTGCCCTTTTAAAATTAAAATGGTCCAATTACAGACTCACTTTGAGGAAAATTAGCAGTTTACAGTAAAACTTTCTTAACACCATCTTATTATGAAGTAGTATTTACTTGGATTCTGATATGTTTTCATATCTCATGCAGAGGAGAAACTTCACTTTGGCTTTTCAGGCAGCTGAAAGTGTTGGCATCAAATCCACTCTGGTGAGTTTTAAACACATACTGAACAAATTGCATCCCATTCGTAAAAAATAAATTATTCCACTTTGTGCTTTTGAAAGATTTTGAAGCAGAAATAACAGCAGATGAGCTCAGCTAGAACCTATAGTCTCAGTATCACATTTTACTGAAAAAAACTCATAAATGATAGGCACATGCATCAGTGGTTTTATTTAATCTCTATCAATCTAGCATAAATCCAATATTATCAGCCACTTAAACTAATACTGTTTTTTGCAGTAAAATAGTAAGTGGGATAAAGACCTGTACTCAAGCTGCTGTACCACAAGCAACAGCAAAATAGTCTGTGGCAGATTGGGAATGACCTGAAGCTGCACTGGGGGAAGATCAGATTAGATAATAGGAAAAGATTCTTCACCAAAGAATGATCATAAAAATATTAAGGTTGGAAAAGACTAATGTCATCTTGTACAACTGTCAGCCTATCAATACTGTTCCCACTAAACCATATCCATAAGTGCCATGTCTATTTCTTGAACACTTTCATGGACGGTGATTTCAGCAATTCCCTGGGCAACCTGTTCCAATACTTCACCACTCTTTCAGGGAATAAATTCTTCCTAATATCCAACCTGAACCTTCCCTTGTGCAACTTTAGGCTGTTACCACTTGTCATATCACTGTTACATGGAGAATAGACCGACTCTTTCCTTGCTACAACCTCTTTTCAGATAGTTAAGAGCAATAAGGTCTTCCCTGAGCCTCCTCTTCTCCAGATGGAACCATCCCAGTTCCCTCAGCTCCTCGCCATAAGAGTTGTTCTCCAGAACCTTCACAGCTTTGTTGCCCTTCTCTGGACATGCTCTATCACCTCAGTGTCTTTCCTGTAGTGAGGGGTCCAAAACTGAACACAGTGCTTGAGGTGCCAAGTACAGGGCTGCCAAATCTGATGACAGAGTTCAAGAAGCATTTGGGTAATGTTCTTAGACATAGGGTTTAACTTATAGGCACTCCTGTGCAGAGCCAGTAATCTTTATGGGTCCCTTCCATCTCGGGATATCCAGTGATTTTATGAGATTAACTCCTAAAAGAAAGATTCACCAAAACTCATTTTTTTTCCAGTATTTTAAGAAATAATAATAAAGTAAGTGTATTTTTTTTTTTGAGAATAATTCGAGAAATAGTTGTGATATTACCTTCAAGGATCCATTAACTCTCTCCTGTCTCTGTTCTACTTTCTAATTATTTGGTTTTGTTGGAATTTCAGAAGTACACATCAAGCTATGTAAGTTGTTGTTTTGCTCACTGAAATGTAAAAGTCAAGACTTTAATATTTAGATTTAATTTGTCAGCATTGTAAATAATTGAAGGTGGGGTTTTTTTTGTTTTTTTTTTTCCCCCAATTACTGGTTATTGTGTGTCTTATAAAAATTGTGGCTTAAAGGAATAAACTTTCAACATGATAGGATTTACAGTGAAAGTAAGACTCCTGAAGGTAGGGAATTGAGAATATCCCAAGGCTTTGTGATTAATTGCAGAAATTCAAGTAAAGTTGCCAGTATCAGAAACAATACTCAAGTGATACTTGAGTAATCTAAATTCTAACAAAGCTGCCATAGTTAGCAACTAATAACACAGCAAAGTCAGGTATTTTAAAAATAACACTTTCCTTGATCACTATCAGAGCCTTTACACCAGCATTGTGTTTGCTCACAATGGCAGTGCAACTCCTGGACATAAGTACTTAAGCTTTGTCAGGGATTTGAAACCTGGAAGTTTCTTACCAAGTGCTGATATAAGAACTACAGTGTGGGAAAAGAACTGCAGTAATTCTTTTTTACTTTACTTACTTTAGCTTTAGTCTCAGTGAGTGCTGTCTGTCCTTTGATTTTTGCCATGTACTTAATTACAGACAACCTGAAAAGACAAATTGAAAAGAACTAAATTTTCAGTGTGCAAAGTGTATCCATTTTAAGGATTTAAAATCTATTTACATACCAACAGTACACAGGTGTGTAGTGTTTTTTTATTTTTCTCCTCTTCCATGGGTGAAGAATGAGCAAGAATGTGAAAACCACTATAACTAAATAGTAGCGATGATGTAAGGAGAGGTTTATAAGGGGGACTTCTTTGTTCCCAGAATAAGAAAGTGTTCAGCTGCTTTCATATGGAGAATCAAAACCAACCAAACAAAATAAATACAGCAACAACAAAACAGAAACAACTTCATCTTTTTGAGTTTTGAGATCCTTGTAACCGAAGATTATAAAAGAGATCCATACACTAAGCAAAAACGTCTAGGAACTGTCTCACTGTATTCCTGTGTACATATGCTGAAAAGGGCAGATCAGGCTGTGTTTGCTCAGCTTATCTATAGACAATCTGGCACACTTGTTAAGAAATGAGTGAACTGACCTACTGGTTAGGCACACACTGATGCTTTGTCTCCTGCATATACCCAAGCTGATGGCAAACTTCCCTCTTTCTTGCCTCTTCACTCAAAAATATAGATTAAAGTATTCTCAAGGTCAGTATTCTACTGTGAAATGGGATTGTCATTTACTGACTCTTATCGTGATAAGAATTTAGAACTTTAGGTTCAGTCAGTATCTTGGTCTTGATTCTGTAACTCTTTGTCTTAGTTCCTGGGCAGATTGCATTGACTTGTGAGACTGGTGTAAGGGGCTGGTGAATGGTAACATCTTCACTACTAATTGTTCTAAAAGGGGGACAACTTAGGTATGCACTATTTCAATCTTAAATCAGCAAAATAACATTCTACATATATCCTATACATATAGCTGTTTACATTTCCAAGTAATATAAAGTTGCATGGAGGAAAACAAAGCTTTCTTCATCAATGCTTTAAATTATGGAAACTTTACAGGCTTACCATTGCCATGACTTTGTAAAAATACTGCCATGTTCCTCACAGGGCTATGGTTCTTCATTTTGACCAATCTGTTTTCTGTGACAGGACATCAATGAAATGGTGCGAACTGAACGTCCAGACTGGCAGAATGTCATGCTGTATGTTACAGCAATTTACAAATACTTTGAAACCTGAAACCCTAATAATTCAACAGATTCATGAAGTAGAATCAACATTAGCTACCAGATGGAAATCTTGCTGAAATGCTAATCCCCATTTCACTGAAAACTGGCATCAAATGAGTCCCTTCAAACTTCGGTGACCCTATCCTGGATTGCTTCAGATTGCTTCAGCTACTAAGCCTGGAATCAACTGTTAAAAAGCAAAAACTTGTTGCCACTGCTTGGAATAACCCAAGTAATTAAGCTATTCAGATTAATTATGTAGCCTAAAGAGCCTGGACTGCTTATCTACCACCTTGCCAGCCAGACTTCCTGAAGCTTTCTTACCTAAGAGAGTGAGATGAATGGATCCTCTAGCATATGGGAGACTGAATGTACAGCTAATGCTTTGAGAAGGAAAAGGATAACATGGCATCATATTACTGAACTTTCTGTAGTGTCCTGATACCACAGTCTAAATATTCCACCCACAGCCTATGGTACCCCAATACAGTAGAGTTCCTGATGGTAATTTAGTTACTGCCTTTATAGCTATTTTCACTCCTTTAAAATGTGCACAATATTCTAGGAAAACAAGCTTTTATTTCATCACAACAGCTTGAGTGCAAAAGTGGTCTTGATACCTCGGAGAATTTGGCACAGAAGAACTCTTCCTTCTAAAGTTTCATTATAAGCCTACCTCTGTCACAGTGTTGTGGCTTCCAACTTTATCTTATGGATTGTAAAGACTAGCACATACAGCTCCTGGTTTTCAGGGTATGCTGTACTGAAAGGAATCTGTCAGTAGCTCCCTGTGCTTCCATTATAACAGAAATGAATCAATAATCAACCCTTGTACAGCTTGTTCTTTCTCCTTTTCTTCCTATGCCTGTATAGCATGCACAGCTACCCCAGGCTTTACTTTACAGCAATACAAGGAAACGTCATGGATGTCTGTGGTAGCGTTTTGGAACTGGGACAGCATTTCCTCTGCAGAGAAGATACTTTCAGTAAGATGTAATAATGAAGATATTTGTCTAAAAATCTACCTTTGCAGTTTCCTGTGTGTCTTTCATTGGTGTTGCACATCCTCATCTGAGTGACAGAAGGTGAGATGTTCTCTGACAAGAGTGGAGGAACTAATGCAATGTGTGTATACCCAGCAGTCTCAAATATTGCATGGAAAAGACTTGCTCTCACAAGGAATTAACTGAGAAACTTTGGTTTGCTCAGCTTTTGTTTTCCTAAAATGCACCTGAATTCATGTAACAGCTCTTGGGCAAAAGAGTTCAAGTAAGTGCCTTAGCTATCATTGATTGATACATCCTGGCACTTCAGGGCTTTGTGCAGAATGTTAATGGCTCAGAATGATTTAATCCATCCATTTGTTATAAGCTGTTAAAATGTTTGTTGTAATCTGGTTTGTCAAATCAAGGGAATACTTCACTCTGCCATTGCTTCTGCCTCTTATTTTTCAGAATGTTTTCCAGCAGTTAACCCACAGTTGAACATCTCTCATTAATATTAAGCAGAAGCCTACTTTAGAAGTGAGTTCTGTAACAACTGCTATTTATAAGCACATGCTCTTTCAACACAGTAACCCTGTTATAAAGAAAACGAATCTTCTATTCCTATGGTGCTCTTACGACTGTTAAGGACTGTTTGAATGTCATGGATGTTAACCCAGTGAATGCAACTCCACTTGGCATCTGTGAAACTTCATCGTGGTACAAAAGCACAGATTTAACTCAGACTTATTGCCAAATCTAAAAAGCTCTCATCTGAAGAACATAGCCCATGTGAGGAGTAATAATTCAGTATGTTTCCAGCAGCTAGCATTATAGAAAATTACTACTTAAAATGCTTACACTGACACGTCTGTAATAGAATACGTTATAAATGTGCCTGTAAGAGTATATGAAATGTTGCAAAACAACTTCTTAGAGGGGCTTTGGAGAAGTTTTCAAAGCAGCAGTGTCTCGTGCATCCTTATAATTCTTTAGCCTGCATATCCCTAAAAGCAGCTAGATACCCTCAGTTGAACAGTCGGTGCATTTGAAAAGCCAGCATACTCTAAAGGCAGTTGTTGCAAGAGAGGCTTCAAAGGGAAAAAAAAAAATCATTAACAAATTTTAATAAAAGTCTGAAATACAGTTTCCTTTCCTGTATATTCCTTCCATTATTTTTATTTACTTTGCTTCTTCAAATAAGTCTCAACAGGAGCAGTCCTATTGGAAATACATGTTACTGCTGGCTTATGTTCCATCTCTTACTAGACTCCAACTTATGCACATTCATGCTTATAAATCTGTACTCTTGCTTTGAATAGACATCCTTATCTGTGATTGTCTTATTCGTTGCTTTATATATAAAGAAAGTATTTTTCCAATGAAAAGGACAGCGTTTCTTGGTCTAAATTCAGTCATGAGCTGTTGTGTTTTTACACTGATTTCTTGTGTGATGGCCCACCTTCTTTACCAGGAACACTGTGCTGGTCCTTAACTAAATAACACGTGGTAGTAAGAAGAGGAAATCATGTTTTTCTGATACCTTCTTTTGAAAAGATGAGCTGCTGGTCTTCAGAGAGACAAGTTATGAGCCACTACAGAACGGATCTTATTTTGAACTTCAGTGCTCCGTAAACTTCATGGTGTGGTCTGGCTGATAAAACTCTATCTAGAAAGGAATACTGGGCACCATAAAGAGATTTTTTTATAATCATACATCTGAGCCTTTACAAATAAGATGCCATACAGCTGTCCACGTGAAAGCAATGAAGGAAAGCAATGAAGCAATGACAGATAAAAAACAAACATAATACCCTGCTGCACTCTGCCACGTGTTTTCTGCAAAGGTTCAAGCAGCATTTAATTTTTCAAATGAAAGAATAGCTGTAGCCCTTCTGGACGTGGATGATAATGTCCTACTTGGTTCCTGTTCGCACTTAATCCTGAAACTGCCTGTTATTTCTTACATATGAAGCGAGGTTTCTGCTGATTTAATTCCCTCTTTTTTTTAATCACCCCAGAAAATATTATTGAATGTGCTTTAAAAAAAAAAAAAGAAAAAAGACAAATATTTTATCCGTTTATATTACTACAATTTAATATGTGCCTTGCAAATGCCTGTGCTGTAGTATATCAGGGTTAGTCATTGCCAGCTGTGGGCAGAAGGGACCTGACAAAAATACTGATGCAGATATGCTATATGATCCTGTTTCCTGAAATGCTTTCGTAGACCACAGAGATGTCAGTTTAGACTCAGATGTGTCTTAGGATTGGCTGATTGTCATCATGATAATTGTAAGCATTGAACTGTGGGGTTTTCTTTACCGAAAAGAAAGGATGAGAAGATAAATTTTGGTCATTAAGGAGAATTCTGTCAGTTTTGACCCGATATCTGACAATAACAGAATTGAAGTGACTTCAGAATGAATTACACTTGTTTTGGTTTTCAGTTGGTTTGATTCATTTTGTTGTCTTGTATATTTATATGGAAACACTAATTCCATAGCCCTGGTGTTGTGAATGGATCTCTGACCCTCACAAAGACCTCTCATCCTCATGCTTCTGAAAAGTTGTGCACGAAAGGTTCCCTTTTAAAATGATGTTGGTGGATAGGCTATCCACAAGGTAGCATTTATTTACAGTGTATCAAGATTTAAAAAGAATTATTTTTCTCTCGTATAAAATGTGTTCCTCAAGTTTCTCATAATTGGTCTAATTTTGTGAAGTATTTCCACTGTTCTTGTGTTTTGGAGATGTCCATTCTCATGCTTTTTGTTTCCAAGGGCACAGTGAACTCAGCTTTGATGTATGGATGTGATCTGCTATAAATGCTGCTGGCTGCATTCAGCCTCTGGTTTTACCTGCATAAGTAGAAATGCATTTGCTCTGACGATGCGCACAACACAGTGGTTTAAACTGCTGATAATCTGCCTTAAATTTGTAGCTGTGACAAAAAATTCTCCTTGGTGTCTCCCCTCTGTTAATGATCTCAGTGTTAAATTCTCTGTTTTTTTTTTTCATTTCCCTCATTCAGCTCTTCAGAAAGTTGAAAACTGACCATTTGGGCTCTGTTGCTTCTTTTCCATGACCAAAAAAATGACTTTTACTCAATTCTATCACTTTCTATACAGTTTTGACCTGGGTACAGATTTTCTTATAGCCTAGATTCAAACAAGTTTATTTGGGAAGTTGGAGATACGGAGAACTTCTTACTTTGTTCTGCTTGTGAATGCTGATATGTGGCAGTCTCTTCAAAAGCTGCCTCTCCTGGATGGCTGACAAGAAGTTATGCACAGGCTAAAGTTGAGCCTTTAAAATTGTGTTTATATGACTCACGTGGTGACTTTACCTCTTATTTGCCTATTACAACCACCAGAAACAGCCGAGCTGCAGGCTGCCTTGAGCAGGAGCAATTAGAGGGCAGAATCCTTCTGGGAAGGAAGCCAGTTGTACACCTTGACACCATTTTTTGCCTATTGTAAGAAGTACTCCTGCTGAATTGGCCAACTGAAGAAGATTTTTGAAATAATAGCACTAGTGTACAGGCTGATTTAACTATATAGTTTATTCGTGGTCCTTCCCTTGACTCGGTGAATATTTTTCTCTGTTATTTTTACATTCTGCCAAGCTGTTTCTGCAGTTCCTTTCTTAGGTTAGCATTAGTGCATGAATAGTCAGTAATATTAGCCCATCCAATAAAGATTTGGTGGGACATGCTCTTAAAACAAAGTAGTCATTTACAAGTTCTAGACATGCTGTTGTGCTTTCCCAGGTTAGCGTGTGTTAGTTGGAAAAATACCTTAGAACTGCTTAACTCTTCCTTGACTTCCTTTTCAACCATATTATCTCCATCACCCTACAGTGTCCATCAGGTCTTCTTGCTGCAAAATTACCAGCTCCTTAGATATACGTTCATAGAGATCTCTTAATGCATTTAGCCATCTCTGTTTAGAAAGAACATCTCTTAGGAGTGTTTCTGCCCTCGAAGAAGTGTGACTGGATGGGCTTTGAGTGACTCATTGGCTTGCTGAGCCTTTATTTGTGCAAGGTTTTCCTGTATAATCAGTATAATTTTGCTTGGTAATTGTCAAAGCCATTATGTTAAGTATCTGGAATATGTTGCAAGTATGCTTTTGATAATCGATACTAAATAACTGTTAAGATGGAGTTCTGTACGCCTCTGATTTTTGTTAGCATTGCTGAGAATTTCTGTTTTTCCTTATGTATCTGTGCTTGCCAGTTTTTGGTCTACCATTCACTTGAATTCTGTTTGGCAAGTCTATGGCCTCCATCCACATGAACTCCATCCATGAGTTCGTTCTGTGATAGTAGGCTTGCTTCCTCACGCTGAGACTTCAGTAGTAGCTATGAATATGAGATGATTTCATTCCCATTGACATATATCTTTTGCTTGGAATATTCCTTACCCTTTGGCCACTGTCTACCAGAGTTACAGATAGTTCTTACCAGTTCCAGTAGGAACTGTGGATGTAGACTGGGAGAGGGAACTTCTTGCAGAATTATGGCAGTCTGATGTGATTAAGCTTGTTTCATTTTAATTCCCTATTTTCAGGGAGTTTCAGTTTAGCCAAAATCACTTACTCAAAGCTGAAATGTGGCACATTCATTCTCCACTGAGAAGTATACTTCTGTTTAATAATATTTTTATGAGATTGTATTTATGTAAACTAAAGGAAAAATGTCGTGAAGTTAGTTTTGTTGCACTTTTCTAAGGCTTTTGTATTTTGCATAGAGTTCTAGAATACAAACAAGTTGTTTGGGGAACTTTAGGTTTAAAACTTACTCTGCCCCAACATAGCAGTGTATTACGTGCATTTTCATTCTAGTAAGTATCTGTATTATTTTAGCATGTGAGCAGTGTATTTATATGGTAGTTAAAAAGCCCAGTGGACATTTCCTGCTGCAGAGGAGCCATTGGCAGTCCTGGTTCCACAGTTCATGAACTGACCTGTTTTGACAGTAGACTGCATTTGCAATAATTGAATAGCTGATTTTTATTTTTTCTGAACTTTTTCAGTTAATGGAGAGAAAGAAGCTCTTCTGTTGTGTTCCATTGTGGAAGTTTCTCTGGAGGCTTTTACTGGTTTCCAATTATTGCATATGTGCAGCTGGGTTGATTACTTGGGAATCTGCTCAGTAGGGAGAGCACAAGTAGACATAACATACTCAAGTAATTAATCCTCATAACTTACAACATTTCAGTTAGAAACTTTAGTTTTTAATGTATAGTAGAGTCATTTTTACTATTTTTCAGTAGCACTTTTATACTTATCTGAAGGGTTTTTTTAACAGAAATGTTTTTTCTGTATGTTATCTAATGGAAAGAAAGTATAACACTATGAAATGTAACACAGAATAGTTAGCTTCCAGACTGTCCGTTCACTTTAGGTCAGTGCTGATCAAGAGTTGTTCAATGTCCATGAATTAAAGTAGTGATCCCATTTAATGTTGGACAACTCTCTAGGTCAAAGTCAGAAGGGCATTAATTGGTACCCTCTAGCTGTTGGATGTGGGGGTACTTTGAGTTCAGGTGAGGCAGAATTGACAGAACAGTGTGGTGAATTTTGGACTTGGTGAAAGAACAGAATGTTGTTGATGTTTCAGTCTAACTTCTCAGCACTACATCAGTTAAGGACTAACCTTGTTTGAAATGACACTGCAGCCAGTACTTACATCTCCTAAATAACTAATCTAAAGCTCTTTTTCCATGGCCTTTAAAGATGATGTAAAACGCAATGATTCTTATAAGCTCTTCTCTTCCATCCAGCTTTTCTGATTTGATTGGTTTTATACTCATTTGAAACGCAAATATTAGACTGACCAAACATGTACATGGGTTTAATAATCCTCCTTCTAGACAAGAAGCACTTTCTTCTTCTTCAGAACCCTGTCAAATAGGTTATGTACACGTTCACATACATAGACATTTGAGATATGTGTAGAGGTTTTACATAAATGTATGTATGTACACATATACACACACGTGCAAATACATTTGTGTATATGTATGTACCTATGCAGGTTCTTAATAATACTGAACATCTTTCAAGAAGTGCTTGAGTCTTGAATACTTACAATGGTGTAACAGCTTATACATTTAAAAGGTAAGGAAGAAAAAAATATTTTGTATGTTTCTGATTAGATCTTAGGAATACAGTTCTGAGGAAAATTGAAGTGTGTTCAAATTGTATTTCACCCTGTTTCTGGCTTGAAAGGCACAAGCTGTTATTGGAACTTAAAAGGTCAGCAAGAGTATTTTAAGCTAAACCTTTTGGAGGACCAATATGCTTTTAGTTTGCAAGGACCACTAAAGATCTGGGCATTTAGTTTCTTCATAATGTATTCTGTATGAATATTTAGTATGTATGCCTTCAATTTGCCAATGTTGCCATGTTTTCTTCTTAATTATTCATGAAATAAAGATTGAAAATAGCAAAATGTGTGTCTGTTTTTTTGGCTGAGGCTGCTTCAGAAGGGAATGTTTTAACACCATTTCTGATACCATGATTTTTTGGGAGTAAATGTTACAGGAAGCAGTTTGTGGAGGTTTATGTGTCATGGATGAGAAGTACAGGCCAATGGTTTGCATGCCCATAACCTCACCATTGTCTGGAAGTCACCTCTATTTTGGTACACTAGCATTATTTGATATCTACTCCCAAGGGATTTTAAATGATGATAACATATGGAATGTTCTAGAGATGAGGTATGTATTTAAGGCATCTCCTTAGGCTGGATTGTCCTGGTCTTGAATATGAGTAACAGAGAAGGGAATTCTAGCTAATACTTTCAATTAAGACAACTTCTGTCACACAGAATACATAATACAAAATTAAAATTATTGCAATATTACTTATCCCAATTAAGGAAGTCAGTGTACTCTCCATCTCATGAGGAATTGGGGCTGGAGAGAGGCTGGGGCTTCATCTCTGTAACAGTTCAGTGTATTTAAAACAGATGCCTAGAAGTAAAATGTCCAAGCAAAAATAAAGACTAGAACACCTTAAATTTGGTTTGTTCTCATTCATCCTGGAGGGTAACTGGTTTTAAATGCAGTTTTCTCTGAAATGGTGTGGAAATAGTTAGCCGAAGTCCCAAGTGCTCTACTGGATTCAGAGATTTGAGTTGGGTTCCTTTTTATTTCAAACTTGGTTCTTAAATGTTACTGTAGGTGTTTTAATTCTGCTCATTTCTTACAGGTTTTTGAGATTTGGTGTTCTGTGTTCAGAAATGCCTTTGACTCAGTAATGTTATTCTGCAAGAAAGTGTCTGACTTCTCTTTTCTTGGGATGGAATATTCTCAGTGAATTTGAACGAGTTAAGAAAATTCTTCGTTCTCAAATGTTATCAATATCCTGTTTTTAAGCACGGATCTTCAGTATCCATATTTTTAAGAGTAAATATAAAAAGTGTGTAGTAAAGCCTCATGTCAGAAAGTGGATGTTTTTCTTCTCTGTAGCACGTGCATGACAGTATCGTAGAAGCAACTTGTACATCTGCACTTGGCCACATGAAGGTCAGGACAGAAACAGCAAGCAGGATGCAGGTCAGGCCTGAGGTATGTTAAAACAATCATGTCTGCACAATCTGAGTTGCAACTTTTCTTACCTGCAGTCACTGAGATAGAATTTCCTAACTGAAGTTTATTCACAGAACGTCTTACAAGCTGTCAGTAGACAAACACACAGTGCTAGTTTCATGTTTTTAATAAAATTAAATTGAACGTAATAACATCAATTAAACAATTTGGAAGGTTATTCTGTAATGAACTGCAGCACTTTGGAGTAGTAAAATAAAAAGCTCAGAAGGAACATCATTATAATATTCTATTGTATTAAATTGGAACAGCTTAGATTGGAGTCGTGGTTGTTCTGCAGTTAATTTCTGTGTATGAAATAGGTTAACATTACAGAACTTGCAACTCAAATTCTTATCAAAAAGAGAGTTTCACAGTGGCTTTGATCAAGGGAAGAGATGTGGGTTATATCACGTGTTCTACAAAGAACTTCTTTGGACTCAACCCTCTCCTGTAGGTGGTTCCACAGAGCACATAGACAAGAAGGGTCATGAAGATAGAAGTTCTTCCCCCATGCAGTTCTTCTTGAAATCACAAAAAAAAAAAAATTACTTCCCTCTTCGGATGGGAAGTTACTAATAGCCAGCAGCTACTGCTTAGACTACAAACAACAGCAAAAAACCTGCCTTCTCTGCACTTTGTGGTGCCTTCTCCACTGTTCACCCTCTCCTAGCTCCCCTCACTTAGTATTCTGCCTATTTTTTTATATATTTTTATCACCATCATTTGTGTTTGGCATGTTCAACTGGTATGTTTTTTTTTTTCATTCTCTGCTCTAATGGTTGAGTGAGGTACAGAATTCCTAGAAATTGCTCAGAAGGTAATAACTGTGTGGTGGAAAGCCCCAGTACCTCCCATATGAATTAGTGCTTGATGCTGCAACCCAACACGTGAACAGAGAAGTTAGCTAATTAGCCTCTCTATTCCTGGCAGCTCAGGGCTAGAAGAGCATTTATGTCTAATTACGTCGTTTTTATTAGCCTCATTTTTCTTAGAAATGTTGTTTTGAAGTTTCTTCTGTGTGAGTCTTTATTTAGGAAAAAAATTCATCTATGGTTTAAAAAAAACACAAAGTAGATAAACAACACACCATCAATCCTAGTCCAAGTGAAGGATTTTGCTAGTCTTATCTGCCATTGCCCTCTCTACCACCATGGTTTAATTGAACTGTGATTATGGAACTGAATTTTTGTGTACAAAACGCCCTGTTTGAAAAACAAAACGTCAACTTCTCTTAGATGTTCTTTGCTCTTCGGTATATTCAATTCTTTGGAGAGCCCTCCTTATGAAAATGGGGTTGAACACAGTAGAGTATTTTTACAGCTAGACTTTTGCATTGATTATATAGTGTGAGGAGATGTTTGTGCTTCTTTCCAATGCAGTGTATAGCTTGATTCTCTTGTTTATGCTTCCTTTCCTTAAGCCATTTTAGGCTCCTCACGCCAGAGGCCTCAAAGTTAAGCTCTTAAAAATGAAAGAAACTTGAGAAGGAGACATAACAGTCTGGAGACAAATTCACTGAGCTGTTGACAATATCATATTTTTCAAAAAATAAATAACTCACGGAACACTGTGTGTTAACACTGTGTGTCTCTGGGAGAGCAAATTCAGATTCCAGTGACTGCGATGGAGTAAAGCATGGGGTAAATCCCACAGTGCACATAACCAGTTCTATCTTTTTAAAAATAACATCACAACATGGGAGGGTTTGAGCATGCGGGGTGCTGAGCTTCTGCAGTTTTGCACTTCAGGAGCTGTTATGTCTTCAGTCCTTCTGACAAATCTTTCCTGAAGATGCTGGTTCAACAGTGATACAGGTGGGCTCTTGTTCCAGCAGAGAAGTAACATAAAGGGAGGACATGCTGCAATTTTACTCCTGGCCAGAGGAGCATTGTGCAAGCACTGAAACGAGTGCTAAAACACTAATTTAGTGTTACAAACCTACAAAATTCTCCCATTTTGCACCACACCTCTAGCAGGTCACTGTTGCTCTAAGCAGGGAGTGGTGTGGAGCAGGGTCAGCAGTTAGATTTTGTAACAGAAGCTTGGATACACACAATGTGGATTTTGTCAAGTTAAATAAGGGTTGCCCTCTCATTGCTCCTTAGAATAAAATGAAAATAGTGTCAGTGAATCATTTGACTACTTCTTCCTGCTGAGCCTTGCAAGCCCAACAGTTTCTTTCTTTATTGTATAAGGGTATCTTCTATATATTATTATTATAGAAAATAAATAGCTGTCGCTCTGCAGCTCCCACGTGATGATTCATGCTACCAGTTTTTCTTCTATTAATAGTCTACAGAGAATGCTTAAATTTAGATTGAACTCCCATCTTGTGTTCTGTCATGCTGAATAGCATCTGAAGAAATGAAGCCAGTCTGTCTGGGGAGACTCGTCCAATTCCTGACATGAAACCACTGAGAAGCATTCACTGGTTCCTGATGTAAGTGCAAATGGCAGAATTTAAGCAGGGTTGTGCTTATTCCCTGTGAGCACAAGCCTTACCTTCACTGTGGCTTGTTTTCCTCAAGCTCTGTGTAAAAGCTGAACTCTTTCTATGCTGGAATTTGACCTTTTGTGAGAAGGCTTTGACACAGAGGAGAATTCCATATTTACAACACATGGAACTTTGTTATAGAACTCCTTCCTCACAAAATTATTTTTTTAATGATCATTTTTAAATTGCTAATAAATATTTCATACAGAACAAGAAAAACAATTGCATATGTATATATAAATATATATATATAAATATATATGTAACTTTAATGTTTAAGGATTTGCTGTGCTTCCAAAGGACTTCAAATAACCTGTCTCCCAGTCTCTTAGACTAACATAAGGGCTTTCCACTGTCCTTGAGGAGATGTGGGCAGTAATTGCAGGTATGGGATTATGTGCAAGTCAGAACACATGATTTTTAATGTCTGTTATACCAATATTGCATATGTTTACTATTGCACTACTCAGCTTGAAGCATCTTTGCAAAATATGACTCTCTTAAATGCAGTATGGCATAAATCACTTCATCTGATGAGAAGGTTCACAATGAAGTATAGCTCCAAAACTGGTGAAGAGTAATCTCAATGTGGATATGAAAGACTGGAAATCAGTTTTTATTGCTGATTATTGGACACAACCTACAGCTTTGATGAAGCAAAGGATCAGGTATCAGCATCTTAGCCCCAGCACAGCCCATGCACAGCTTTGCTGTTGTCACTTACCCATTAACCATGGTCTGATCAGTGCTTCACACTGGTCTGCAATGATTCAGGTAGCAGACCATTAGAAACTGTACTGTGTATAGCAAAAGTAAATGGCTAACTCATAGCCTGTGCTTCAGTGAGCAGAACTTTGGGACAGTCTCTAGAAACTGAAAAATATGTGATGCGGGAAGTGCATCCTCAAATAAAAAGAAAAAAAAAGGCATTTATTAGGCATAAGCCCATTTTCTATTTAAATAAAATACACACATTAGTTCTTCCGGACTCTGCCCAGGACAAATTGATGCTTGTTTTCTGCAAGACAGTTTCCCATACGTAACCACAGTACACGGGTATGATTTCTGTACAAGGGTGATGAGCTGGTTTTGGCTATAGTCGTTATATTGATCTGTTTTGTGTTTGCAGTGGCCTCACTGATGTGCCCGAGCAGACTGTCGCTAGAAAGGGATCAGCAGAAAGCATGGTGAGCATCACAATAGGTCTTTTAAGTGTTAAGTTCTTGTTTACTTTGCTTTCATCTTCTTGAGGGGAGCTTTTCAGTGTTTATTTTACACTGTCTTCCTAGGATTTATTGCTTTACCCGAGTCTAAGGAGTGCAAATATCACTGCTTTTGAACTGCCCAAAAAGTCAGGACTTTTGCTTGTTCTCTTAGGAGACATTGTCCTGTGTGCTTCTGCAGCTCTGCTTGTCAGGACTGCAAAAGCCTTTTTGGCTGTAATCAGGAGAATTGGAAAGTTTCCTTTCTTTCCTTGCAGTCCTGGACTACTTTCAGCTCCCAGCACAAGCCCACATCCTGCTCTCCAGATGAGTGGCAGAACCTTCACCACACTGCTGGAAACTCATTTCCAAGTAGTTTCAGCCTTCATCCTCAAACTGTCCAGCCATAGCAGTCATAGCAATCCTGAATTTCTCAACAGCCACAAAGAATGGAAAGATAATTAAGGCTCCATTTTACTGCCCCCTACTCCATAGGTTATTAATGTAAACTATAATATTTTCTGATTACTATAAAAGATGATTGAGTGTATTCCTTAAACCTCAGTTTACAGCTCTTGCTGACCACTGATAAGGGAATACATAAGTAGGGAATGTATAGATAAGGATAATAGGCATTGACATACAAAAGGAAAAATAGGATCTGAAGAATGGTGCAGTTCTGCAACTTGACAAGTGATAGCAAAAATAGAATTCAAAAAGAAGGCAGCATCTATTCAAATCTCACTGCAGTAATGGAAGATATCCCATCCAACTGCTTAATAGGTTGTAAAACAGCAGCTGCTGGTTGTGAACCTTTCTGTGTGCAGAAGAAAAGAGCACCTGAAAGTAAGAGAACCGGTGGCACAGATGTAGGAAGCATTACCCTGAGAGGGAGCTGAGCACAGACTGTGGAGCATCAGCTGGGAGCAGGAAAACACAGCCTCTTGTACAGGGCAGGAGCGAGGCTGTTATGGGAGCAGTTCCCAACCCCGGAGATAGCCCAGGGCTCAGAGCAGCTGGTGGAGCTGTAGGTGCCCCCTGTTCATTGCAGGGAAGTTGGACTAGATGCCTTCAAGGGTCCCTTCCGACTCAAACGATTCTGTGGCACTTCTGGCAGACGTTTAATGGCTGGGCTGGGTGTTTTTGAGCTCTTCCAAAGTGCTCACAGACGGGTTTCCTTTCCGCGCTGCCGGTGGCAGTGACAGCGGAGCAGAGGAGAGAAGAAGCAGTTGGTTTCTCTGCTTGTGTAATCTTTTCGGATCTTAGTGCTGTGCCGCTCGGTACGGCTGTGGGCTGCAGCTCGGTGGGTGGCATTGGCAGCCTAGAAAGACAGAGACACTTCCAACGGCGCGTGGGAAAAGCCCTCCTTTCCGTGCGCCCTGTCTAACAGCCCGTTTCCGTCCCTCGCGGGTCCCTCGCTCCGGCAGCTGGACTTCCCGCAGGGATCGCCGATGCCGCCCCGCCCGCCCCCGGTGCCGCGGATCCCCCGCGTCTCGGCCGCCAGGTAAACCCGGGGCGGCTCCGCTCGCCGGGGGGTTCCGCGCCGCCCCTCCGCCGCCGCCCCGCGCCGCCCGCGCCGCCCTGCAGGGGGAGCCGCCGACCCCGGGCCGCCCGCGTCCTGCGGCGGGAGCGGGGCAGCGCCCGGCAGCGGCGCACGGCTCCGGGCGCGGCCCGAGCTGCGCGGTACGGCGCCCCGGGGCAGGTGGGTGATGCGGCGGGACGGGTGGGAGCCGGGACGGGAGCGATCCGGGCGGCTGAACTCCCCTCGCGGTGCTTGCCGCGAGGCCCCGGCCCCTCGCTTGCACCGCAGCCACGGGACGGGGCCGTTTCTCTGAGCCGCGACTTGCCCCGGCCCCGCTGCCGGAGCACCGGCCCTCTCCCGGCTGTCAGTGCCCGACACACCCCCTCGCCCTGGGCTCTGCCCCGCGGATCTTTCCCTCAACCATCAGGTGCCGGACTTTGCCCCCTGCACCCAACCCTCTTCCGAACTCCTCGAACTGCTATTTGTGCTGGAAAGCAATTAATCATAAAATAGTGATTCCCCGGGAGCACCCTGCATCCTGTCAACTTCTGCGGACTGTTTAACAAAGGAGATTTCCACGCGCTTCGCAATCGGGCTAAGGGGAAGAGGGCAGGGACTTAACAGTCGGCTCTAACCCCGCTCCCAGCCTCGTCCCGTTCCTCACTCGGCGAGCACCGTGCCGAGCGGCGGAAAGTTTGGTCGCTGTGCCCGGCGTGCGGGGCGCCGGCAGCGGAGGGATGAGCGGGGCGGCTCCGTGCCCAGCGGGACGGGCGCTGCCGCCCTGATACGGAGGAGTGCGGGCAGCAGCAGGTGTGTGCGGGGTGCGGGTGTCGCGACGGTGAGCTTTCCGAATCGTATAGGTCTTGTCCTTGGGCTGCTTTAATGTGCTGCTGTGTCCTGGGGCGGGATCCGAGCGCGGTGCTTTGCTGGGAGCTTTGTAGTCTGTTTTTGGGCAGAGGGGCCATGGAGGAGACAGGAAGGGTTAACTTAAATGCCGTGACTCATTTAGTAAATAGTGGTTAATAGAATTGCCTTAACTGCTTAAAATTATTTTCCTAAGGAGATGGTCAACTCTTAGATAAGTCTATCTTTGGATTTATTTGTTTTCAGGTTTCTTATCTGGTTGGTAAGTCTCGGGCCTGTGT
Organism: Phasianus colchicus; assembly: GCF_987193195.1. Classification (NCBI taxonomy): domain Eukaryota; kingdom Metazoa; phylum Chordata; class Aves; order Galliformes; family Phasianidae; genus Phasianus; species Phasianus colchicus. The sequence goes on from NC_143453.1 coordinate 4,918,323, forward strand.
AACTCCAGAACTGTAGTAATTGATAAATCCATTCTTCTGTGGGAAGGAAAGCATGGCCAGCTCCTGCCGCAGAGACCCTCGGCGTATCGTACACCCAGGTAGCAACACAGAGATTAGATAGTGAGCAGCGGGCACGTGAGAAGTGTTTGCATTGAGTTGTGTGTGTAGGAGCAATACCTATCTGTGAAAAAGAGAAAATAGATCTTTACGAAGAAAGAAGTCAACCGTACCACAAATAATATAAAAATGAAATCCTGTCTAAATGGGCTCAATTCTGTATTATCCAGGAAAGCTGTGAACCTTTGGATGTGCGGAGAAAAACACGTAGGTACAAACTGCAAACCTGTGTGTGTGTGTCTGAAATAAAAAGGGCCTATTCTGGGGTGCAAAAAAAATAGGTGAGCTGGACTCCTTTTTAGTGCTGCTCATGGGGTAGGATTGCAGTTTGCACGCTTATAATCTTCCTGGTTTTCCATACATATTTTTATACATAAAAATGCAGTCGATGATCCTGTGCCAGACCAGGGGTTGGCATCGTGTTTTTAGCTTCTGTCCTTCTGTCAGTGGGTTCAGAATGCACGGAAGATCCGAGCTGAAAAGCCTCCCACCAGGTCTCCTGTGTTTGCATTTCTGTTTTTGCTGATTTTAATGGGACGTTTCCATAAGGGCTGCTGGCACTATTGCTTTCGTACGTAATCAACTTTCGAAAGCTATTCATCTTTTTGTTTAATCTTCAATAATGGATTTTATATTGAGCCCATGTGGTTAAGCCCTCTCAAGAACTACTGGGGAAAGCTCAGTCCTGCAGGTTTGGGGACTGCTGCAGCTCTCTGCTCTTCCTTTCAGCTGTTTCTCCAAAGGGTCTGAGCTGGCCCAGTGCATCTCCTTCAGTCTTGAGCCCAGGGTCTGGCACGAAGGGAAGCCCCCACCTTCCCACTTCCCTTCTGCCTGTATGGTTGAAGCGTGTATGATCTCATCAGCACGGGATGGTTAAGGCTTCACATATCTTTCCACCAAAGCACTTATTTTCACTATGCTTCAGCTCTTCGCTTTGGTTTGACTTTTCCACCCACGTTATCACACGTGAGATGGGCCAACGCGCACTGTGGCTGCGCTCCGTCTCGTTGTTCTGTGCAGCTGTGAGCACATGGTGCTTTCCAACCCGGGGCTGCCTGTGACACCTCGCTCTCGCTGTCCTGCAGAATCCATCCTTCAGCCCAAACAGGTTTCAGCTGCTCTTGTTCATTCTCCTCACCCTGTGTGGATGGTAAATAACCCCCCAGGTCCTCCTTTACCGTAGACTTTCCATCTGAAAATAGAGATGGGCGATTGGAGTGGTTTTTTGTTGTTGTTGTTGTTGGATTCTAAGCAAAACAGAGCTGTGTTTCAAGGAATCAGGGAGGGCTCTCATAAGTCAGTGGAGAGCTTTCCCTTTTCTTTTCCCCTACTGTTTAGGACCAGGCGGCTTGGTTATATTGTGGTTCACCTTTAGGTTTTACTTCTGCAAAGAGCATCCGTACAGCCCTGGCAAAGTGACCTGAGCACAACGATGCTGGTTTCTGGCCTCATTTTAAAAATGAGGAGAAAGTCACCTGCTGAATGAGATGCTCATGCAGCTGAATATTGTGATTTTTAGGGGTAAAGAACTGGCAGCATTCTGACTCAGGAGGGCACAGAAGGTGGTTTAACCTCGGAAGGCTTCAGTTTCCTCTGCAGAATCAGAAGATGCCTCTTCCCTCACAAAGGCTGCATCTGAGTCAGGAATAATTATTGGTTGCTTTTCATATTTTTTTTTTCTATTGTAAACCTCTCTAGATCAGGATGGCCAGATGGCATATACAACTCTCAATTATGGAAAATATCCTCAGGAGGCACTTCGAGGTCATCTAATCCATGCCATTGCTCAAAGGCAGAATCAGCTCTGTGCCTTTCCCAGCAGCTATGCCTCCATCCTGCTCCTAAAGGACCTGTAGCGGAGACTCCACTCTTCTCAGGCATGCAGGAAACACCCAACATCCAGTTTAAACTTTGCTATAACTCATTCCTCACCTTGACCTCAGTGAGCAACTTGCAGAGGATGAGCTAGAAGAATTTAGAATTACTTCATCAAGTGCAGGTAGTTGATAAATGGGAGTTAGTTAAGGGTGTGATCTCTTTCCCTCCTTGACTTGAATTCTGTAAGGAGCAGATCATATGAAGCCTGAGACCTGGAGTTTAATTCAGTGCTTTGAGCAGACATCAGTGGGGTTGGCACAGAATGGGAGAGCTTTGAAGGGAGATGTGTGCCTTTCTGAGGTGGCAGCAGAGGCTCAAGTGGGAGTTGGGAGCTCATTGGGAGCTCGTTAGACCTCGCTATCCACGCACATTTAAGCAACCAACTCAAACCCTATCGATTTAGTTTGACTGGCTCTGGAGAAAGAATGCTTTTCATCATTAAACCTATTGGTTGATTATTTTAGAACATTAAAAAAGTAATCACCAGGTAGCACAAAATACAATGAATTTTGTAGAAAATGTATGCAAATGACACTGCAAAAGATAGATGAGTGCTGGAACCTCCTGGCTTACAAAGCAGTAGTAAATCTTCTGCCAGGATAGAAAGTTCTTTTGAGGCTCTCGATAGGGTTATTTTTATATGCATCTAAATGTAAGATAAGTAGTTTGCTACAACTACAAATACAACAGTGGAAGAGGGGACTTGAAAAGGCACGACAACTACAAGATGGATCGTGTTTCTCTTAGATGATAGGTCAGAGGTTGCATGCAGCGGGTTTATCACTATCTGACAGGTAAGGAAATAACAGCCAGGTGTTACACGGGGATGTGGAAAAACCTGAAACGGGAATAAGGAATACTTTCTGTGGCATTTTTAGGGAACATTTGCAAACAATGCAGTTGAGACAATGGAGGAGTTAGCAGGGAGTGAAACTTCTTGCAGAGGTGGTTGGAGCCAGGGATAGGGGGAGGGAAAGGCTCCCTTGTGCAGAGGATGAGGGAATTTTCCTGTCCCTAGCTGATACAAGGAGAGGAAAGGGGGGTTTTCCTGGAGCCCTGGAGACGTGACGAATGACATGCCGGGCTCCTGTCGATTAGCATTTGTGATTGCACTCAAAGCCAGGGTGGAAGGCACTCAGCCATTCTCAGTACTCTCAGATTGGGGCTCTTTTATCTGCCAGCTCGCTGAGATACCAAGCTCGCTGTCTCCCTGTCACAGGGACAATTGTGGCTCCTTGTTGGGCAGCTTGTCAAGGAGGGCAGGAGAGGGGCTGTTGGCTGGTGGAGCTCAGCTGGATCTAAGCCAGCACCAGCTGGGGAGTCATGTCTGCATACCTCCTGGGCAGAGGCCCTGCATGTTTGGGTGAGTAGTGCTGTTGAACAGAGGGAAGTGTAATTTGGTCTCATTTTGCTCTTTTAATGCATCCTCTTGTAGGTGGTGGTTTTCGCTATTTTCTCTGCTATAAGTACTTTCCTCATATAGTATTCATATCTCAGTTTCTCTTCTATTTTTCTCCCGCTTCTGTTTCTTTGGAGTTATTTTGGTTTGTTTTTACAAAGCCTTCTCTCACTTCTTATCTCCCTTGCTTTTTTTTTTTCTTACGATGGGAGCCTGAGTGTTTCTATTCTCACTCGTTCAGCAATGCTGGCCTATTATCTGCATCCTCCTTCTTGTACTGGGAAAGTCCTCTGCACGCTGACCTGTCATTTTGGTTGCTGAGGTTTCCCCAGAATAGGATTGTCAGATCCTGGTATGAATCAGTTGATGTTACAGAGTCAAGAGAAGGGGGCTGTTAAATATCATATTCTGTGATGATAACAACTTCATTCTCAGCATGAGATCCATAGACTTGGGCACAGGCAGGCTGGCATTTTCTGTAGCAAACATTTCCCAGGATAAAAGAACAGCTAACAGGTATGTATGTGGCTGTTTAATGCAAACTTCAGAAAAGAGTCATATGATCAAAATCAGCTGGAATAATTACAGTTTCCACATACGTCCGATGCACAGATCAGTGCCCAGGTTCAATGGGATGATGGAAAATAACATCAGACTGATTTGGGCAGGCACCAGCTCCATTGAGATTCTTGGAGCATGCGTGGGGGAAGCATACTGACTTTTCAAAAGTTAGTTGTTTTTTGGCTTGAGTTTTAGGTCAAAAATGACCTGTGCTAATGGCTGCCTGGTCAGGGGTTTCTTGAAACACCCTGATTCCAAAAAGTTTCCCTCCCAGAAATAAGGACTCTTTATTGAGAGCTGTTAAAACCGAGGCACTTGACTTTGTCAGACACCTAATAGAAGTTAATCTGTTGTTTTATACCACCCTGAGACTTGCTGAAATGCTGATCCATACTCTGCTTGACCATGATGGTGCATTCAGGGTTGTAATTTATGTAGATGTAGAGGATTCAGGGGGGTTCATGGTACCAGCTCTTGCAGGAAATAATGATGGTAAGAAGCTGCGTTTGTGGGCTGAAGAGTGGAAAGAGGATTTACTGATGGTTTTGTAGGTTTTCCTACCAGTACTGAAGGGAGGTCTTCCTTTTCATACAGCTAAATCTGTGTGATTTCAGCAGGCAAGAGATGGACACAGTCTACATGAGAGAAACTATCCTCAGGTCTGGGGATGCCTGCACCAGGAGCCTCGCTGGCAGTCATTTCTGCTCTACCCACATCTTTTGTATCTGGAGCCACACACCACAGTTCCTTTTTGGTTTCTCCTTGCTCAGCTGCTTGTGATGGTGATTGCGGGTTCATGTACAGCTGGAGCTTTTTATTTTCTCTTATCATGTAAAATATCTTCTATTTTCATAGGAGAAAGGGACCACTTCCCCAGCATGGAAGAGCCATCTCTATTTTAACAAGCTGTTTGCTGCTGGTCTTTCTGCTGCCTGTAGAGATGCACTGTAGCTCACAAACAGCTAGCAAGATGCTTTGTCCACTAAAAATGTTTCATGAAGTGATTTGCAAATGTCTGCTGGTTCTTCATGCAATGGCTCGATGTAGAAGTGCTAACTAGAAATGTAGTTTTCCCCAGCAGTGTGTGCTCTCTTCACCAGAACTGGGTGTCTGTGTCCTGAGCAGGCAGAGGAGGAAGCAGGCAGGAGCAGCAGGCTGTTGCTTGTCGGCGGATGTGCTTTTACCACAGCACACGGACTTAGGAAATGAAGGAAGAACTTCGTTAAGAGTCCTTGAAGCATCAGCTAAACCCTGAGACTTTGGGATCAATGAACAGCAACGCTGGGGAGTTCTTATAAAATGGATTATCAGTGACTTGGAAAAAAAAAAAATCACTTGGAGAACCTCTAGAAAGGCTTGTTTGATGTGGTAAAGATGCAAGTCGTTTTGCAAGAGTGATAGAAGTGTGATACAAGTCATAGCAAACAGAAGAGGAAGGGACAATGATGGCATGTGGCCTTGACATCATCAGAGCGTCAGCTCTTTATCCAGAGATTGGCAGAGCCCTGAGAAGCCTTAAATAGATGTGAGGCCACGAGGAGCAGACACGAAGGGCACGATGAGGTGTGGCACAGCAAATGGGGATGAGTGAGGTGGGGGAGGTGCCTTAAAAAGTAAACAGAAGAGGGAAAGTAATTGGAAACAAAGTAAGCAGGCAGAAAATCTGACATCTGTCCGCTTTTGGGATGAGCACACAACACAGCGCTGGCAGGCTGAGTGCTGTTCTGGTGGCAGGATTGATGAGCTGAGGGGAGATGAGTGGGTGAAGCGCACTGGGCCAGGGCACAGGAAGAAATGGGGTGTCTTGTGTTGGCCAAAACACAGCAGTGTTGCAGGGCATGAGGAGCACGTGTACAGCTTCAGTCAATGAACAGCAAGCAGCCCTTGTAGGGGAAGTGGCAACCGGTGGGGCCGGGGGCAGAGGCTGGGGAACCCCAGGGTGCTGGGGCAGGGGAGGATCTGCAGAGCATGAGCCAAGTGCTGCTGCTGTGTCACAGTTCCAAGTGATAAGGGAAGGGGGTGAGGCGGGGAGGAAGGATGTACTGGGCTGCATTTGCAAGCCAGCGGAGGCCCAGCTGCTTTGCACTCTCTGGGTAGGCATGAGTCAAACCACCTGGGTGGTAACACGACTTCCTGGTGGGGCCGCAGTGACAACCCCTGCTCGGAGGGGTCAGGGTATGATTCCACAGATGAGAGAGCTTTTCTTTGGCTCTGAGGTAGGTAGATGTTGCTCATCGCCATTCGTGCTGTACATCGGGAGAGGGAAGGGTAGCTGAGGAGTGGTTTTCAGTCCCATAGGGAGAGATGGCAAGAGCTTGTGTTCCTTCTGCTGTGGAAGATGATGGGGAGCTGGCTGACCTGGCACGCTGACAGTCCTGCTCTGGAGCTGTGAGTTGGTGTTCCATAGGCAGAGCTTGGGCAAACGCTGCTCACAGCCCGCAGGCACGAGCTCACAGAGGGAGCAAGGCCTGGTAGAGAGCAAGTCTGTAGCTGGAGAAGGCAAATAGGATTGTGAATTGGATGAAAACAAAGCGAAATCAACAGATGTACCCAATTCTGAACCGCCTTTTTGGAAACTTTGTATAAGAATGAGAGATGAAGTCACATCTGGAGAGAAGTTCACTGTGTTAAAATATACCAGAATGGATGCATTAGCAATAGGAGAAGTATTTTCAGAGCAAATTCCTCCCCAGCCTGTATTCCTCAGTGGGTCACCTCTTCTTGAAATCCGTTTTCCTCTTTTCTTTTCTTTTGTTCTTGAAGGAAATGCTTCTTATGTGTGAACACAGCTGGTTGTGGTAGGGTTGTGCGGAGGCAAAATTTGCTTTTGAGTTCTTTCCTCACACAGGAAAGGAAAAATGGATCCTCAGAGACATTGTGAATGATATTGGCAGTAGTAACTTCTTTCTGGCCAGGATTCATTGTTTTAATTATGCTTTTTTACATGTCTGCCTTATGACAGTTTACTCGAATGCTCCATTTTTAACTTTTGGAAATGACACTGTAGGTAGATCAGCATTACCACTCCTGGATGCAGATGGTTTGCATAAAAATCCACCATGTTTCTGTGCCTCTTGGCAGGATGTCATCATGCCTGCTCTAGTGGGCACAAGGGAGCCCTTTTCCTTTTGTTTGTTTGTTTGTTTGATCTGGCTTATTTAACTGCTGGTCATTCAGCCTTATTTAGTTTTGCCCTCCCTGTCTTTTAGTGACCATTAGAATGGGAATAATTACGATGAGTTGTTTTTGTTTTTTGTTTTTTTTTTTTTCCCCTTGGTCGTTTTTAAACATTTATAACATCCACTTAGGAAAAAATAATGGTCAAATGTGTTCTGTTCCAATCTTCTCTTCCGCTAGAGCAATAAAAATTAATCCACTCCTAGCACTCGGAGGGCAGGAGGCAAAGCTGAAGTATTGGTTTCAGATTCACTGTTCCTGTTAGCCAGCTCATGGTGCTATGACCTCTGTTGTCCAGTGGGGTTTCTCTTTCTGGGCTTTTTTTGGTTTGTGATTTTATGTTAGTAATAAACAGGAAGAGCAGAGACACGGGACAGGCTTGAGGGGTACAATGCTCCTGGGCTGTGTTGCTATCACAGCGGCAGCATCGTTAGTAGTCCCCTCATTGGTAAAGACTTGGCATCCAAATTCACCATGCCTGTTCTTGATGTGAGTATGCACACCATTTTGGTCCTGAGCTGCAGCAGAGATGGAAACGTAAGAAATGTTGTCCCTCTTCCCTGTCAGGAGCAGTTCAGACCTTTGGAGAACCATTTCATTTGCCCTTCACAAGTGCTTGGAGTGCTGGTTTTAGATCTTGGAGGGCTACTGTTTCTGTGTATGAGGGGATTAGCACCTGAGTTTAGCAAAACTGAAGCCTTCATCTTGTTCTGTGTTTCTGGATAATCTGCAAAGCTCATCTGTTGCTCTGCTGCGGGGTTCACACTGTAGGAAGACTTCACTCCCTGAAGGGAGATGAGCTCTGCAATTGAAAAGATCCTTGGCCCTGCACTTTTCTCAGTCAGAACGTCAGTGGCTTGGATAAAGACTAAAGTTGTTTTGGATAAAGTCTAAAACATCAGGCTGCAATGTGGAGTCCCTTGATAGAGGAAGGATTTCAAGACGCTGCCATGTTGTGTGCTTGTCTGGGTGTCCCTGTAGGCAGGTGTGCCAGGACATGGGATGTTCTGCTGCTCCAGGAGGATCCAGGGAGTCTGCAAGTGCTCCAGGTACCTGAAAACTAAGAGCGTGGTGTGCTGATAATTTTGCCTGCTTTGTTTCACTTGTATCCTTTGTTAACAAAGAACAGTCTAGAGGGAAATAGTCTATTATTAATATTTAATTTCCTCCTATTACTGTAAGCAGATGACCTAAAGATCATTTAGCCAAGAGCCAATAATAAAGCAAATAGAGCAACCAGAACAAGCGTGTTAGTAGGGTGATGCCTCCTTACTCCTCTCTTTCCTGCCCCACCTCACTGCATTCCTCCATCCTTCAAGGGAGGAGAAGCACTGGGGGTCTCCAGCCCTCGTGTGATGGGTCAGGGCTCTGGTGGAGCTGCTCTAAGTGAGGTGTTTTCATAGAACATATTGGGGTTCAGAAAACAAACCTGCAGGCAACACTGAAATGTGCTGCTGCTGCCTTCTCTGTTTTCATCCTGTTTACAGTCTGAGCTGTTCTGTGGATTGGTGTAGTGCCTGTGTGCACATTGACTCACTGTGGCTTGATCCTCTAGAGAAATGAGGAGAGAGAACTTTCTAAGAAACCTGAATATAAAAGATAGTGATACTCTTTTTGAGCTGAAGGGCTTTAAGTGAGGATAAGAAGCAACAAGCATCCCACCTCAAGGCTTTGGAAAGTAGGAAATGACTGCTTTAGCAGCACTAATGTTCTGCTTGCAGCCACGTGTGAATGGAAGGATTTTCTACTAGAGAAGGAAATGATCTGTAGGCAGCTGGTACCTGAGGAGGGCTGCACTGTCTGACAGAGATGCTGGATGGCAACCCATGGAGTGAGGCTGGATGAGGGCTCCCCCAGGGCCCTGTGAGCTGCCTGAAGGGACCAAGAGCAGGGAGTGAGTCTTTTAGAGATGGGTGGTGGGAAGCAAGCAGTGGCCAAGGGCTCACTTCAATGCTTTAGGTGATCAGAAGGGTGAAGGGGCAGTCTAAAGCCAACTGGAGATGCCAAACAAAACCTTGCTTGGTCTCCAGTGGTGAATTGCTTCATGGGAACATGCTGTTCAGGTGCTTTATTGAATTTTCAAGGCGCAGTTTTTCACTGGGGCTGATATCTGAGAGAGAACAGAGTGTTCCAAGTCACTAAAAATGAGCAGAGCAACAGCTTTACAGGTTTGTGAGTGGCAAAAAAAAAAAAAAAAAAAGGTTTATTTAATAATAGGGAAAAAGCCAGAACATGGCCCAGGGTATCAAGGAAGAATTAATCCAATTAACAAGACAAAACATGAGCTTGAGAAGAAATACTAATTGTAGCTGTCCAGCAGATTGTGTGATACAGATTATTTTTCTAAAGTTTAAAGAGGCTTGCAATATTGATCCCTCAAGGGCCCGAGCTGTTAAATATACACTTCCCCAGTGAGTAAAACAAGTTGTTAATTAATTTTGTCTTGTCAGACCTGGTTGCTGAGCCTTTGAGTCTTGCGTGAAGTCAACGATTTTGTAATGTATCTTCTTTTCTGGGTGGCCTGGATTTCATTTTGTCTCTACGCAGTGAATTTCTAGTGATATGCACAGGAAGATTGGCCCTTTCCTTGCTTCAGAGCGAGCTGCAAACGGGCCTGCAATTTAAGATGTATCATGCCATTGCAAGCTACAGCAGGCTGGCACTGAGAGGTCAGTGAGACACAAGGGAAGTTTGGGGTGATGTGGGAGCCCTCTGAATGGTGACACCTCTGTAAGTAATAAGTGAGAGCACTGATGTGCTGGCATTGTGTGGTGAGCAATTCCTGCCTCTAGCAGCAGTTGTTACAGCCTACAGCACTGGTGCTGAGGCTGACACAAAATGTTGTTTGGTTGTGACTGGGACACCTGCTCAGCTCTGGTCGTTTCTCTTCTGAGATGTGCTGGCTCTGCAGAACTCTAAGTGTTTTCCAGTCCATCTGGGAGCAGATTGGGGTGGAAGGACATGTCATCTGCCTCTGGACACAACATCTTGCAGATTGCCTCTCAATAAATAGCTAGGCTGAAGAGTTAGCCCACTGGTTGTGCAAGGGAATGGGAAACAAGGGGCCAAACAAATTGAAAGCCAAATTGAAAGGTTAAAACAAGACTGAAATAAACCGTTGAAGTAGAAAACTGCCGTATTAGAAAACAGTATGTGGTGCGGTCATTAAGCTTCAGATTCCAGCATCGTGCTTTTTCAGAACATGAGCAGAGCTGTCAGTAATTCCAGCATCATCTTTGTACTGAATAATTGATATGGAAGGACCTCTTTGGAGCAGATGTGTTATTTTACTTCATGTCCTGTTGGAAAACGAGTTTGAGGTGAGCCACTGAAAGAGCCAGGTGAAACTAAATGCACGAGAGATTAATACGAATTCCTAATCCAACCAAGGGAAGCTCTAGCACTGGGAAGAGTATCCCCTGTTTCACTGACAGTCTTAGTTACCCCATCACCATCTCTGCAGCCACAGTGGTTGTGTGGGCCATGGGAGCCTGCACACATCTAACAAACACACAGTGTTTCTCTTACATTCTTATTTTTCCTTTGATTGTTTCTTTGGCTTTTGCCAACTTTTATCCTGCCGTTCCCCTGCCCATCCCCTTTCTTTCTCTCTTACACAAAGTGCTGTCGTTTATTTTCTGTCTTTGTTTTCTTTCCCTCCTGATTTTCTTTGTCCCTATCTGATATTCTGATCTCCTTCTCTGGAAGGCAGGCTGCAGGGGAGATTTCATTATCAGTGCCTTGAAACAAACCTATTGGGACTTGAAACGGACAATCAGACATTGGAGAAGTGATGTAAGAACGCATTGCCAACAACCCTGAAATTCCAAAAGGTAGAAGCAATCCGTGGGAGGTCAGTGGAAAACAGGGTTTTTGCTAAAGGAGGATAAACAATATAGAGACTTCTTGGGGTTTTTGTTCTTTAGAAAAGATTAAATGGATGATCTTTATCTCCCTCTTAATAGCTATATCACAAACTAATCTATTCTGTTCATTTCTTCCACATAAACCAAACAAAACATACAAAAGATTGTTGGAGGTGAAGGAGAAGCTGGGTTTTTGAAACGTATCCAAGCCACCAAGCCATTTACTTTCCTTTCAAATGCTGCATTAGCAGTAGAGCACTAAATCAATGAAAAGTCTAAAATTAGATTATATTCCTGAGATCAGATGTGAATCACAAGTTAATCATATTTTCTTTTATTATCACTGTCTTTACCCTTTTATTTTGTCCTGAGAAATTAGGTTTCTGACTTCAAAACAGTGAACTGTGAAGGCATGCAACCTGCTGGGTTAGGCCACGGCCCATCACTAGTGGATGAGATACCAAAAATCATTTCTTTTGGAGGTGTGTGTTGCCTCAGAACCTGAGTTAGTCATTTATTAGCCAGTGCTACGTCTGCCTCTCTCCCAGCCCCCTGATGGTTTCAGTCGCTGCTTTTAGAAATTAGTGAGAAAATATTGCTACTGAGGCTTGCTAAACGAGGTTTAAAACCCAGTCTGAAAGTTACAGGGTAGCACAGCAAACAGTTCTACTGACTGCGCCGTGGATCTCAGAAAAATATATTTCCTGTTGGTAAATTTTTTAGCTGAACCCGTGGTGAAATGCATGCATGACTGAAAGCAGAGGTACTGCAGGATCAGTGTGCGAACGAGGCACACAAGCATGTAGGTGGTGTGTACCTATTCCTGTGAAACAGCAGCTGTAGGAGTAGTATTACCCTGCAGCACGATGAGTCCCAGGTTTGTGTGTGATGCAGGAATATGAATGTGCACTCTGGGATTTGGTGATGGCATTGTGTGCATTTCTAGCAGGGGTTTATCCTGGATGTGTGCGTGGCTGGTAGGAGATGCAGAATCAAGCTGACTTTCTCTGTGAAGTGTGTCAGAATCTATGGATGCAAAAAAAAAAACCAAAAAAAAACAACACTACGTACAATGCTGGTTTAGCAAATAAAATGGTTTGCCTGTAGGATAAAATTTATGTGAGCAAGAAGATGGTGTTGCAGGAGGGCAACCTAAAGACCCTTGTAGTATGTGTCCATTCCCAGCAGGGAAGTACTGCCACTGCTGTCTGACATGCCTTGAGCTATTTATTCTCTCTGCTGCCCAATTGCATTTCAGTATGGATGCACTTGGAGGAAAAGCAGGGTGTGGGAACAGAGTGAATGCATGTGCCAGCAGCATAACCCTCTTATGAATGAGCGTTCATGCCATTGCTGAGCTGTGCACTGGTGCAGCACTCCTTTGTGCAAGGTATGTCAGGGTGGGCTGCACGTGATGGCCTGAGCCTGTGTTTGTGATCAGAAGGAGACAGGTGTATGTAAAAACCTCCTCCACCTTTCCTCTGTGCAGCCACAGAGCTTGCCAAGGCGTAATTAATGGGGCTCTCATGTTTCAGGGCAGACTATCGAGCAGCTGCAAAAGTGCCAGCTCAGTTGGTAGCCTCAAAAACAAAACATCTCTTGTTTCTCATCACCACTGCGAAATGCTGCCTTCCTGAGCCTTGGGTCTGGCCCTGCAGCTTTCAGGATAGGCAGAATGTGAGATTTTTGCCAATGATGTATTCTTCTTGGTCTGTTTAATATCCGTTATCAATTTAATGTGCCACTCTAATGAGATTTTGCTTTTTCCATCTCCGCCGTAGAGCTGATTACTTAGCATATGTGGTTTTTCTTTGGTTATTATTATTATTTTATTTGTTTTTAAGGAAACTACAAGAGAAGTTGAACATTTGCTTCGGCTGAAGAGAATGTTTCCCAAGTCTTGGGCAGAAAAAGGGAAAGAGAACGGAGGACGTTGCTGGTAGGTATGTCTGACAGGAAGCCATGACTAGCAGTGTGACTGTCAACAGGAAACAAAACTTCACAGCCGACGTGACGCTGACGTGCAGAACACTTGCTGTGTCGTGTTGCCAGCTGAACTCTGTGACCTGGGGAGCAGTGTTTGACTGCATGAGGTGTACTTCTGTCCATTCGTCTGCAAGAATTTGAATTGCTCTGAGTCTGGTTATTCCACTTTGCCGAAACTAGCGAGCCTTGTCTTTTTTCTCTTGACACCTGCTCCTGTGAAGACATCCAGCAGCCATGTGCAGAGAGGTGGATGTGTGAGCCACCCTCACGGCGGCCACCAAGCGCTCTGCAGACTGCAGACAGCTTCGAGGTGTTTTGGCTGTTCAGTGCTCTGCAGATATGAACGCTGAGCTTTTCTGGCACGTTCTCACGTTGGCCTGGTCGCTCTCACCATGCTAGTACATGGGAAAGAAGACTTCCTCTCAGACATAGCTTACATCATCCTGGAACTGATCATTGCAGTGCTGGCCATCCTGGGGAACGTCCTGGTCTGCTGGGCGGTCTATTTGAACAGCAACCTGCAGAACGTCACCAACTATTTTGTGGTGTCCCTGGCTGCTGCTGACATTGCGGTGGGAGTGCTGGCAATCCCATTTGCCATCACCATCAGCACTGGCTTCTGTGCCTTCTTCTATGGCTGCCTTTTCATCGCCTGCTTTGTCCTGGTCTTGACGCAGAGCTCCATCTTCAGCCTGCTTGCTATTGCCATCGACAGAATCATTGCCATCCGCATACCCCTCAGGTAAGCAGAGTGGGCTGGAAAGCAGAGGGGGCACTTAGTGGGGAATGAGCATCAGTAAAAGCAGATTTCGAGGTAAACTGCAGAAGGGAGAGTTAATGAGCAGCAGTATTTTTCACCTTGTAATTTGAGAAAACAAAACCGAAACCCGTGTTCCTGGGGGCTGCCTTGGTTGCTGGGTTTGTGAGTGATTTCTTTCCTGTTCTACCCAGCCCTCATATGGCACGTGCTCAAAGCTTTGCAGTGGAGCTGCCTGGGAGCTGCTGCTCCATATTTAGAAAGGAGCACACTGTACACTCACAAACCTGTGCTCTGAGCCCTGGCCAGCAACACAAGTGCTGCAGGAAAGTGGAGCTAAAGGGAAGAGAAGCAGCACGTGGCCACCTCAGAGCTCAGACTATAGAGGTGACAGCTCTTCCCCACCAAGCAGCTGGGCCAGCCCTGCGTGAGCACCCATCACTCAGCAACAGCCAAAGCATCAGTGTGCACTTAACATTGCCTCAGCTGAAACCAGGGCACAGGGAGGGCACAGTGCAGGGCTGACTCAAGTGATGGCAAATAATGTTATGCATTTTGATACACTGCCTGAACAGAGTCGTGTGAACAGTGAAAAAACACGGAGCATTGCTTTCCATTTTGATACAGGAATTTGAGAATAGATTTCAAGATTTCAAAAAGAAAAATCATCAATTTATATTTGCAACTCCTTTTTCAGTTGTTATAAATACATGACCTGCAAATTTTCGAATGGAATGTATACAGCTCCAATCAGATATTCAACTTAAAAATTTGATCATGTCTCTTTACTGGACTTCTATAAGCCCTCTCTTATCAGGGAGAAATATCCCTCACAACCACACCTTATTCATGTCATCCTCTTTCGGCAGTACACACATTTCTGAGCAGCTGTTTTCAAGGATGAAGCACAGGAAAAATAACATTTCATCAAAAATCTCTGATGAACACCTTGAGACCTCACTGAGGCTGGCAGCCACTGAACCAGTTAGTTTCAGAAAAACAAGGCCAAATATCCCACTAGTTTTATGCATTTGTTGCTCTCTTTCTATTAAAATGTAAAAAATAAATGTCTTGTTACTTATCTATAACCTATATTGTATATTTTACAAAGGCTGCTCCAAAAGTAATGCCTCCTGTTTAATGATGTTGGCCTGTGATGTCAGAGGCAGATGTTGGTGGGATGGCAGTAGAGAATGAACCTTCCCACCAATATTCTGTTCGATTCCATTGGTGTGTGACAGATGGCAGCAGAGGGGCACTGTGACAAATGGCATCTGACATGGAAGTGTGAATGAAGCAAAGGTGTGGAATCAAATTCCTCCATGTGGAAAAAAATGGCTTCCATTGATATGCATTGATACTTGCTGGACGTTTATGAAGTTTAAGGACATTGAGTCTGTTCCACTGGTGTAGATATTTATGGGCATAGCATACAGGCTCTTATTCATTACTAGGAAAAAATGAGCAGCTAATGATGGTGCCTATGTTAAAAACAGTGTTTTGCAGCTGAGAAGTTGCTCTATCAAAGAGTATTATTGTGCTTTTCATATCAGTTGTCTTTTCCATGGAAATAATCAGGAGGCATTACTTCTGAAGCAACACATGTAGATGCAGATCAAAACAATTCCTCTTCACTCAATGCAGCCCAATCCAAAAAGTTGGATACCCATGTATTAGGTCAAGAGAAGGGCTTGTCCCCATGCCAGCCTTGAAGTTTGTTGTTCTATGGTCTCCATTTTGGCGTTTAGAGGGCAGCCTGGTCTGGTGGTTGGCGACCCTGCACATAGCAGGGGGTTGAAACTAGATGATCGTTGTGGTCCTTTTCAACCCAGGCCATTCTATGATTTAAATACTTGAGTCTGGAAGCTGGATGTGACTTGCTGCTACTTGGTGTGCAGCCAGGAAGGATTTGGGACAAGGGGGACAAGAAGTTCAGCCTTCTGTATTGTGTCTAGATACATCTGCCTGTGGGTGCAAAACAGCACTGAGTTTTGTGGGCTGGGTCTGAATGCTTTGTGGCAATGCTTGAGAGTTGTTCAGCAAGCTCAAGTTGCAGAGGAAACCCTGGGAGAGACCAAAGCTTGCAGAGCATAGGAGCCTCCTTCTTTCCCATCTTGTCCTTAGGAGGATGCAACATGCTCTCACCATTGAGAGACTTCCTATCCTGTTGAGTAAGAAATACGACTGCAAAAATGGAACAAAATTCTCATTATTGTCCTCTCAACTTGGGGGTTTTGGTTATCCTCACCCCTGTTGATTTTAAATCTCTTTCTGCCAGCCTGTCTAGTTTAGTTTTGTCCATTCTGCATACATTGCTCACCCAGCACTTATGTTGGTTAACATAAATCTCCCATTCCCTGCTCTACCTTTCTACGTGGACCAGTGCAGCATAGTCATTCCTGAAGGCTCATCTCAGCTCCTGTTAATTGCTGATTTCCAAACTTACAGTTATGTAACAGTCTACTTTTGGTGTAGTCATAAGGAAAAGTGAATCTATTCCATTGCAGAGGAAAACTATCTATGTTAGTACCTATAAATTAGACTGTTTTCACTTTTCTGCATTTCCACTGATAAATGTTTTCAGTTCACATACCAGTGTGATAACAAATGCACAAGGAAGCACACGGAGAGCAGCCTTGCATCTTACTTGGTTTTGAAAAGATGAAATGTCTTCAGTCTCTTGCAAACAAACTCTGGAAACTTTTGCTGACAGTTTAAGCATTCATATGGTTAAAGAACGACTTTCCAGGAAAGGGATTTTAAAAATCTGGATTTTTGCTTATTATTAGTATTATTATATATATATTTGGCATTATCTTTAAAGTTTAATTTTCTGGACTAGCCAAAGTAGAGTATCTTTCAGAAGAAGTCTTTCTGACTTGCCCAGCACTGGGCACTCTACCTGTTTCACTGTTCTGTTTTAGAAATAACAGAGCACACCTTCTTCCAGCCCAGAAGCAGTGGAGTTGATTGGCTGCAGAAACCAGCAGGTAGATCTCTGGGTTCCTCCTCCTCGTCCTCTATCAGTTTGTCCTTTTACAAAGGGAAGGAAGAAGTTGTCAATTCTGTTTTCCTCAGAAGAGTTTATGGGTGAATAAACATTAGATTTATAGCTTCTGACATGCTGAGAAAGTGAAAGCTATTAGCCCAAGAGGGAGAAGCAGTATGATTCAGACTGCTCACATCTCACCTTTTACTTTCTAATACCTGGTTGTCTCAAATATGCATCAAACCAATGGAAGGAAAGTTCTCCCACTAAAAATGCAACGCTTTTGCATTCTTTAATGGGAAGACCTTTGAGGAGAATACCTCTTCTCTCCCCCTCAGAGGGTAAGAAACGTAACATCAGACATTCCCAATATTAATTTAGATAAATACTCTTACAAATAAATGAGATCTCCTTCCTATATTCTATAGGGGGAAGAAAAAAAAAAGCACCAAACCTATTTTTTCTCCTCATTTAACTGTTCCATACCCAATTTGTCCTAAGGCAACCATGCACCTCAATGGATATCTGCATGGTTGTGTACACCCACACAAATAAGCTGTAAGCATTAAGGAGGCAGAAGAATAAGATTTCTTATTCTGCTTGGTTTTGGACACCTTGGTACACAATTGGTGTTAAGTTTGGAATGATTTTTCTGTGGTTAAAAGAGCCTTCCCCAAGAAATGGCAGTGAGGAAAGGCATGTATAGGTAACATTTAAAAATAGAAGAAAAAAATTGTTAATTGTCAAATAATCAAAACATTTTGCAGAATTTCAAAAAGTTCTCAAACATTTGCTGAATCCTGCCAGCTTTCATACAAGTGTAGCTCTCTGAAAGTGGCAACAAAGCACTCCCAAGGAAGCGAGGCCAAGCCATTGTTCTGTGTAGGACTAAATGCAAACTGTCTCTAGCATGGCAGGTACCTGAAAACCTGCACTCACTGATATAAAACCCCTGGGTGTTCGAAACAAAACTGGCTGCGAGTCTGAGCTCCGGGATGAAGTCACGGGCCAAGAACAATTGCCACTTTCCAGGCTCTTTGGTGCCAGGAAATGCTCCGAGGGCACCGTGCCCAGCCACGTGCTCTTGTGCATGCACTGGTGGTGCAGAGATTCCCATGCTGAAGGACAGGTAGCTCTGATGCACTGGAAGGAGAGAAGGTGTTTCTTTCTGCAACCAAATAGAAAAGTTTTCTCAGGTTACTGCTGGCTTCAGGTGTGGGTCTGTGGCAGAAATCCATGCAGTCATGCAGTGCCAACTGCAGGAGCTGGAAGTGGAGACCTTGTCCTCTGAAGGAAGGTACTTTGGAGACAGCTGACTTTCTTAAATGGTTGTAAATGAGCATCTGAATCAGTGGTTTAATGTTTTATTGCCACTTTGACCCACCTGCTTCTTTCCCTGCTCACCATAAGCCTTTTGACCTTATGCCAAGCATTTCCTACAAGTGCTCATATTTTGTCAAATAGATTGTGAGCAGATTCAGCCCACTACGAAATAATGATTTGCTTTCTCATTCTAACAACCACGGGCACAGCTTTGAGAGCAACATGAGTTGTCTATGGCTTTGTGTGCTGCGGTAGAACTTGCTGCTGCCAAAGTTGTGGTCTGGAAGCTGGTAGTGCTGTGAGCAAAAGAGAAGTGCCTGCCCACTGCTATTGCTTCTGATGCTCTGAGCCCTGTGCCTGGCTGTGGGATCCCATCCTGCCTGTCCCCATAGCATGATCAAGTACCAGTGTCAAGTATCATCTGATAACAATGGAGGATGTTCCATTGTTTTGGGAATTAGTTGTTTGAATGGTGTGTGAGAAGGTCTGGGTTTGATATCCTGCTCTAAGATTTCTTAAATGATCTGGGATTGTCAGCATCTCTCATTTTCAGATACATGTTACAGGGATAGAATATCCTCCTGCCCCTGCAACTGCAGCTGCCAGGGGTGTGTGGGCTGTTGGGTACTGGGCTGAGCGAACAGTGTTTGCAGAGTTGTTCAGAAGCACTGAGCACTGCTGGAATTCAGATGGAAGTGCAGTGCCCTCCACGTGCAGCACATTGCTTTGTGATGCAGTGACAGTGGGTGTGAGCTCTGCACATGGTGGGGACTTTTGAGTGAGGGGAGCCATGCTGTCAGCCAGGGCTGGGTTTGGAAGACAAGCAGCACATCAGGCAGAAGCTGGGATGGTGAGTTAGGCCAGCTACAAATCATGCAGTGGATGGAAGGATTTTAACCTCTATCTGAGGACCCTGTGATTCTCATACCAGCTCTGCCTTCCACCCTGTTTCAAGACTTACAGGTCAGACAGGTGATGCACTATACTTTCTGCTTTAGTCATTATTTTGATGGCAGAGCTTAGGTGAGGGATCATAAGGTATCACATCTTCAGCCAATTTAATTTAGGCAGCATAGGGGAGTTGTGCATTCACAAGAGCAGCTGCTCCCCTGGAAACAGTTTGCTGGTGGGAGAGCAACAGGGCAGGCAGAATTATCTGGGGGAAAGACACCCATGCTTGCAGGTATTTGCACAAGTAGATTTGACTTTATGGAGGAGCCAGGTACCCCAACCCCTCACCCACCTCCACCCTGAGTGTCTCTGCTCTGCACATGTGTTCTCAGTGCCTGCAGTTTCACCAGCAGTTGTTGTTTGTGTAGCAAGTCCAGTATTTCCAGGAAGCATGAGAACTGCTCGTGCACACTCAATCTAGTGCTGTCTGGACACATCAGACATGCTACAAAGTCATTCTCCAGCTATGCAGAGCATGGGCTGTAGGTGTGAGCATCTCCTTTCAGCGGGCTGCACCTCCTGCATCAAGATGTTAGCAGCTCAAACTGCGTGATGCTCCCTGAAAGCCCTGACCTTATCATCCAGAGCTGTACAGCACTGTGGGTACAGGCAGCAGTTTTGGCCTGGGGCCCAGAAAGACACCCAAAGAGATGCTACACATGGTGCTGTGAGCTTTTGCTCTTAGCCCGTGGAGATGCTGAGCATTATAGAAATGTACTGATAAATTGATAGCACTGCCAACTTGGTACAGTGCAGCTGGGAAGCAGAAGGCTGCTTGGGTTAAGTGCTGTTCCTAAGCCTTGTAAAGTTTGTTGCATGGGAATCCCCAGAGGGTAAGAAGGAGGGAGAAGCTGGAGTGGGGTGGGGGGGAGTTGTTTGCCTGGAGCAATGATGAATGTATTTTTAGTGGAAGGGATGGGACATCTCTAGTCGTGGGATAACAGCTGCACAATTTCAAAATTCCTCTGACAAGATGTAGCCAATTCCAGGGCTGGAGGGTTTTGTGATTTTTTTTTTTCTTCTTCTTTTTTTTTCCAAAGCTCCAAGTGCCTTTGGCCAACCTCTTGTTTCCCAAGGGTATTTTTCAAAGCACAGATGCTGTTTCGCTGTGTTAATTAGCTCTGAATGTAAGCAGTTTCTCTGCTAGCATCCATGCTGTGTTCTCAGCTTCCTATAGGCACTGAGAAGGATCCATCTCTTGCTAGAGAGAACTTTTTATGTCCCAGGATCAGCTGAATCCCTCTCTAATTTCTGGAAGGTGAATTTCGGTGTATTTTGAGTGCTGGGAATTGTGGTTAGCTCCTTCAGCTGTTCCTCCTTTTCTGATTTTAAAATGCAGCTGTGGAATGGAGGATGGAGCCTGCCAGGTTTTATATCAGCCAGGTTGTTTCCAGAGCCCACCAGCAGGGATTTAAAGTGCATGCAAGATCACCGTTCATTGCTGTGCCTGGAGGAAGCAGCATCTCCCTTCCCCTGCTCTGAACTGGTATTGGGATAGGAGCATGAACCTATGGGAGGGACTATCTCATTGAGAGATGGAAAGATTTCTGTGGCTGGTTGGATTATTATTATTATTTTTAATGTTTATTTTGCTGAGAGAATTCTGGAGACAGAGGGAGAAGGAGAACTGGGTAAACAACACTGGTAGCCCAGAGCTGCTGTGGTCCGATTGCAGACACATGGGGTCAAATGCAGTGTGGGACCCACACTGGACAATGTGGGAATCCAGCCATCTACTTTCTATGCTAAGTGTTACCAAGTAAAGGAAATTGCATTGAAATGTTAAACTGTTGCCCTGATTTACATTTTCAGAGAGAAGAACTGGTGGAGTCAGCTCAGGACTCGCAGTAACCTGTGAGGCCTTGGGAACTGGCTGATATTTCAAACAAACAAAAGTCCCTGGCTGCCCTGTCAGGTTCTTACCATGTTGCTTATTGTCTTGTTCAACAGATCTTGGTGGATTTATTGCTAGGAGCTCTGAGTTGAGCTAGGTATATCAATATCTGAATCACTGAGGTTGCTTTTGGTGTGTGCAGTGCAGCCCACAGTATACCTGTGGTCAGAGCACTCTCCTTAGCTTAACTCCTATTTTATGAGAAAGATATGGGGTCAGCTTTGCTGGGCTGGTGAGGAAAACTGCTGGCCTTGTCTCAGTTATTTAAGGAAGGCTGGTGATGCAGGACTTGTTGACAGCGGGAGCAAAGTGAGGTAGTGTGCAGGGGAATGGCAGCCTGACCTCTGCAACAGACTCAGCAACAGACTTTCCCTGGAACCTACCTAGGTTATGGGGCAGTGGCACTGTGCCTCCCGTCCTTTGGTGCTGTTTGGCTTTCAGATGGATTAATGGTGAGACAGGCATAGCAATTCTGTGCTAGAAGCCTGCTTCCTTGGCAGAATGGAGGAGCCATCTCTATGCCTTTGGCAGAGGAGCCATAGTGGCCTTCACCACCAAGGGTCAGAACAGTGATGCCAGTTATCCAGGTTGCAAGACCTGCATGCATGACCAAGTGAAATAGTGGAATGAAGCTGAAAACCATTTTAATTTCCCTGCTTTTCTGTAGCCTATCCATTGCCTAAAGGAGCAAGGAGGGAACTAGATGGCATGCAGTGTCACTATGGAGTCCATGCTGGGCTGGGTGGGTTCTACACAGCAGTTCAAAGGTCTGGCTGAAGAAACAGATGCCTGTCTTGCTGACTTCTTCCTTCTAGGGCACTTGGACCATCATCTGGGTGTCAAGGGCATGTTGAATGTCAAGGTGTAATTCTCCTTTTTTCCTCTGCTTTACAGGTACAATGGCTTGGTGACAGGCTCTCGAGCCAAAGGTATCATTGCCATCTGCTGGGTCTTATCTTTCATCATCGGCTTGACACCAATGCTAGGGTGGCACAAGCGTTCCCAGATTGAAGAGCTGGGTGCTAATAAGTCCTCTCCCATCAACTGCAGCAACAGTATGGTGGTATGTCTCTTTGAGGCTGTGGTCACCATGGAGTACATGGTCTACTACAACTTTTTTGCTTGTGTGTTGTTGCCTCTTCTCCTCATGTTTGGCATCTACTTGAAAATCTTCATGGCAGCCCGACGGCAGCTCAAGCAGATGGAGAACAAGATGGTGCATGGGGAACGCTCACGTTCCACTCTGCAGAAGGAAGTCCACGCGGCCAAATCTTTAGCCATCATTGTTGGCTTGTTTGCAGTCTGCTGGCTTCCACTACATATTATTAACTGTTTCACCCTTTTTTGCCCAAATTGTGCCCATGCTCCCCTCTGGCTGATGTATCTGGCCATTATCCTGTCTCACGCCAACTCGGTTGTAAATCCTCTAATTTATGCCTACCGAATCAGGGAGTTCCGATACACCTTCCGTAAAATCATCAGCCAGCATATCCTGGGAAGGAAAGAGCAGTTCAAGGCAGGAACAGCCAGCATTAGGACTTCCACACATGGTGGGGATGGAGAGAATGCCAGCATACGAATCAGTGAGTATGCGTTAGAAGTGTACACCAATGGAGAGATCCACAGGGATCCTGAAAAGCAGGACTTAAACAAATGCAAAGCTGTCTTGGAATGGCACCAGAATGGAAGTGCTCTGGACATGGAGACAAATGGGCATCTCCCACGTTCCTGCAAAAATGGGATTCTCTCAGATGCGTGTGTGAGCAGGGAGCTTCACCATGAAGAGTTAATAGATGCCCAGGTGTCTTTCTCAGATCTAGAAAGCACAGCCTTTGCAGCAGCTGATGTTTCCTGATGAATCGTTCACAGTCTTCCTGGTATAATTATTTTATTTTCCATGGGCAGCCTCTGCCACGGCAGAAGATGAGGCTGGGGGGCGGGGGGAGAGAAGTGTATTCAAGTTACTGTGGAGAAGGGGTCCTTACCCAGGACTTGTTGTGGCAATCCTAAATACTAGACTGGAGAAAAAGCCAAGAGACCATTGAAACAGACTGAGAAAGGAGGGACATGTAATCCATCGATGACCTGTCACCAAGAGCAGTGACAGGGTCAAAGATGGCATTCCAAATTGAGCACTGGGAGACTGCTGAAGCAGGGCATATCGTGACATTATGCTACACTGTGTGTCTGTGGTTGTACGTCTGTTTTGCTGTCTTTACCAACAGAAATAAAACCATGGCTGAAAGCATTCACTTGATTGTAAGAGCAACAAGGAGGAGCCATCTGATTCTTTGGCCCTGCAACAAATGGAAGGAAGATAGCAACATCAGGAAGGATGCCATCAGCTGCCTGGACAAGAAAGGAATTTACGTGATGGGAGCTTTGGATACCTTCAACCATGACATTTTGTCTTTCAGTTCATGTTTTTAAAGCTTATAGTGCAACAGGTTGCTCGGATGTTTTTTCTTGTCTTGATTAGATTACATTATGTTAAGTTATAAAGATGAACAAGAACTCACATCCATTCCCTGGGCGCTCAATGTTCCAGATGCACAAGACAAATGTAACCTCATAGTTCTCCACTCTATCCAACAAATAATGAAAACTAAGACTTAAATGGAGTTCCCTTAGCAAAAGGACAGTCAGCAGGACTTGGTGCTAGAGCATGGATGGTCTTCATCACCAGGGGTGGTCATGTCCTGGGATGCTGTGGAGAATCATCAGGTGTTAGGTGTCTGCAGGCTGGTGGGCACTGTCTGGCTACTGCTTTTTCCTCTGTGTCTATGCCTGCCCTGGGTTCCCAGAGTACAAATTATTTCCATGGTCCGAAGTTGTCATTCTCAAAAGTCTGTGGGATACATTTTTTTTTTATTTTTTGATGGGAAGGCAGGGTGGGGAATGACACAGGATGAGACATATCTACTTACTTTTGGAATCCCAGCTCAGTCTGAACATCTTTTTCTCCTGTGGTTTCAGTTGTTTCCTGATGTGCTTTACTGTGAAGCCTGATGTATCCCAGCAGTGCAGAGGCCAACAGATCTCAGTCTGTCTGGTTAGAAGATACTCTGAGGAGCTGGAAGCAGTCAGTGTTAGTAGAAGTCTGCTTAGAAACTGCAGTAGTATGTGTAAGAGAGCAGGCAAATCTGCTACAGCAAAGGTATGCACTGATATGATTTGTCGTAGAGGAGTTTCACAGCAGTTTAGTAATTTTCTGTATCACCTATGAGGCCGTGGTAGCTCAAGGACAGCTGAGTGCCATGTTAGCTTGTATTCTACCTAAATATTTTCCAGCCTTTGTTTTTCAGACAAATACTCTATGCCCTGTGCCATCAGCCTTCCAGGGAGATGGGCAATAATGGTCCTATTAGGAAGTTAGAAGTCTGGCAGTTCTGAGGATCAAGAGTTTTTCCTTAGCTAAAAATATCAGAAGTGTCAGCCTACAGCCCTGGCTCCTCCTCGTGTCTCTCCATTAACATTTCAGAACCCAGATAATCTCATTTGTAGGAAGGAAAGTGGAGCTGCATGTTGGTATTTGGAGAAGAGCACACTAGGTTTGTGTGTTCTCTGTCCATGTTTATTTTAAATATTGTGAGAATTAAAATTAAGTTTTATTTGAAGAAAGTTTTCTTTTTTTTTCCAGTCTGTCTGAATGATGGTGAAGAGTGGTTTATAATACTGAATGTGTCCAAACTACGTGACTGCTCTAGGCTAGCAAAAAGCTTACTGTAAGCTGGGCAAAAGGATGTGTTTGTCACCCCAATCCTTAGCAGAAGGACAGGCAAGTATATAGAACAGTAGACTCCACAGTTTAATTGAATTGCTGCTTACTTGGCATGGCTCTACCACACAGTCTAACGTCAGAGATGTGGATTATCACTCTAGCACCATTAGCAAATACATGGCCATTTCCCTATGACTGATGCTGTAGGCAGGCCCTCTGCAGGGAGACTTGGGATCTTGTTGCTCTTTATCTTCCTTGATGGAATATTTCTGTCGGCTCTGTGCAGGATGACTCCTCTGGCCTCCTGAAACAGCAGCAGAGGAATTCAGTCTGAAAAATGGGGATCTGATCTCCTTAGGCCTCAGCTGGGAGCTGAAATGTTTCTAAGAATAACACAAGATTACATCCGGTATTCATGTCAATAACAATTAGGTTCACAAAGAAGCAGAGCAGGGAAGGAAGTGTGGGAAAATACCAGTGTAGCTCATGTGCTGGAATACAGGCAAGTGCAGAAGTGTCTCCTATTGAGCTTTAGTTGCCATTGTAAAGGGATGTTTTATGCCACGTTGCATCAGACTTTCAACAGCTGATGTAGGTTGGTGGCTTCCTATTGTTTCCTGAGCTTCTTCACACTCAATTGTGGGTTCTTCTTGCTTGATTGCCACAAGAACTGAATTGATCTATGTTGATGTGACAAAATTAAGATTGTCCCTCTGGAAAACTATCCTGCCCAACCAAAGTAAGATTGCCATGCAAACTCAGAGTATCCAGATATCCTGAAATCAGTTTTTCTGTCACTGTTTGAGTTGCCTCCCAACTGTATCCAGTCCCTTTCAACATTAGTGATCTAGATTTCAAATGAAAAAGGGCCAGGGGATGTGTGTAGGAGGATGTGCAGTGGTTGTAAGGAGGCAGCGTGTTTGGTATGGGATTGGAAGTCTGTAGTCACAGGAAGGAGCGGATGGCCAATTGCACCACATGCTGCGTGCCTTCTGGCAAACATATGTCTGAGATGGACCTTCAGAAGATGTTTCTGAAGTTGTTGGGGGGGAGCGTGAGCCTTTTGAACAGAATTTTGGAATTCTTATTTCTTGTTTCATGATTTCAAGGCTTCCTTCCTTTTATTGAAAAAGAAGTTTTAGAATCCCATGAATAAAATATGCTCTCCATTCTTGAGAAATGCACCTCTTCCAAACTACACTGAGCAAGAGTCGTTTGGAAAGTTAAAATTTAGCATTTTTTTCCTAACTTCCCTACTCATATTGCCATTTTCCTTCCAGCTGGAGATTTAGCTGATGAAATAGCTATTCTGGATAAACAAAGATGGTGCAAGACAAAGGGAAGAATGAGGTGACCAGCAGGAGAGGATAGAGAAGATCTCCTTAGGAATCCAAGGTGCAGTGGGTCCAGAGAGTAAGAGCTGGGGTAAGAAGAGACTAATTTCATTGAATTGGAACACGTTACTAAAAATGGCTCAAAATCCATAGAGGGATGCAGTGCCTCATTTGGTGAGAGGGCATTCCATGAATTTCACCATTCCCTTGAGACTACTAGGCTCCAGGGTTTGTCTGCTTTATAGGGCTTTGGAGAAAGTAAAATTCTGATCAGTTGCCAGGAGTAATTTTATCATGAGGAGTTCTTAGGTCTCTTTCTCAGTAGGGCACTGCTTTTTTGTGTGTGCAAATAAATGCACTTAGAATTTTGTTCTGTGCTTTCTTTTGGATCGGCAGTATCTCAGAGTTCTGTGCAAGCTTGAATATACAGCTTATGAATGGAGCAAAGTGAGATGAGAAGGAGATGTGGTGAGGCTGATACCGGTTTGACAGAGGGCATGGCAGGACAGTTGGGGTACTGTAGACAGAAAGGACTTGCCACTGGTCCTAGCTGGTGCTAGCATGTTTATTGTCCAGACAGGTTGGGAGTTACATGGGATACTCTGAATCTTTGATTTTTCATTGAAAAGAAGCTCTGAGAGATGCTGGAGGGTATAGGAAAGTCTGTAAGGTGTGGGGACAGACTGGGGTGTTAGGGTTTGATGGGAAATCTTGACGTGGAAGGAAGATTTGTAGGGTATGTGTTTGGGAGGTTATCGTGGGAGCAGGAATGTGCTGGGAAGAGCTGAGGTTTGCACTGATAGCCTCAGAGGAGTGGGGATGGCTGAATAAGGACTCTGGAAGGGATTTATAGTCTTATGGTGCTCCTGGGTCACTGCAGAGGGGCAGCCTTGCCCTGATAGCTGCAGGGGGTTGACTTTGTGTGGTTTATATGTGACTGAGGAAGAGACATTTTTCTGGATTATCTCATTTTCAGATGCATATTTCATAAGCACAGTCAGGTGAAATGAGCCTTTCTGCTTCACGAGCATCACCCCACACACACACCATCCTACCCCCTGTTAAAATCAGTTCAGCCATGCTTTGTGGGAAGGACAAGCATACTGTAACAGCTGTGATGCATTGAAACCGTAGAATGCTCACTAGAGGTGTTTGGTACATCAGCTGCCTCATAGTTCTCTCCTGATTTGTTTTGGGCATCAGATTGCTCTGAGACAGACCGAGGAGCTTTGTTTTTCTGGCCCTGAGCGTCTGACCTTTTTTACCAGTAAAACACATCAAGAGGAACTAAAACGACACCAGTTCCTGATTTGCACAAGGCAACTAAATCCTAAATGAGGCAGTGTTCTGTATAGCTTCCTGTGTTATTCGTCTGCTGGGACTCTTAACACAAGAATGTGTTGCATTCAAGACTGGAACCTGTTGATCTGAGAACATCCTTTGCTTCCCCTGTTCTGTCTCAGGAGCTGGTGTTCCTGCCCCCATTTCTTTGGAGGGTTGTCTCTGTGGTCTGTCAGCCAAGACACTACGAACACCTGCTGCACATGCTGTCACTAAGAAACACTTACTCTTTTAATTTAAATGTTTTACGAATATAGTTGTTGTTTTCCCTCTGTTTGTCAGTTACCAGTGGGAGGGGAGGGAAAGGGGTGGGAGAATCTGTGCATGCATATGTATTTAAAGTGCATTGACCAAAGTTTGTTTTCTTTCTTGAACCTGTGAAGTTTTAATATCTGTGAAGTCATCAGACTGCTGGGCAGTGAGGAGCCACTGGTGCTGCTGAGTCTGTCTTGGTTACATTTCTTAATAAGCATTAAAATAATAAAATATATTTGTAAAAGTGAGCATGAGTGTCTTTGTTCAAGGGAGATCTGTCTATTTTGTGAACGTTTTATTATTCTTTTATTAGCTTTTTCCATAGGCTCGTTCTTCCAGAGAGCTGTTTTCCCTGGTGCTACCTATTAAAGATGTCAGCATGGACAAGGTGACGGACCCAGACGAACTGGGAGCCCCTCACAACTCTGACATCCTGGGATCTGTCATTCTGGCAGTGAGAGAAAATGTTTACAGCTGTGTCCTGAACACGAGGTAGAACACTGTATTTTCCCAAAACACTGCAGTGTCAGGAACGGTGTTACATAACAGAACCTGGAAGAGGTACCTGGAACCGCAATGACTGGAGCATCTCAGCCTTCTGGCTCTCCTTCCACACATCAGATCTCCCTCTAACACCATTGCTTCAACCCTCTCTCTGCCAGTGCTGCTTAGACTGGGCTTGCCCAAGCACGATGTCAGCCAAAGTAGTCTGGAAATGGAAGCAGTGAATCTAGATGCTACTGGTGCATCTCAGGCCAATTCTGAGCAATGTTGACAGAACGCAGCAGGAATAATTTCCAGCTTTTCACAGCTGGCAGCTACTAAATGAGTATGGGGGGGGTTTGTGAAAGTCTGTACGATCCAAGAGAATTTGGAATTGGGAAGTGTTGAAATGAAAGTTCATCAGATAACCATCAGCTACTGCTCATTTCTCTTCCCGTTCACTTTGCAGCTGGATTGGAGGCCTCACTGGAGGCCCTGCTTTGTGGAGAGGTGCCTGCACCCTGGTGCTGCTGTGCCCGAGTTGTTCAACCAACTGTGTAATTGAAAAGCTTTTTGATTTTTCCCCTCCTTTTGCAAACAGCCTGCGTTTTGTTCTGCTGCATCAAAGGCCAGGAGCTGGGAGGAACAATGGGTCTGCAGGAGCACTGGGGAACAATGGCTGTACCTGGTCCTGGGAAGAAAGCAAGAACTTGAAAGAACAGAGAGAGCTCCCAGTTCAGCAACACAATTGGCCTCATCTGGAAATCTAACTTTGGAAATCTACACCTTGGCATGGTCAACCAGAGAACCTGAACTGCAAGGCTGCTGCTGTAGACTGAGCTGAGGGACAACATAGCTCATCAGTGCAACCTTTACTGCACTACTGGGAACTGATGACATTTTTGAGTGTTGAAATAGGATGGAGCAGTGGAGCACGGCGTTTTCCCTGCAAACAGGTGGATGATGTGCTTTGTCTAAAAGGTGTTTTACAGCTTTAAAGCAGCAGGATCTTCCTTGTCACTTCTGCCCCTGAACAGGAAGCTTTTGCTGCTAAGAATAGTGCATACCAGTTGCCTGCTGTGCTCACAGCCACCATATATTTCAAGGAGAAATTTTGGGGGGTTAAAAGCTCTGAGCATCTTTTCTGGGGCCCTATGGACCTCACAATTTACGTTCACAGGAAAGATTCCCACTGTCTTGCATTTGGCCAAAGTGAACAAGTGAGATTCTCCATGTGTGACTTCTGCCAGCTCAGATCCTGGGAGGAGTCCACCTCTGATCCCTGGAGTTAGATGATGCAACTCACTGCAGACACTGGAGTCTCACTGAATATAAATGGAGATGCATTATTCTTCCTGACCTCCCATTCTCCTTTTCAGTGCTGTTCTGGGAAGAAAGGAGGGTGCTTCTGGATATTGGAGTCATTTCCTCAGAAATGACCCAGTGGATGGGACTGTTGTAGGATTTTTTGGCTGCAGGGTGCACTATTCTTGCGAGCAGTATCATTGCTCTGCTGTGAAACTGCAGTGTTTGCCACTGAGACTCTGCTGAGTGACAGGAAGTTTTACCCAGATCTCAGAAAATCAGAGGTTCATTTTGAAAAGTAGAGTCCTCACAGTGCATGAAACCAAATGAGCTGTGCCAAGCGTGGGGCTGAGAATAGCATGGTGATATTTGGGCAAGTGAAAGGCAAAGAACTTTTGATCTCCAGGTTCAGAGTAAACTGTGTAAAGATGAGGTTATTTGGAGTGCAGATCCGTACTGTGTGGTCTGAGCCCGATGCACTGAACTCCAGACCTGGGACTGTGGTTTCTGGGAGTGTCTTGGTGCTCTCCAGAGAGGTGACTGCAACTTCTCCAGAGTTCTGGACAGCCTTTAAGCCTGCTAGCTTGGAAACTGAAGCACCAGAGCTGCAATCACTCAGGTTTTGTTTGCCAAGGATTTACCCAGAACCCTGGGCAGCTCTGATTTTTTGCCTTACCTAAGGCAAAGAGATTAGATAACAGCTTGGAATGAGAGTAAAGAAAGTCCATGCACATGGAGTATCTTGCTGCCTCAGCTGTTGGTGAGATCATGGGGATGCCTTTTGGGCTGGTATTAGTCCAGGATGTTATTCGAAATGGGAGTTAAGCATATCTTGGTTGGATACTTTGCTGGAAAACTTGCAGCTGCATCATTTGGGCATTTGGCATCATCTAGGATTTGGAAGTTTCTAAAGTTCTAAAGCATGTGCTTTAGAGTTTTAAAGGGAGCAAGACTGTGCTGTGTGATGATTATATACAGGAGAGGTGGGGGGAGGCCTAATGAAGAGGCAACTGAGTGGCCTGGATCAGTTCTATGAAGAATGCAAAACAAGCCTGGGCCATCTCAGGGTAAGCTGCACTCATGGTGCCTCTTGAACCCATGTCCTGTTATTGTTGGTGTGGAACGTGAGTGTCTGGGCCAATGAAAATAAGGAAGGCAGCTTGACAGACACAGATTTTATCTTTTGAGATTCGTCATGACCTTTTTAGTGTTTAATAAATAAAGTTGACTCAGGAATTGGCAAGTGCCCTATAACATGCAGTCCCGGTGTTGGGACTCGGCAGAATGTTCTGCTTAGCAATGCACTCTGCGAGCTTTGTTTGCCAAGTTCCTATTTTGGAGGTGTGCTGAAGGGCTGAGCAATGGCAGATGCTGAACCTTCTGCAGGCAGGTGCACTGGGCCCGGCCATATCTGCCCATGCTGATCCAGGCTGGATGAAGGTCATGCTGATGCAAACTTTAATTGCTGGGCAAGAAAAAGAAAAGGAATGTCTTGCAAAATAAGAATGCTGCCTGTGCTGGTGTGAATCCTGGGGCAAGGAGGACTTCCATCCTTTCACATTACTGTATAATCCATCAAACATTTCAATCAGCACTGAACGCTATTGCTTCCTGTATTGCTTTTTGAGCAGCTCTGCCATGCACTCTGGATCCTGCGATATTAAACATCTCCATCATCCAGAGGATGTGGCCAATTTTGCAGGTGACAGGAATGGCAGCTCTGAGGCTTGCCTGCTGCCGGTGAATCCCTGCCAAGCCATCTCCTCTGCTAACTGACTGAGAGCAATCACAGCCAGGTTTCCTGAGTTAACCCTGGTGGCAGAGGCTGAGAAACACAGTGCTCCTTTGACAACAACTTGGAATCGTTTGCTGCTAAACTTGAAGCCATTTTGTGATGGTAACATATCAGACTGAAGTTACCCTGCAGAGCAAAAATGTGGGGAATTGGAGGTGAGTGTTTATTTTCCCCATCCCAGAGAGACCACAGCGGGTTCACAACGATTATGGCTGAGCCAAAGGCAGAGCCTCAAGAGGGGACTGCTCAGCATTGACTGCATGAGTGCTGAGCACCTTAAAGTAAAGGACAAGTGGCTGCTTCATTTCTGAGGTGTCTGCCATATGGGAGCAGTCCAGTATTCCAAGTGTTTCCTGCCTTTCTTTATATTCATGCCAAAAGCACTAATAGAAATAGGGTGGAGACAAAAAATCTCAGACCCTCCTGAAGATCATCCTCTTAATTCCAGAAGGATCAAAATGCTAAAGGTTGCATTAGAAAAACAGAAATAGTCTTTTCTCCCACCATTGGTAACTCAATGCCACAACTAAAGCTGAGAGTCAGCTGCTTCTTCTACAGCTGTGTTCTTTCTGAATTCATGAGAAATAGCATTTTGATTTCCTTCCAGAGGAAATATACAGTAATATCCCTGACTTGCACTGAGACCTTCCAATCTGCAGCACTAACCCATGTCACATTCAACTGCATCTGAGTTAAACCCAAGCTCCCCTTTTCCTTATGAACTGAGCCAATGCTTGGGAATTTAGGCTTTTCACAATAAATCTTTACATCTTGCTTCCTCTAAGCACTTGCTTCCCATGCTGGTTCCTTCCCCTCCTACGTTCTCCATTTGCAGGTGTTCCAACCTTTCCTGCAGCATGCAAGACCTGGGCAGCACAAGAAGTTTATCTGAGATGCTGGTGCTGTCTGTCCCTTTCCCATGGTTCAGCACTACCCAAGGTTCCAAAAAAAAAAAGTGTAGCAATAACATTCCTCTAAATGTTCACTGTGTGGCTCTGGGGTACGGCCTGTGCTGTCTGCAGGCTAACAGCAGTCTCCATTTCCCTTGCAGGAAGACCAGCACTTGATCTGGAAGCACCACGTGGGACTTACGATCCTCCCAGGACGAGTTTGATGGTTTTCTTCCCATCAGAAGCATGAGGCCATGCTCTGGGGTCAGGGTGTTAGTGACATACGGATGACATGGAGCACTGAAGCCTGTGTGTGAATCAGGTCTTGGAAGAGGCTGCGCTCCGTTTGCCTCACAGACACTTTTGCTCTCTCAGAAGGGAGGTCCTCCTGCATGTAGCCATGCAGTCAGTGTATTCCAGGTGGCTGCTGTGCATGTGCCAGTGCTGCAAAACACGTGTCCTCGTTGTGCTTCCTCCAGAGATGTGTCTGCTGATGTCAGCTTCCAGGTAAGGCATGCAGGAGCCCGCTCCATGTTGGCATCTGTGGCCTTTGCCCTCTCCTGGTCCTAAGGAAGTTAAAAGTGACCTAAGGCTGTTTTTCGCTGAGCCGTGGTCAGTGCTGCAGATGGGGAAGCAATGGCAGTTTTCCAGCAGGTGAGACCCTCCAGGCCAACTAGCCAGACAAGAAAAATAAGCACAGGAAATAGTCAGATAACTGAGAAACAAGCGGCCGGGAGCAATCCTGCTGTGTGTGTGTCGGGGGGTGACAGAGCTTGGAGCAAGCAGATGTCAGGCCTTGTCACGAGGAAAGGGCCTGGGTGAGTTAGTTAGTGCTTGCTAAGGGCAAAAACTGGATGTGACTCTTGTCTTTCTGTCCCAGTATCACTACTCGTGTCACTGCATAGGTAGACACTGCTCCGTCTCACTTGTGAAACCCATTCCCTGCACTCCTCCTGTTGGCCTCTGCTGTGTGGCATGTCTGCAGGTCCTATGTGCTTCTCAGCTTTGTCCCCAGTGGGATTGCTGGGCAGTGTCGTGGTGAGGCATCTGCTGCTCCATCCTGTGCTCAGAGAGATGGAGAAGCCACCTGTGGTGCTCAAAATAGCTCTGCCCAGGCAATCCAAGCCAAGTGGTGCTGGTAGAAGGAGGGATTCCCATGCCTCATAAAGAGGCTTTTGTTGGGAGGATCTAAGCTGAGCTCCATGCCTTGCCAGCTGTGGAGAGGAGCAGATGGGTCTGCAGTATAAAAATAGATGGAAGCAGACTTGTTCTGCCTCTTTTCTTCACCAGCACAGTCCCAGAGGTGCCTGGTCATCTGAACCAGCACAAGGAACTGGGTGCTTTGCAGCTGCTAGTCTGCCTGGAGCCCACTAGCTATTGTCAGAGACAGGAATTTATCTCTGTCCAGTCCCATTCCCTCTACAGCTGCTGTGTGGACAATCTTATTTGCTCACAGCTGCTGGCAGCGTGTTACATCCCATTTCCCTGGAGCAGTGCAAACAGGAGGAGGATGTTTCTATAAGATCCCATGCCCCCAAGCTGCTGTACCCTCAAGAAGCAGGGTGTCATTCTCTGGCTGTGTCTTCTCAATACACTGAAGCCATGTCAGTGTGCCTTGAGCATTCAGCTCCTCACTTGGCATCCCCACTCCATCCCCTCCTGCTAACTGAATAAGGATCACATGGATGCTTCCCAAACGAGCTTTTATAAGGCACTAATTTGATCCGCTCAGGGCATCTTCCTGTAACGAATGTTCCTGAGGTAATTGAAGGTGAGGTTGCATGGGTGGGGGAGGAAGGTGGCAAGACTGCTGGCAGAGATAATTGGAGGAACAGAAGAAAATCCTTTTGTTCCCGTAAATCCGGACTTTGACGTGTCTCTCTGTGCTCCCTGCCTACCCAGCTGCTACTTATGCTGTTTCTTGAAGGTGCCTGCTTTCCTCTGGAAGCAAAGCCTCTGGCCTGGCTCCTTCTGTGGCAGTTTCTCTGTGGGACTGTTCTCCTCCATCCCAGACCCCCATGTTCCCTTTTAGTGTGGGAGTCAGGAAGCAGCAGCAGCGCTGAGCCTTCTCACTTGTGTGCAGCATTTCCTTCTGCCGGCCAGGGGAGCAGAAAAGGGCTGTTTGAAGGGTTTGTTTTCTTCTAAGCAAGACTGCTGGATTTGCAGAGTAGAGACGAGTGCTGTTCCTTCAATGTGGGAAGCACGTGTCGGGGGAAAGGTAACTTCTGAAGCCTTAGGCTGTCAGAACTGCAGATATCATGCTACCAGTGACGTGCCAGTAGGCTGGGAAGCATCTGCTGTGCATTACAATAGCATAAACTTGACATTTCACCCCTGACCATTTCTTTCTTTAGCTCCTTAGCGATTGGTATTTACAGAAATGTTGGTTACTAACTTGGTTGCAATCGGTTCCCACAGCACCCATCTTTTCTCCACCAATTGTCAGGAGAAGTCTTTGAGATTCACAGGGAACTGTGTCACACGTGCAGCAGATGGAGGTGTCACAAAACAGAGGTGGGAGGAAGCCTCCAGGATAATCCAGCAGCACTGCAGAGAAGGTGGGACTGAAACCAGCGCTTCCAAGACACAGTCCAGGCCTCACTCCTGTCTCTTCATCCCCAGTGAAACTCTGGATTCAAACCAGAATGTGAACTAAACTCCTGTTTTGGAATCCATCTCCTACCTAAAGCACTTGGTGTGGGCTGTTAACAGCCAGGCTGTACAGCAGGGGAGCAACCTCCAAAATGTGGCCCTTCTTCAGCCCTGGATTTGGGCATCTCACTCAGTGTAGGAACTCAGCAGCCTTTGAACTCACTGATGTCATTTCTAATTTCTCTTTGGTTGTTTAACTCTGGCAGGTTTAAGTCTGAGACTGAAGATGGAAGACAGAGAGCAGAGAGAGCTCCCTCTGCTGTCTGTGGGACTTCAGGCTCCAACTAATTTGGTCCACGTTTCCCTTTGGTGGAAAGCTCTGGGTAAAGCAGATTGTTCTGCTGGCTTCTTGGGCCATTCACCTCAGACAGATTTTCCCCACAATGATGGAGACTCAGCTGTCTTCACCAGGGCACTTCTTCAAAGATGACTTTGACACAGCATCAAGGCTGAAGCCCTTGCGGAGATGCTAAGAAATCAGGTAAGAATGTGGCAACTGTGAAAGATTTTTTCAAAGCAAATATGCAATATTTAAGGTTGCATATTTAAAAAAAAAAAAAAAAAAAAAAACAAACAACTCTACACGCTGGATTTATGAAGCCCAGGTACTTCTTTGTTCTGCTGGAGACTGAAAATGTTTTGGTTAGTTGAACCAGATGGTTCCTTGCCAGAATACAGACAGAAGGTGGAGTGGGTGGCAACTCTTCTCAGTCTTGGACTGGTCCCTGTGGCCTCTTGCTTTGTGTTTGTGAGGTCTCCTTTTCCTTTTGGAGGGTCATACCTCTCATTTGTGTTATAGTGTCTTTCCCTCCATTCTCTCTCTCTCTGCAGGCTGCATTTTGGAACCGTGCTTAGGAAGACCTTCCTGTGTTTCTCA
This sequence comes from Phasianus colchicus, assembly GCF_987193195.1. Lineage (NCBI taxonomy): Eukaryota > Metazoa > Chordata > Aves > Galliformes > Phasianidae > Phasianus > Phasianus colchicus. The sequence continues at coordinate 4,953,874 of NC_143453.1, forward strand.
GCAGCAGCATAATCAATGCTTTGTTATGGTGTTTCAGCAAGGTGCCCCTGAAGGGTGAGCAGCTCTGGTCAATAAAAACAGGACTTTCTTGCTCTCACTACTGTTTTTCTTCACCCCAGCTAAGCTGCTAACATGTCCCAGCGTGCACAAGATAACAGAGGCTTGATAAACCCAAAGGGCTCCTTGTTAAACAAGGTAAGTCATTCTAAGAGGCCTGGCATTAGACTGTTTTCAGTGCTTCTCTCTGTTATTTGTCATGAGTCGAACAGCGAGATGATGTGTCAGAACTGCCTACAGCATGACAGGAAAATGCTGTGCTACAGTTCTCTGCAAAGGCCCAGCATCAGCCGCTGAGGTGCTTCCTGTGTTAGATTGGTGCTGAACCATCAAAGAGACATTTTCCATGGGTTAAACTGAGCTCTCTGCATACAAGAAAGGAAATGATCTCCTTAAATGTGTCTTGCTCTGGCCCTTGCTATGCTAGCAGCTGTGCACGTTGAACAAACCGAGAGAGAATGCAGTATAAAAAATAAATAATTGAATTAGCCATAGAAATAAGACAAAGGAGTGACGGAAACAATGAGCATCAATGTAACAATGAGTCTGAGTTTATCCAGACCATATGGAAGCTGTGGATTTTGAGCAGGCAGCTGAAAGACAAAATGGCAGTCATTTCAGTTTTGAGTGTGTGAAAGTAGCTGAGGGCATACACAGAGGGTAAATATGGGTGAATCAAGTTCAGTCGCAGGCAAACCAGAACAGGAGGATGAGAAAGTCTAAAATGGGATGAGCTTGATTGCCTGGGATGTGAATATTTTGCCTCTAACGCATGAGGAGATGGAAAGGTGAACAAAGGCTACAGGCATACTAATTATTTGCAAATTGTAGCATGTCATCTTTCCCTCTGCCCAATTTGAGCCATTATTGGTTGCAAGCAGCAATACACGTACATGCTACATTCATCCATCTTCATGATAGCTGGGTTAAATTGCACAATCATTATGAAGAGCATTTGCAGGCAACCCTGATTGCTCCCCCCAGCCTCTGTCCACTGATCTGTGGCTCCAGGGTCTTGCCTCTAACATTTTGAAGCTGTGGTCAATCAGTTTTTTTTTTTTAAAAAGAGATCAAATAATGCTGCTGATTCTCTCACTTTTTTATTCCATCATTGTGCTAAATCATTGTTTTGCACATAAACATTCTTCTAAAGCTGGTAATTCAAGATCTTGTGACTCAACACAACCTGGGAATGGTTCTTTGTACCTGTAAGAAGGGAGGAATCCTTTTGCTAAGATTTTGCTTCTAGCCGTGGGGAGAGCTTCTGAACCAAAGCCTGCAGCTTTGTGTGCTCAAAGCTCTCCAGGTACTTTGGTGCTGGTTTCTAAAGAGTGCTTGCTTACAATGGAAAATTATGCTGCATTAGAAGGAAGCTTTGAAGAAGTGTAGTAGTTAATGTGAAACTAAACACACAGCATGAAGAGGAAGAGCAGAGATAGCATGAACCAGCAGATGTGACAATTAGGGCATTGTGTTTTTGTACAAGGAATGTGAGGGCTGAGTGAATCTCACAAGTGTTGCAATTTTCCTGAGGACCACAGCCGAACTCAATGTTGGTTTGCAGTGCTGAGCAGCCCTTTGGTATAATTGCTTCTTCCCTCCCAAAGCCCAAACATCTGGATTTATAGTGACAATAGCAATCCAGCGAGGAAGGAAATGACAAATGGTACCCCAGTGTATTAGCGAGGAGGCTGGGCATGATCAGAGCCACAGCACACTTTGAGAGACATTCTGGCATCCCATAACAACTGCCCAACCCACAATAGCAGCACCAGTGCTGCTTTCCTCTGCTAGGAAACACAGCTCTCAATGACAGCTTCTCAGCAAAAAGATCTTTAAAAGTCCCTCTGCCATTATCTGTAAAACATGATCCACTAGCCACTCCCAATGTACTAATATTAATCTCTTCCACCTTGCCCTGATGTCAATTTATTCATTCACTTTCTATGTTTTAGTTGCATGTCTGTTAATCTTTACCTGTGGCAGCATACCTCCCTAGAGAGAACATATGGCCCTTATGTTAAAAGACCATAAAAAACTATACCTACAGAGGATGCAGTAGTAGCAGAAAGAAATACTGTCTTTCTGGGACATTTCTGGTTTTTGGTGCCTCTTGAAGAGAATAAATGTGCATGTCTGCATCTCTGCTTGAAGCATCTGTTGCTTTTCTGATGAGCAAGAGTGAGGAGAGGTAGATGGAAGGGTAGGTAACCATTATGTGTCCTTCCCTGATTTTCTGATTAACATAGGAGGAGGGTGCTGTGTTAGAGAGGCTTCTGAAGATACAATTTGGCTTGATACAGTTCTTTGTTTTGTTTTTTATTATTCAGTACCTGGAGCTGAGCTGATGGTTGCCGTTATGCTGGGAACAAGAGGAAATGAACTGTGTCAGCATGTTTGTGAGTGACTAACTACTGCTTCCCATGGAACAAAAGATCTAAGAGGTGAGCAAATAGGTAGTAAAACACGGGTATGAAGCCTTTGCAGGCTCCTCTCTGCTCTGGAGAATGAATCAAGTCTAATATATGTAGGGGGAAGATGTGGTAGCGTTGCCTTTTGACAAGTAGTGCCTTTTTCTGCCACCATCAGTAAAGAAAAAAAAAAAAGGCTCCTTTATTGTCACCAATGGCTATGATTAACCTGTCTGATCAGCAAGATTGGATTTGTTATGCTAGTGTTTGCTGTGGTTTGTGGGGCAATGTGTTATCTCAGCTCCCTATATATGCATACCCCAGTTACCCTTCACACACCTCTGCTACTCCTTCATTCCCTGCTCTCTTCGTTCTTCCCTCTATCAAGAGACTGCATATTGCTAATGATCCGTCCAGGAAACGTGTTACATTTCTCTTCTGTTCATGTGACTGTGGGAGTGTTCATTGCCTCACCAGTTGCTTCTGAGATCCTGTGGAAAAGTATGGTGTGGGGTAACTGGAAATCTCCAGGCACAGAAATGAAGAGGGATATGCGTTGTTTCCAAAATACATTTCTTTCTGGGATGTAAAAAGGAGAAAGTTCCCTTGTTCAGAGTCTTTTTCACCCAAAGCTATATCTTGGAGAGAAGCAAGGGATAGTGTTCATGTCACTGCCAGTGATTTTAAGTGTTCCCACAGACGATCCTACATGTATTTGATGTGGGCACATGTATGTGTTGGTTGGTTGCCTCCATTCCTATTGGTGCTTGCTCTCTGCTTTATCTCACTTCCTTAGTGCCTTCCTACTCCTATCAAACTTTAAAATGGCATTTTTTGACTAATCCTTGCTGACACTAATGGTCTTAATCATAGCTTGTGTAGAGGTTGGGAAGGCACTTCAAGCAAGGAATGTTCAGTCCCAGAGGTCATGGAAACCAGCCAGGAATTTTTGCTCTCCCATTCCCAGGGGCATGAAGAGCCTGCAGAAGAAAACTTGAAGGTGACCGTTTCCTTAGCTGAAATGTCATTGACCAGAATTTGAGATGTTTTCCAAGACATTTTGAGGGAGCAGTTTGGGAAATGAGTGCTGTCTTGATGGAAGAGAAGTGATGGTTTCAAGTGAGAGTCCAAACACATAATATAAAAAAGTGTCATTTGAAAAAAGAAATCATCAGACGTTGTCTTTTCAAGACTTCAGAGCTTTTGTTTTTTCCTCCATTTGATGTACATACAGAACTTGTTTGTTGAGAGAGCTGGATGATAAATGCGCAGGAATCATTTCTTGCATATATGAACACAGTGTCAGAATGGGCTAAAAAGTCATCTGATCACTGAGGATAGTGCCTTATTCTGAAGGAGAAAAGAGGTGACAGTGGGACTAAAGTTCTCTCTTTTATTTAAGAATGATATCTTAACAGCACTCATGGGAGGAAGGACATGTTCAACGTAATAGGATAATGGAATAATATGTTGAATATATCGACTTTGACACAGACCAGCTGGTGGCTGTAGACACAAATAATCTAAGGAAAACAAATTTTGAAATATTTCAGGAAACAGCTCTACGCATGCAGTGCACTGTGTGTGGGGTGACTTCTGTGTACAAGAAAAAAGATAAAATCCCCTTTTTGTCTGTGGGAGGAGCGTCCCACTCATTCCAGGAAAAGAATAAATTCCATATTTAATGATACTTGGGATTATAAATTCACTACAGTCTTCTCCTCTGAACTCACAGAATTCTCCTCTGTGAGGCTGGACCAAAGGTCCTGTATGGAGTCTTGCTGGTAAGCCAAAAAAAAAAAAAAAACCACCAAAAAAACCAACAAACAGAAACAACCTGAAACCAAACAAAAAGCTCTTCTAGAGCTACTATTAGAAATTTCCTTAGAAATTACTGGCATATTAGTTTTTGCTCAGCAGGAAAGTTATGTCTACCAGTAAATCCTCTGCAGTCTCTTCCTTTCCTTCTTTTTCTTTCCATTAGCTTTTGTGTTTCTAGTTTCCAGTATCCCTAGACTGCTGTCTAACAATGAAATAGTTAACATGCACTTTTTATCTTATTTTTTCTTCATAAAGCCTCAAAAGAGTTTTGCAGCCCAGTTTTGCAGCCCAGTGAGATACTTAGGTGGAACATAACTGATCTTCTCAGATCTTTCCTTTCAGGTTCTTCACAGACTTCAGCAGGTACCATTTCAGCTGCTCTGTTCTATTCAGGGGTGGATTATTTTCTTTGAAACTATGAAAGATAGAAATGCACTTTTATTCCTAAATTAAAGCTCAGATCCTGGACTGGAATGCATCAAGCAGACCACAGCTAGTTGGTGGATGGATGCATTAGCATATAGATAGTATGTTTTGTATGTTTCTCTCAGTGCTTCTCTTGGGTGAAGGGTTGTGTATTATCTTCAGGCAACGTGTAAGTTCTGTACTTACGACCCAGCTGGCCAAGTTTCAGGGTTTTATGTGACATTCATAGTAAATGGCTTTAGTTTCACCCTTCTGTGGCCAAGAACATAATGACTTGAAAGGCAGCATCAGCAATACAAGCTGCAAAAGGGTCTTTGAAAGATGCTAAAGTTGCCTTGATGTCTTGAAGAGGCCAGTCAGCCCTCATGTTGGTCCCTGCAGATTTTCTCTGCCTCTTTCTTTCTCTCATTATTATTTTTTTCAATACAATTTTTAGCTCATGCCATTACAAGTCAGCAGATGTGTATGTGTTTGGGCAGAGGGATAGAGGAATGTGCTACACTCTTCATAAAAGCAGCTTCCTTCTTCCTCATTTGCCAGCAGCGTGTCAGCAGCAAGTATCGCTTTCTTTTGAAAGAATGGCTTGGTAAAAGGTACACTAATGAGATATACTCCATTGAAGAGTTATTTCTGGCACAGACAGAGCTGGAAGGAAGTCAGCATTACACACACACAGTCTTTGGCCTGGGAAGTTCTGAGAACCCTTTAAGTACTTGGCTCAGAAATGGCTCTCTTCCTTTTATCTAGGAGATTTTTCTTTCCTGTTAAGTTAATTAAGCTTCTGTTTTGTCTTCCTCATGCCCTTTTGCCAACATCTAGCTTTTTCATGAGGACGCTGGTTCAATAACCATCATTTATAGTGTCAAGCTTAGGCTACTACTGTTTTTCTGCCAAATGCAGCTGCAACTATCTTCCCGATTTCACATGTTGCTGTGAGCCAGAGATACTGGCCTTCCTTACACAAATGTGCCATTGAGGCCTCACAATCTCCCCTCCATGAGCTGCCCTTAAAAGTTGTCATGCTTGTCATCTTTCTCTGAAGAAAGCACTTGTTTACACTGGGCAACTGATTTGGATTGCAGTAAAGTTTGCAGTTCAAGTGGAATATTACTTCTGATTAGCACAATGTATGCATACTCCCATTGTGGAACAAGAAGCTGTTTACTCAGAAGTAAATTTCAAAGTAGATCAAGTTATTCCGAAGCAGAAGTTTGCAAACTGGGTGTCAATGTATGACCCTGTACATAAAGCTTCTGAATGCCTAAAATCTTGAGTCTGGGTTCCTGTCTGCTGGGTGGTATGCATCAACTCATGGGACAAATTCAGCTGAAGCCACTTTTCCCACTCTTTATTGACTGCTGGAAGAATATTCTGTGCCTATTCTAGAATTTATCCATTAAGCATCTGGTTCAGTGGGCAAGTTGAACAGATTTCCTTGTTGAGTTCATTTGAATAGCATCAAACCCAAGCCCACACAATTGAAAGCAATGAGTCATTTGGCCAAACTTTTAGCCAGAACTGCTTGCCTATAGAGTTAGGGCTTTGAGGCCACCTAATAACAATTTACATTCTGTCTCCCAAAATTCTTTTCAGTGATTTTTTTTTTTCCTCAATGGCAGTGTAAGTCTCCTGTATTCCACATTTGTTTTGACTTTGGATGGCTCTGAGGTGAATATTTGGGATTACTTTCCATTCACCCCCCTTTGTAGACAGCTAAATGACTGATGATTGTCCTTTTCATGTTTTCAAAGTTCCTACTGTTTTCTGTATGCTATTCCTATCAGCCCTATTGAACACTTTCCAAAGTGTACAGAGCTCACCTACAGCCTCCACTCAGCATGGAACTCCTTGGGGATTTTCAGGTTTGCCATGCAGTAGATTCAAGTTCATCTTTCTCAAAAACTGATTATTTGATCCTAATGTAGACGACTGCTCATTCCATTCTCTAACAAAATTCTTGCTGAGGATCTCGCAGTGCAAAACATCAAGTTCCAGGCCCTGCTTTGTCTCCCCAGCTCTTTGACGCTACGAAAGAACTAATTTCTGTAAGAATTTAGACAAAGATTCTTCTACTATGAGGGGAGTGGCATCTTCCTCTTCCCAGATTATACCTAAAATTCATTCATTTGTTGTAGACTACTACCCGCTTTGATGAAGGATTAGAGCACTCTATTTATAGTAGGTGCTTAAGGACCGGGCTTCCTGCACCAGTGGAAAACAAATGCACCAGATTTTATTCTTTTGTTCTTTTAATAAACTGTCCGTGAGATTCTTCCCCTCCCCTCCTTTCCTGCTGGTTTACTTGCATTCTTACATGTTCAGTGTTTTTCTCCTCCGTCTTTGTTCCAGTTTATCAGCAATTTACACACAGTTGTTTCCCAGACTCTGTGATTTCAACAGCAAAAATAACAATGACCTTTTGAGCCCATGAGCAATCTTGATGGTGACAATTTAGCAGAAAGTTACAGGAATGAAAGAGAGCGCTGCTCTTAAATGTTAGGTCATTAAATGTGTTTCATGAGTGTTTATTATCTCTTTAATGCACTTCCTGTGTGCCAGGGAGGCAGACATATTAGAGGGTAGAATGAAATTTTTTCATTAGCCAAAGTGGTCGATTTGTGATTCTCTTCTAGTTTACAGATGCATTTCCAGGTGTGATTTAGTCACAGCAGGCAAGCAGAGTGTTTCTTGATAAAAAGACAGTAGTGCTAACAACAGATCTCTTCCAAACATAGGTTAATTCTGTGATAACTGTGAGCTGATCTTTTCTTGTTGAAGCGAAGGGAGGGAGGCAAGCAAAATGACTGCAAACCTACATTTTGCCCCCCAGCCAAGGTTAGGGATTCCTTTGGTCCCTGGCATGCCAGAGAGCAGACAAAACGTATTGTCAACACTGAACTTCCTCCATTCTTCAGCAGCTTCCCCTCAACCAGCCTTCAGAATGGCAGGAAGCCAAGAACAGATGATGAGGCCAACTACATGAGGGTTATAATTTGGCTCTCCTGCTCCATGGGTGACTGTACCTTTGTTAGTCCACGGGAAGGGTGAGAGAATCCAAATGCAGACCCTAATTTTTTGTCCATCTCAAAATCCTTATTTCCATTTTGAATTAAATATGCATCCAGGCCCATTTATAAAACTGATAAGAGTACTTCTAAAGATTTAAGTAGAATTAGTAAAAGATTTCTTTGTGTGTGGGCACTGCAAAGCTCCCCCAGCCCAATTATCCCCAGCAAAACGAAAGGCAAAACCAAAAATTAGCAGTACCAAGAAATCCTGATACACGAGTGACTTCAAAACAAAGAATTCTGATTTTCCTACATTGCAGCACCCCTGGATCTTGACTGTATCTGTGTATAACCCAAAGCAGGACAGCAAGGAAGTTTACCAACTGCCTTCCTTCCTGTAGCTGTGTATTAAGTAGCATGAAACTCACCCTATATTTTAGGTTTCCTTTCTTGCAACCTTACTAATTGCCCTCTATGGCCTGTTACTTGCATTTGAAATGTTTTGAATCGGTTATCTCTGAAGATAATTGCTTTCTATCTCTATATAAACCAAAGGGATCTGTGTTTGAGGAGAAGCAACGTAGAGCTCTTTTTTGCAGTACAACTCGGTAGTTTATTTTGTGATCACAAGGAAAGGAACACGTAGAAGGTCATTTTGCAGAATGTTGCAGTGTCTAGAAAGCAAGTTTAGACAGGCCATCAATATCATGTGGCCTTGCAGGACATGCCTGGATCCACGTCCACCTAAATCCCTTGGTAGGTGTTGTTAACAAACAGCATGACCCCATGCACGGCCTGAGACAGATTGTCCCCTTTTTGCATTTGGGACACAGTTTATTTATTTCGCTACCCTGGGGAGCTTTGTGTGACCCACTTAAAGGAATGGCAGCAGAAGAAAGTGTCTGGAAACATGATTTGCATGATATTAGCAGAGTTTGTAAAAAGCTGAGCGCTTCAGAGAGAGTGTATGTACATATTACAAACATAGAAAGTCCTGCCCACCAGCTCTGATATGTGATGCTGTTTAGCCTTTACTCCTATCTTGGGTTACAGTGGAGACACTTTGTTTGTTTAAGTCATTTCTTGGGTCTTTCCCAGCTTTAGCCTGAACTTTAGATATTTGGCTCTTAAATTCATCCCCCAGAGTGCTTCTGACTAATGCCAGGGTGCTATTGTGGGGTTTTACAGGAACTCTTGGGAGCAGCCTTACGGCACAGAGCATATGATCCAGTGTTATCAAACCCAGTTTTAACTCTGAGATGGTAACTGCAGCACAGGGCTGCATCACAGAAACACAGACAAACTGCACACAACACCCGTGTGGGCCTGAAATCTTTGCCTGACTTTGTGGACCACCCTGAGGGCAATAGAGATGAAGTGTTTTGTAGGAAATTTCCCTTATTTAAAAAAAAATGTTTCTGATCCTTAAAATGTGTTTTCTTCCAAACCAGTTCTTCATAGGCTGAATATGAAAGGTTGCTAAAAGGTTCAGCTTTGTTTTTTGCAAAATAATTCCTTGGTCCTGGTAATGCAGCACTGAGAAGAAGTGTAAATACAGAGACTTGAAGAAGTCAACACCAGAATTGAGCTCCGGATTCAAGCATCATACTTAGCAGGTAATTGCAATGACCAAGGTGGAACATTCAGATTTAGATCCAGGCTCTCTAATATGCTTTGTCTGGGATACGGAAAGCATCTTCCTTTATTAGGTTACTTTCCTGATGAACATTAACGTTTCATGCTTTGAAGGTTTATTGTGTTGGCTGGAATTATACCTTTATATACGCACAGTCCCTATGGAATAGCCTGATCTCCTTTCATCATTATTAGTAATTCTAGGCTTGTCATTTCCTGTTCACGCAGTCTGGACTTGGCTGTGTTGTTGCAGGATGGTTGATACGGCGCACAGGAAATGTACTGTTTTTTCAGATCTCAGACTGTTCATGAGTATTCTTTTCAGGGGCTTCAGTTTTATTGCCCCGAAGTCCATTTCCTACATGTAGCACGCTTTAACAAATTACAAACAAACAAGTCAGTGAAAGTTCACACTAAGAATAGAAGCTGGAAGAGAAAAGTTCAGTTATGTGACCTTCTTCAGGAGCTGGATACAAAATAGACCTGCTGTTTTTTCTTTTAATTTGCAGTCCAGGCTGAAAAGAATTTGAATAGTTCCCAAAGAAACCCAGGCCCTTCTGTTTGTTCCTACGAATCTCCAGAAATGCTTTATTTGTTAGTTGACATCCTGAGTATGCTGATAGGGAAATAAACTTAATTTGGTTTCCTAATTTCCCTGAATTTTTGCATTGCTATCTCATTCGGTAATGTTTAAAGAATTGCCAGCCACGAAGAGAACAAAATGTTACTGATACATTGCCTTAAAATTAAAGCAAATTAAGATCATCAAATGGAAAACACCATGTAACTGTCAGTCTCTGCTTGCTATTGCTCTGCAGAAGTACGTTTGGAACTGGAAGGTAATCACTAAGAAGAGGTTTGTGAGGCCTTGGTCACAAAAACAGACACAGTGCTACACCAATGACTGCAGGACAAACAGTAACACAACAGACTGGTTATCCAGGCTTTTTTAAACACCCTTCCTTTCAAATGATGGCATTTCTTCTCTTTCACATTCTTTTGTTTTGTAATGTGCTGTCATCCCTAATTTGAACTGATCTTGGAAATGCCCCCCAAAGACTGAAGGCCTCAAGGCCTTCTGCCTCAAGGAGCCCCATCCCTCACAGCAGCAGTGAGATGCCCTGTGCCCCATCAGCATCGCTGCACCGTTTGGGTTAAAAAAGGCACAGTCACATCTCAGAATGCCGTGATGACACCCGACTGTCCCTGTGCACTTTCTGTTTAAAGTTAAATATTAGACACTCTCTCCACGTTATTCTTTTTTTTGGCCTAAAGGGCTTAATGTTTAACTGAGAACAGCAAACAGCTGTAGATGTGCAGCGCTGAACGTTGTTATATCCTCTAGAAGATTCAAAAAGCAGTGCTTATAATCGGTGTGATGTGTCTAGATGTGTGTGGCCCATTCCTGGGCTCGGTAGCTGTTATTTTCAATCAATGAAGTGCCAATATTCTGCATTTCAGTAACATTTTGAAGGAGATGCAATGGCCAGTGCTGCAGAGACCATGAGTAGGAGGAGGGTGGCTGTGGGGCTCATGCAGTTTCTCTTCAGGTGTTCTTTTCTTCTCTTAGATCCAGGCCTTAACGTTTTCTAGCCTTTATTGGACATTAACTGCAGTTTGGGGATGATTTTCTGATGACATTTGAATCTCAAATCCATCTTGAGGGCAAAATTATTTTTTTTACTCCTGGCTCACGATCAGAGTCTCGCTGCAACTAAAATGGGCATGCACACATCCGTGAAAACTATTGTCATTTTATGATCTCCTTCCTATTTCTAAGCCTTTTTGTTGAATGCTGTCGTCATAAAAAGCTCCTAAAGATGTTCTTCTTTTAGATTAGTTATTTCTGAGGCTGTGGAGCTGCCCCAGAAGTGAGAAGTGACCTGGCACGACCACATCCGTGCTTCTTTAACCCTTTGGGGCACCTCAGGTTTAACCACTGGACAACCTGAGGGCATCAACCCCCCCCTGGGCCACCATAGTGGGGAGGCTGGGGAGAAAGGGGAGTGGCCACCAGGACCCAGCAAGGGTAAAGTCCAAGGGGCTGCGTGCCCGACAACCTCTGTGTGTGCCCAACAGCCAGGCCATGGAGGGAGAGCTGGAGTCACTGGAGTCGTGCCTGGAGAGGCACATCCCACCCCAGGACCTGGCCGAGGTGAAGCGCATCCTCTATGGGGGTGAGACGAGGTGTGCTGCTGGGGATGGGCAGCCTGGGGGTCAGGGGAGGCAGCGTGAGGGTGGGTGGGCTGAAGGGAGGAAGAAGGGTGACCTTGCAGTGAGGTAATGTTATCTGAGAGGTCTTTTCCAGCCTTGATGATGCTATGATTCTAAAAGTGGGGGTCTGACATGAGGGAGAACAGGTTGGGAAAGCGCACGTAACCTACAGGGGTAGGTAGAGAGGTCTGTATGCATGCGCTCCTTGATTTCTGTAGTAAATAGCAATGTCTGGAAAGCACAAATATGGAGGGAAGGACTGAGAATTTGCTGCCATGGAGCTGAGGTCACACACGACCTGGCTGCTGCCTGACTTCCCTTATCTGACAGCTGTGTGACACAGGAGCTTGGAACAGCAACGTCTTCGCAGGGCAAGGTGACACGTGCGATCGTTTTGGTCTGTTGCATTGCAGAAAAGGAGTGCATCTTATCTTGAAATGTCTTTGTTTCATCTTCAATCCAGAAAACTTAGCTTGCCAGCGGCTGCTCTATCATCTGCTCAACAGAGAGATTTTGAACTCCAGGGCTATGGATTTGATGCTGCTGCAGAGCAACTGAGAAGGCCGCGTATCGTTCGAGTAGGGCTGGTGCAGAACAAAATTCCTCTTCCCACCGACACAGCTGTGGCAGTGCAGGTACTCAGGCTGTTTGCACGTACCTCTTATTTTTACTGGGTGTTGATATTACAGTTCCACCACAAAATGACTGCTGGCTGTCTGGCAGCGTAGGACCCATCACTGTCTCAATACAACACGCTGTAAGAAATCTGAGTGACCCATGCAGCTCTGTTTTTTCTCAGAACCGTCTCTCCTGTTGTGTTTACCCAGTGAATTGCCCAACCTGCATGCAGTTTTTCCAAAGCTAAATATTTAATCGCAGATTTTGTAAATGAAAAGACGTTGCTTCTAAAGTGAAACAGAAAAATGGTTTACCTGAAACCAAAAGAGGTGTCAACCCGTGAAAACCACAGTGCTGTACTTGTTTTAAATGGAAAGCGTTCCCTTTCCATTAGAGCCAATATGGATTAATAAATCTTTGTGCATCATTCTTTGTCCAGCAATAAACCAAATGTTATTACATGTTGAACCAACATCATGGACATGAAAGCATGGAGATGATGCATATATAGAGAAATTAAAGGAAAATATAGCATTTATCACATCTCATAGGATCACAGTTTTGTCCACCAATAGGACAGAACCTGCAAGGCAATTTATTTTGTCGTGAGAGCAAACTGATAATTTGGGATGTAGATCGTGTTTGTGGATACTTTGCAGCAGCTATGAAAAAGGTACCAGTTTTGTAAATGATTTTCCATTAGCAACAAGTAGGTAACTATTTAAATAGCTGTACAGCTGCTGAGTTTGTAGGTCACTGCTGACTTGTGTGGTATTCATTTGTTTGACACATGAAAGTGTCAATACAAAGCACAACACCTATGCTTATCTTCAACAAGAACACTGAAAGAAAATAACACTTTGAAACAATGTGTTTTGACTAATTAATAAGTGCTTTGATGTTTTATCTTGGTGATGATCTACTTAACTCAGAGGATAGAGGGACTGAAAAAATAGCTTGGAGTTAATAACTCATAGAGAATGTCCGAGATCCACGTGTCAGCAGAATTCAAAGGTAACTGCAGAAACTGACTGTGCTTACCTCCTGTTTTAGGTTTCTGAGCACTTGACTTTGAATACAGATTTACATAACACTCTTCTGTTTACAGTGACCAATAAAAATACATTTTTTTGCTGATTCTTTTCAGATTTTTACCCATTTACTAGGCAGTCAGCAATGAAGTGTCATATATTTAGGTGTTGTAACCATGGAACTAGGATTCTAATAGCTGGCTCTTTCTATTTTCAGCATCTAAATGCCTAAAAAAAAAATAATCTATATCCAGCTCTTTAGATCCCAATTCTCTTAGGAATGTTGACTTTTTGAGTTATTCCCTCTGAAAGCAAATGGACTAAGTATAGAACAGTGAACAAAGTTTGTGAAACCAGGATATTGCTGCACAAGTGAGTTACATTACAAGATTTTTTTATAGCATGATGCTTCTTGCAATTAGGTGGCTGCACTGCACAGACGAATTGAGGAGATTGTGGAAGTAGCTGCAATGTGTGGGGTCAACATCATTTGTTTCCAGGAGGCTTGGAGTGAGTATTTGCTGTGATTCTTTGTAGATTGTCAGAGGTCACATTCCTTCTGTTTCAACAGGTATCCTGTACTGGATTTATGTCTTTTAAGCAAACAGCAGACGTCTTCCCAGTATAACAGTTGAATGTTACTGGTTTGATTTCTGAAAGAAAAGAAATACAAAAAAAAAAACCCACACAAAACAAAGAATCTTTGTTGGCAGAACTATATAGAGTATATCCGTGAAGTCTGTTGTGCTGAAGACTGGATTTGCTACAATGGTGATATTTATAGGCATGCATCGTGTTACCCTTTGTGATCTTTTCCTCATATTTTTCCTTCTAAAACTTTGTTTCATCTAGACAGAGACTTGAAAAAATTAATAAATAAATCTAATTTTAATTAAAGCAGAGTATTTGAGGCTAAGTGGGTTCTGGAGGCCAGAATGAAAATGTAGGTCTAAATTGTGAAGACGGGTGGTTCACAGAAAGTGTTCCCTGATGACAGGGGTTTATTTTGGGTCTTTGCTTCCAGTAGGACTGTATTCACTAAGCTCATTGTTTCTCTTCTGCTTTGGTCTGTGTGGGTCCAAAACTCCTCATCCTTGCTAAAAATATTTTTAAATAGCTTTTTCCTTTAAACAAAGAAAACAGTTGAATCATTTGGAAGTGTTTGATTTTTATCTGTATTCATGGAAACAGAAACACCTCTGTATTTCTTGAGCGACGTGAACACTCTTGTAAAGTTTGCCATGCGTTCATGTTTTCCAGCCATGCCCTTTGCTTTTTGTACAAGAGAGAAGCTTCCTTGGACTGAATTTGCTGAGTCAGCAGAGGATGGGATGACAACAAAGTTCTGTCAAGAGGTAAAATGAACAAATGGCCTCAAACCCATCCCAGCTTCCCCATCCATCTGTAACCACCACTGATTAGGTTAGATTTCTTCTTATACTATAAGAAATCTGTAATACCCTGAAATCAGTTTTCAGCTTCTTTGTGAAGACATGGACAACCACAGCTGTGCTCCATATTTGTTTTTTAAACCAATCTGCCTTTTGCCATGGGAGGTGTATGAAATTGCCCATTTGACTGTTCCTGAATGTTATACATTTTTTTTTTATCCAGGTATTTTTAATTTGGATAAATACAAAAAGATGAGAGGTTTGAAGGAAAGGTGACAACATGCTAGTAAACTGGCAGAAGGGGCTGTGTCTTATTTGCATCTATATATGTTCTTATACATATATATGTTCTATATAATGTTCCTTAACATTAACCTTTTGTATGTAACAATGTTTGAAATGTTTCTATATTTTTAAAATAGTTTTCAGCTAGCTGTTGTGTTAAATATATGCAAGAATGAAAGAATGGGAGTGGGATCAATCTCCATGTGAATGGATTCAGTTCAGCTCCATGGCTTGAGCACTGCAGTTAGATGCATTGAGCACTTTGTATTTCTAGCTGGAGGATTCAGGTGGAAAGCTCACTCTGATGTACCCATCTTTGATGAAGGAAGCTATGGCAATACTGGCATGCTGCTGTGGGTTAAGCATGAGCACTTCAGAACAGTCAAAACAATGCACAAGATGAAAAACTTCTTTGAATGCTTCTTTATGAACCACAAGTGAAAATAATTCATTATCTCAGGCTTGCGTGTAACAGAGGAATTGTGTTCGTTTGTGCAGCTGGCAAAGAAGTACAATATGGTTGTGGTGTCTCCAATCCTGGAGCGAGATGAAATACATGGAGGAACTCTGTGGAATACTGCAGTGGTCATTTCTAATTCAGGAGCTCTCCTTGGCAAAAGTAGGAAAAATCACATTCCGAGAGTTGGAGATTTTAATGAGGTAAGGTGCAGTAGTGTGATCGTCAAGCTGGTCTCACCATGCAGCTCTTGTTTGTGTCACCACGTATTGTATCAGTCCTATTGGCAGGAAATGTGACGTAGTTCTAGAAAATGTGGTTTGCTAAGCATCACAATGTTTTTTCCTCGGGTAAAAATATATGAAGATAATTTATCAGAAGTAGAGTACAATGACTGTTAAAGCACAAACTTTGAATCTGTGCCATATGCTCTTCTTCGCCTCATGGAAACCACAAAAAAATTGAGGATCCTTTAAAAATAAACTTTTTTTTTTTTTTTAATCACAGCTTCTTTATGTTAGCTGTGCATGGTTGGCTCAGTTTTTACTTGTAAGCATGTCAAACTTGCTTTAATTTGGAGAGCATTTGTCTCATGATTCATGCACGAGCATTATTTGTGGTCTTGATCTTTCATTCTCTCTGGAATTGTCATGGAAATTGCAGTTCTTTTGCAGTTATTCAGTTTCTTTCAGTGGAATCTCTTAATTCATTACATTTTTTATTGCATTTCTGGTTTATGGCACCTTCTGTTCCCTAGTCACATTACTTCCACTGAAGCCCACACAAGTTTTTAAGGCTCTTCACCAGAATCAGCTACAGAAGCTAACCCAGTGAAGGCGATGTCGAAAGAACCTGACTGATCTGAAATGACTTTATCCATCCAAAGAATTATCAGAAGAAAGATCAGGATTAAAAATTAACCAAAAATCTAAAAATACATTGTCTTACCTCACTTAATCTCTCCTTGTCAGCTAAAGTGAGTGATTAACAGAGCCCTTTCTTCAGAGTCCTGCTGTGCAGATGCTTACAGTTGATGTTGTCGCCTGAGTGCACTGGACTGAGGCTTCAGAATCGAGGCTTACTTATTTTGAAAGTTATTTTATCTTGAAAATTGGTATTCAAAAACCTCTGGAAGTTGACCTGCTCTTCTAGGCCTGGTCGGACTGGTCTGGCTTTCTTCAGAGGAGGATGTTAATAGGTTTCCTCACAATGGATTTCTGGCATGACTCTGTCAATCACCAGCATTGGCTTCAAACTTTAATTATTATGTTGATTTTTATTATTTTATCAGAGCTGCCTTGTAGCAAAACAGTATCTAGACAGTAGGTTGTGGAGCATCAACGGATTGCAATAATATTCATGTTTACAGCTATGAAAATGTAATGAAAGAAAGGCACTTTAAAAGTTAAAAACTACTTTTACTTTTCCACGTAAAGTATAAATAGAGTTTCACTGAGTGTTTTGCATAATTCTAAATTAAAGAACTCAAAGCAATCTATTATATTGCCAGTTCACTATAATGATTCGACATTTCTTGCTAGAAGAGCATTAAGGCCATTTTCTTTTGAGCTGAGCAAATCTGATAGAGGAATTTTAGCATCAGACGAGACTATGGGGAAAGATTATGCTCAGCTCTGTTGTTTTGATGTTTTGTTCTTTATCAGCAAAGCTAACCCTAAGGAAGGGTTGAATTGGAAATGATTTTTTTTTTATGGCTTGTCTCTGTGGAGCAGATTGGGAAAGGATCCTTGTTAAGATCATCCTTGATGAATCAGTGAGAACTAAATGGACGGGGGAAAGAGATTGGTCTCTAACCTATTCCGCCTCGTGTGGGAGGACATATAAATAAACAAAAATCAATCCTTCTTGAGACATCACCGTTTGTTGCTGTGGAGATGATTGTGACCTCTGGTGGAGAATAAAGAATAAGGACTGATGAATTCCCTGAAGCAATAACATTCTTGTTTTTCTTCTCCTCTTGTAATAAAGGAAAACTGAGAATAGAAGAAAAAAAAAATGGAAATATATTCAATTGGCAGAATTGTTTTGAGAAAGGATTACGTGAGTGCCCACCACATGGCATGCTCTCTAAGCACATGAAAGGAGATGAAATCTGTGCCCAAGGGGCTGCGTGATTTCAGGAGAGCTGATAAGAAACCAGAGCCTGTCCCATTTACTGGGCAGAGTGAGCATCCATTCCACCTTTCCTTCAGAACGTGACTCTTCACCACTTCCATCATGCCATTCTCTCACACTTAGGTGAGACCCTGGTTGTTCCCTGGCAGTAACTGTGCTTACTCATGTTGGGTCAGATGTTGTGTTTCAGTTTCCTTCAGTATCAGAGGCAGCAGTTGGTACAGTGGACGGTCTCAATAAAAACTGTTTTACAGTGCACCTTTCTCGTATGGTAAGAGCCACACCTCGCTGTGTCAAACTATTGGATTATGGTCTCTTTGCTGTCTCTGAAATCATCACAAAGGGATGATGTTGTAATAATTGCTCTCTTCAACATTTCCAGTATCCACAGACATTATATTAGGGGTGTTAGAGTGCTCCTGTCTATTCCTGTTTCTTATCTGTGGATCTTTTATCAGTTCCTAATCCCTTCTGAATTTGCTGACGCTCCCTGCTTTCACAAACTGGTAGAAGCACATTCTATAAGTGTTCTGCCAGCTGCTTAAAAGTAATTATTTTGGTTTAAATCAGATACGAGTGTTATTTCAGTGGCTGCTGCTGCTCTTCTGGGATTTCTGTATTCATCTTATCCACTGCCTTTGTGAAGCTGTAAATCTCATTCATAATCACCCTCAGCCTTCTGTCTGCAGATCAAAGAGGTGCAGCCTTTATAGTTGCTCCTCAAAAGGCAGCTGTGCCATTCCCTTTGTCATTTCAGGCTTATTCCATCTCTAATATATCCTCACTGAGATGGAAGCACTGGAACTGCCCAGCCTACTCAAGCTGTGGGCACAGAGAATTCATGTAAACCAGCAATCCTGTGTTTTCTTCTACATTTCAGATGCCTGAGATTTTCTTGGGTTTTTGATTACCACTGTACACTAAGCAGGCAGCTTTCAGTAACTCCACACATTCCTTTCCCCTGTGTCTGTTTCTGGAGGTTTCCTTTAGAGTTTGTCTCTCTTGATAGCTGTTAATGATGCCCTACCCTTGCCTTCAACAGTGTCTTTTACAGGAATTGGCTCATATCTTACTGCATGGGGATGTTTGATGTTATAAGACAGAATCTTGCAGCATATGGTAAATGAGATCTTTTAAGCCAGCAATTGGCTCCAGTTTCTTTAAGGAGTGTTTTGTGGATTTATCCTGTGATTTTCCTGGTAGTTCTTCCCAACCACCTGTTAGCAACTATCATATAGGAAATGTAAATAAGTGATCTTAGCCATACACTGATATTACCTAGGCTATTCACAGAAATGTCGCGTGTCATTATTACATAACAGATGAAAGTAAAAGAATTCCTTGATCTTTAAACAGTGCATATCTTCTCTCTTTCTAATGAGACTTCAGAGGATTGTAATGACTTTGGCAGGTTTTGTTATGTGGTGGGAGCACTAAGAGATGTACCTCAAATTTGGCAGTATGTGAGTTGATTTCGAGCTTCTGTAGAATTCTGTAATGCTTCTAGTTTGAGGTGTAAGTCAGACAGTGCTGAGGTTGTACTATGAAGGGAGGCTGAAAGGGCCTTGAATTGCATCTCAGTAGGTCTTAGAGCCACTTCTTGCTGACTACTCACTGCAGTGAGTAGCAAATGAAAAGTTTTGTCTTTGCTTGTGGTCTCATAACTTGAAGCTGGTGACTGGAAGCTGTGATGTAGCAAAGCAATGTTGGAGGTCTTTCTTTCTTTCTTTTTTTTTTAAGAAGTCTGCCTTTGATTTTGGATCCATTTATGTATTTATTTATACTTTTTCCTAGTCTACTTACTACATGGAAGGAAATACAGGACACCCAGTATTTCAGACACAGTTTGGAACAATTGCTGTGAATATCTGCTTCGGGCGCCATCACCCCCTGAACTGGCTCATGTACAGTTTGAATGGAGCAGAGATCATCTTTAACCCTTCAGCCACCATCGGAACACTCAGGTGACAGACAAGCTGCTTTAGGCTGTTACATAATTTCTCATTTATCTGAATTTCCAAGCCCCTCACTGAAGTCTCAGGGGAACTTTGCAGAGGGCTTGGAATCAGAAATACCACCTTCATGTTCTGCCTTCATGAAGGATTCTGCATTCTTCTCCATCTGGTCTTCTGAAAGCTAACAACATTTAGACTGGCTACATAATATTTTTGTCTTATGATAGGCTGTAGTAATTTACAGTCAGGTTTGGCTGGCCAGGTGATTATGCATCCTTCACCTGAAGCCAGTAAGTATGGTATCAACTAGCTTTCGTTGCCTGTCATTGAAACTGCCCTTGGTAATTTTTAGTGTAAAAGATAGGATCTCACTTAGGCTGCATAATGTTTGAAAATGTCCTTTGAAAAGAGTTCCATGAATGCACAATGCTTTTGGGGCATTCATTTCACTACTAGAATAATGTTTGTGATGTTGGACTACTTACATCCCATTAAGAAGAGAGCAAATAGAGATTACCCTGTTGTCATGCAGCACTTGATTGGTACTCTGGGTGCTTCAGGCTCTCCTAATTATTGGCTTTCACTTGATTGTTTTTAAGCACTTAATTTTTATTGCAGGAAGAGGACTCTTGAGACCTATGTAGAAAAGTGTCTCAGGGGGTAGCTTCTTGTCTATAGCCTTTTTTTCCTATCTGATTTCTTCTGTGAAATTGTAATTTGCTGGAGCTTTTCAATAAAATCCCTTTTTCTTAGAAGAGCTGGCTGCCAGACTCAAAGCAATTGAGAAAAAAAGGCAATAAAGCAACTCCTTTCAATCAGTTCCATGACCTTCTCAAGTAAGATTCTTCAGTCTGACTGGGAGATTAATGACAGGTACTTGCACCTTCAGTACCCTGTCTTAGTGCTCAGAATCTGGCAGGTGCATGCTGTCAGGAGTATACTGAAGGCATCACCTTTGTTTTGGAGCTCTGAGTAGTTCCAGACCTCCTATTACTCAGTCTGATAACTGTTTATCAAATTATTTAATAAAAAGAGGACCGTTTCTGCTCTGAACATCAGTCAGAAATGAAGCACCTGTTGGAAAATAGGCGCAGGCTTGTGAAAGAGAGGGAGCTGTTTTATGCCTTATTTCTCAGATCTTGGTTTTATGTATATTTCAGGAGATTCTGCTTATCGAGGAGGATTAGTTTTGGTAGCTAACTTTGGCTTTTTTGACAGAAGATGTGCAATGCTGTACACATAATCTCAGTCTCTGCAGAAGACAGTGAATATCAGGCTTCTTTTCTGTGTTTTGCAGTGAGTCCCTGTGGCCAATTGAAGCACGAAATGCTGCCATAGCTAATCACTGCTTTACATGTCCCATCAACAGAGTGGGAACGGTATGTATTGAGCTTTATTTCATCTCTTAATTCAACTATTTTGGAGCAGTTCAGCTGAAGGTAATGAATAGCATGAGAACAGCTGATTCCTCTACTGTATAAAGCCCCTTCTCTCAGTGTTTTTAAGAAGAGGAGCAGTGCTACAGTGACTGAGAACTGCTTTGTTGCTGACAGTCTACTTGTTGCAGCTGTGTTCTACTCTGGAGCTGGTCTCTGTAATCAGCACTCGCCCCTGTTGCTAATTCCTCTAGTTTCTGTGGCAACATGACAATTGTTTTAGCCAGAAGGACTGAAGATGAGGCATATCCTCAAGTCAGGGCTCACTGCTGTTTGCTGTTATCCAGGTCCTACCTCCTTCTGGACACAGAAATGCTATAATCAGAAATAATGTTGCAAACAACAGGTCATTCCTGCCTTTGGATTCATCCAAATATTCTGTGTTCTTTTATAAGGCTCTTTGCAGAAATCCAGATTTGTTCCTGCAGTTATGCAAATACCTTTGCCACATTTTGTCACCTGTGAGAGTGTGATTAATTAAATGTTTCTTCTTTTGCCCTTCTTAGAGTTGTAATGAAGCATGTTTCCCAACATGTGTGAACAACAGACAGTGGTACAAAAATGTATTTATCTCTAGTCCCACCATAGAAACAAGGCCCCTCTGATGGCTCACTTTAGATAATCAGGAAGGTCTTAATAGATGCATATGAACTTTCACAGTAGATGTGGTAGACTAGTGAGGTTTCCTCGAAGGAAATGGATCTCTGCTGCCACCTATGGATTCTTTCTTGTTCACAGGAATACTACAAAAACGCCTTTACTTCTGGGGATGGTGGAGAAGGTATGTTCAGAAATTGCATGCAGTGCTTGCTAATAACTTGTTGTGTAGAGTTTGAAGGAGTGCTCTCCTACAAGTGTCTATCCCGTGACAGCTATGTTAGCCATACTTAGACTGCTGCTTTGTGAGCTGTGGAGAAGCACTTCCAACTACAGGTGGTCGTACACCACCGATGTGGTCACCACTTCTTTTTCCTAAGGTTCCTACATGTTTGCAGAGGGCTAAGTTTTGGAGTCAAGGCAGTACTGGAAGACTGGAAGACTGGAAGACAGAAATCCCAGAAATGAACCAGTTGTTCATTATTAACCTTAATAGCACCAGCCTGCATCACCAGCCAAGCTATTTTGCCCCAATTCATAAATCTGTTGCAGGTTAAAGAAAAGCTTATAATTACACAACAGAGACTTAACAGCAACATTGGTGTCATGACAGGTGAAAAACTTAGGTCTGAATGGTTTTCCATGGAGAAATATTCTTGGCTGATTCTATTCTGTTCTTCATAACTTCCAAATAAGGACTGGTTGAGAAACCAAAAAAAACCAACTGATTATAATTAATAAGTAAGAAAGAGATGTGGCTGCATCAAGGTTGGTGATGCCCATCACACAGTGGTGCAGTGTGTGTGGCTGATGGTTGGCACAGTTTGGAGCTGCACAGTATGAAGTACTTTTTTCTTCCTGCCTCAGATTTCCATGCTTTCACCTCTGATCTTGTACTAAAAATTGAATGTGTGCATCTCTGACTGTTTTGGAAGTTTATGATTTGACAATTAGCATTCAATTAAGTTCTTGCTTTCATTTTTTTATTTATTTAGGCATTTAGTGCAGCGGCTTAGTAATGGGAAAGCATCATGCATTATTTAGAAGCAATGCAGTTAGGGTTTTTTAATATTTGTTTGATAGATTTGAAAGCTGTACTGTGCATGAAACAAAACTAATGGTCAAACTTGCAGTTATCTTAGGGTTGTACTGCAAACTGCTCGGGATGTGATATTGCTTAAAGCACTGCAAAAGGGACGACCACAGGAAATTGAACCAAGTATTAGGGGAACTGCATGCGAAGCTGTGTAGTTATTTGCAAACATTACATGCTTGTTAAACAATTTCTTTAAGCACACCATGACTTGGGCCATTTCTATGGCTCAAGTTACGTAGCTGCACCAGATGGCAGCAGGACCCCAGGACTCTCTCGTACTCAGGATGGACTTCTTGTTGTAGAGATGGATCTAAATCTTTGCAGACAAGTCAGTGACAAATGGAATTTTAAGGTAAGCCCAATTATAAAGGAATTTTTTTAAGAAAAAATTGTGTATGATATCAGAGCAAACAAGCTTTCCTAGCAGTATAGTGTTACAACTGGTAAAAGGCAGCCTTTCTTCAGCAACCTACAGCTTAAACTGTGGAACTAATTGAATGTTTTGGAGGAGGTTGTGGAGGCTAAAGGTATAAATGGATACAGAAAGGGAATAGCCAAATTCAGGGATAGTTTCCCTGAAGGCAATAGCCTTGAAGTAAGGAGCTTACCCTTTGGTCCTCGAGAGCTGATTGCCAGAAGCTCTGAGGACCAGTAGGGGAAATATATGCAGTTTTTTTATTCAGTGTACATAATCATTTGCCAGTGAGCTGAGATGGACCCTTGACCTGACCTTATGTGGAGCTGTTTATATTCTTCTGGGCTTTTCTTGTCAGCTGTAGTGACTTTTGTATATATATGAATGTGCAGAAATCTTACGGTGGTAACTTTCTGGATGTGGGGACATGCCCATGCTACAGAGGAAAAAAGAAGCATAGTTTCTTTGAAGCATCCTGACACCCTTTTGAATTAATCTCAACCAGATCAAGGCAGTTGTGAGCCTTTCTACGTGATTTAACAAGGTTTAGATGTTTTGAAATCTCAACCAAAGCTAACTTGGATCACGTTGGTGGTTGGACTGTATGATCTTGGAGGACTTTTCTGTCCTTGATGATTCCATGGTTCTGTGAATATGGAGTACCTCCTCCAGCAGCAGTGCTCAATTAAGTAGTTCTCACCTCAACTATTTAAAATAGATAATCTTTTGTAAGCAGTGTTGACATTTTAGTTATTCATTTCTTAGCTAGAGACGAATTTCTCTGTGAGTGCTGCTCATCTGTATATAGGCATTAAATGGAAAAGTAGTTTTAGGTCCTTTTCTGTACAGAATTGCATGTGATGTTCTGCAGATGGTAGACATATGATGGTTGGCCTAATGGACTTAAATTGTGCTGTGAAATCCCCAGGCTTCTGAGTCATGCAGGCATTTATTTAGTTCTGCTTTACCACTGAAATCTTAAGCTATCTTTGCAGAGCTGAGATGTGTCAGGAAGCATATGGAGCATTGTAGGTGCATCCAAACAAAAGCAATTGTATTGATTAGGGAGGAAAAAAAAAAGCAGTAAAAGCAGTTAAAGCAAAGTACTGACCTTTAGCTGTGTGGTATAGGATATTTTTTATTTTTAATTCAATTGTTGTGCTCTCAGCACATTACAGTTTTCTGTTGATGGTGTGCATTACTATCCTTGGTCTTTTGGCACGTGAGGCATAGCTGTGGCTTTTGTTTATATGACTGGGGTTTTCTACATCATTTTACTCTCATTTGTGGCAGAGATAGAGATAGTAATTTGATATGGGGAGAATGAGGAAGCACAAAATCATCATTTATCCACTGCAGAAAACCTTCTGTAGCATGTAGGCACTTATTTAACTTGTCCCAGTATCTACTATTTACATCCAATGAAACCTGAACAGGACATCAGTAGCACATCAGATAAGATTTATCAGCAAAAAAAATAGTTCTACAGGTTGTCCTCATTACGTGCTGGCAAGAAAGAAGCAGTTCACATTGCAGACTGTGCACTTGGGAAGAGGATACCAGAATGCAAAGTGCTGTCTCTCAGTATCCTAGCTTACTGCATCATCCAAATCAACAATATTCCGTGCTATTAAAGGATGAACTGAGTGTTAACCAGACCCACTCAGTGACACACATGCACACTTACTGCTGGCAGTGGGGTGAATCAGTTGTCAAGGACATAATACAAAGACATAATTGCAGGTATGCTCCTTTTCTATCCCTGACACAACTGACTTAAAAGCAAATTGTTATTGATGAGTGAAAAAGCAAGCCTGGTTTTCACCTTCAGCTTTCAGCTATGCAGGATGTTAAAACATAACCTTAAGTCAGCAGACTTGAAGGGCTTTCACTTTGGAGGATTTGCTTTTTTTGGCTGAGTTCTCATTTTACTATTCAAATCAGTTAAATAATAGGCCTACATTAAAAAACCAACACGTGGTAGATACTGCTTTTTTATAGACGTACTTTCATAGCTAACAGAACTGAAGCTTTGATTTCCTTTTCCAGATGACTGGTAGATATGAAATGTATGCAGACAAGCTTGCTGAAGCAGTCCAACCTTGTTTTACACCCAACGTAATCGGAGAGTAAGAGAGATCAGCTCAATACAATCAAATGGAACATAGCAAATGAAAAGGTACAACTTGGCATTGATTTGCTATGAATTACAAGTTGTTATTTTCATGTTACTTTAATTCTCTGCAAATATTAAGGTTCAAAACTATGCGAAGTAAAATAATTTCAAAATGGGTTCCATTTGTTAGTTCTTTTTTGTTTACAACTTCGTTCCTTATTAGAACTCTATTCAATGAAGAATACATCGATACCAAATGATGATGGCATTTGTATTGCACACACACTGTATTGTGTACAGGGTTGCATAGTTTGATGGGGAGGAGATAAAAAAAAATTTTTTACACATGCTTTTTAATATGTTGAGTTGCACGTGTCTGTTTGCTTCTGCTTTCCAATTTATACACTCCACCCAAATGCACAATTTAAGGAGGAAGAAGACAGAAACTGTTGTCATGGTTTTTTTTGCTTGGGTTTTTTATTTGGTTGTTTCTTTCTTTGTTTTTAATTGCCACTCGTTTAATGCAGTTTTGCTAGAGCTAAAGAACATCCCATACATGTCCTAGATGTTTGGAGATCTGCGTGTCCTGTGAACCATCACTACTTTGGTTCTTTGTATTTCCTATCTCACTATATATATTTCAGCTGTAGTTGGACTGCTGCCTTGGAAGGCCTCCTCCAGGGTCCAGAAGCAGGGCTGAAGGCAGATGCTTTTAACACATCCAGCAGCTCAGTGCTGTGCTGTGAGACAAAAATGGAAGCACTAGCTCATGTGAATGGAAAGCCACAGAGATGCTATTAGTCAGTATAGTTAATGCAGGGACTATTCTTAGTGTATACTGAAAGTTTGTTTTGCAGAGCTCAAGTGATGGAGTAGGCATTCAGGAAGTACAGGAGGAATACAATTATATATATCTGAATCAAACATTTGATCTCCTAAAAAGCAGAAAGCCAAATAACCATTTAAGCTGTGCCTGTTAAGTATATAATATGCCCTCTAAAGATTTTCCAACATTTTTAATAATAAACCAGTAAATAAATACACCTGCTACATCATGCTACAGGGTTATCCATGACTTTAAACCTTTATTGAGAATGGCTTAATTACAAATAAAAATATATTTATGTATAAAATCCCTGCATGTAAAATACCCCCCTCCTTTGCTATGGACAGCATGAAGGAAACAAAGTGACTGACTGCACATTTTCAGAATGAGTGTTTTGATGGATGATCTTCCCATGGAAAACAATGTGCCAGAAAATGCAGGTGTTCTGGATACTTGGCCAGCGAGTTTCTTTGTGGCCTGAATTTGTGTCATTTCAATAGTCACCTTTTTCCTTTCCTTCTGCTTCTTGCTTGTATTTTCATCTCTCATTACCATATTCCATTTGGCTATTGGAGATCCTGTTGCAGTGAGTGGAGCTCTCATTTCATCTGTATTAACTTAAACAGCTTTGGTTCTACATATTTTCAATTCTGTACATTTCAGACCATTTAGCATGCCCTTAAGTTCACGTTTTATACATAAGCTCAAGATTCAAGTGTGGAAGCTAATGTCAGTTACACATCTTTTGTAAGAATTTTATTTTATTTTTTGCTAACCAAGCCTGCTCTAAAAAAATATTCTGTGGCAGTTCAGTGCTACTGAATGGACTACCTGAAGGAAAATGCCTGGGTTAAGAAAGTACTTTTATCAACCTGTAATTTACATAGCTGTTAATTATTAACATAGTTAATACAATCCCTCTAAGCCAAACATTGTGAATTTGAACATGGATATAAAATTTCCAAGACCAGTAGCCATCTGCTGACTACTGTTGGAGGGATCAGAAGGTGTTACCTACTCTAGGATTTGTACTCTGATCATTTTCTGGGTTTCTACTAATATAGTGGTTCTGCTGCTCACAGATACATCCCAGTTTTTATTCATTTTGCATGGACAGCTGCCAGAATGTAATCCAGCTTCACTCCTGATAAAACAGGATCAGATACACTGTGAGTTTCTTATTGTGTACATTTTGTTCAGAACTTCTCAAAACCTACTGCATTTTACACTTACGTTGCTGTTTTTTAGCTTCTGTACAAAGGAGTGCTTTTGATTTTACTATGCATACTTCCTACATGCTTTCCAGATACTTTACAGTAAGTCAGCAATTGTAGAAGATGGTTTCTCTTCGAAATTTTCTCATGCTGAAAGTATTACCTCCACTAAACAACAACATCCCTTTATTGTTATTCCACGCAGTTCCAAAACCTGAACAGTTCCTTTCCTAAAGCCATGCCAAAGGTGTGAAATCTCTGGCTAAAGTGCAAAACAAAATTCTGCCAGCTGTACATGAGTACTAACAATTTTACCTACCTGTCAGAAATTGTAATGGGCAAATCTGAAGTATGTGGCTATTTCCACACTTTTACAGTGCTCCTCAGCACAGTCACCAAACCCTGGTAATACATGAGAGGATTATGAATGGGCTACTAACAATTTCACTTGAAAATGTTTGAACAGAACTCCCACTTAATCCAAATACAGCTGTAGTATGAGTTTTGTTTTTGTTTTTTGTTACTATAGCAAAAAGAAGCTTGTATTCCCTGTATTCTTAATTGATTTAAGCTCTTCTGAGAAGCTCACTAAATGAACATAAATTGGAAAGTTTGGCTCAAAATATGATTCAGCATTTTAGTTACAATCTAGTCTCACTTGTTATTTAAAATTTACACACAAAACATACACTATTAGTGTGTGGATGATTTCTGTATTTGCTTCATAAATGTATATTTAGATTTGGGTGCATCAGAAAATTGCACATATGAGTGCCACATTGTCTGGAGGATTTTGCAAAGTGCAGTGAAGGCTCCTAGGTCCAAACAAATATCGTTACTTAAACTTTTGGGGTAATACAGAGCTCTAGACAGTCATCCAAAAATATTTAGCCAAAAGAGATGGAGTTTGCAGTGCAAGGGAACAATCTCAGTAACAGCTATTCAAAACTTAATCCAATGCTATTATAAATGCTAAAACTGTGCAAGTTGAATTTTGTACATGGGAAGTTTCCTTGAGTAAATGTTTCACTCCTATAATACTGATTAGCCAACAAGGCAATTCCATTATCTGAAAGTAAGGTGGTTTAACATCAGCATTTCTTTGTTTCATAAATCCCTGCTGAACCTCAGATCCCTAGACTAAGGATAAAGATCAGCCCCTGATGCTTTGAAAGAGAGTGAAACAGGTATTGTCTATTTTTTTCTGCTTTTGTTTACCTAAACCTGCATCTGTTACCAAGTGTTGAAGTTCATAAATTTGGTGCTTTTTTTCCTCGTGTGTATAATTTGAAAATAAGCTCCAAGTGAACAGGCTTTGGGCCTGTATTTCAAAACTGCTGTCAAATGTGCAGTGTTAAAAATGAGGGGAAAAAAAAAAACCTGTGACATACATTGCAAAATCAGATCTTTCATCCGGAATAAAAAGGTAAAGACAGCATTGCAGTATAGTCCTATCAATGTCTATAAAGCCTCCCTTGTTTAAGATCCCACTGCAGTTCAGGAGGAAGGTCTCTGCAGGGGGTGTCCTGAGACAAGCAGCCAGCTGCTGTGCAGGCTGCACCAGAAAGGACCAGAAGTAACAGCTGTGGGTGTCAGCTGTCTGTGTAGATGAACAGAATATCCTCATCTGTGCCATAACTTCTCCTGGCTTCTTCAAAGTTTCTGATGCTGGTGCAGCATGTCCCTATATAAAAGAGGAACAAAGTGTTAGTAAAAATTCAGGAGATGCCTGTGAGGGGCTCCTATTCTGGATCTAGCAGACTCTACAGAGAAAATTAACTAATATACTGACTAGATTTATCAGCTTATGTTACAGCTTTACTCACTGTAGTTTATCTTCTCATCTCAAAGGCATTGCTCACAGAAGAAATACTGTGAATAGGTATTAAATTGGTCATCTTGCTATACTCAGCACAAAGGTACAGTTCAGTACCTCTCAAACCTCTGTCAGTTTGCCAGAATGTGCATCTCAGTGCCTCAAGTAAATTACAGAACAAACTGCTGCACTAATTTAATAAATGTAGGAAAACCTATTCTGACAAACTGGTTAGTGATGTTTGAAAAATGGGAAGTGATGCATGCTAAAATGGGAAGTCCATATTAGTGTGGCTTTGCATTATGGAAATGTTAGTGATGAGGTGGTTGAGAATTCACCCAAAAAGAGCAGGCTACTCACGGTCAGCATAGGCAGGGTTGTTGTAGTAAATACTCCCTGAGGCTGTGTTGTAGCCACATAACACAATGAAATGGCCCTGGTAGTCAGGATTCCTGCAGAAGCACTTCTGTCCAATGGGTAGGAAGCAGCAGTATTTGACAGGACTTGAGCAAAGATCACACAGTAACAAGACTGCATTCACTAGGACAATGGCTACGTGACCTTGGGACAGGTGTTTTTGGATGTCTTGAACTGTTACTGTGCTGTGGGAAAAAAAAAAAAAAATCAGACAGGTTTTCAATGAAGTTAAAACCTCCAGGGTTTGCTACATAGAAAGCCTGACCAAATTCAAGGTCTTTTGATCTCACTGCTGCTTCTGAAGTGCAGAGCAACAGCACTGGATTCTGAAATGCTAGAATGTTTGTATACTCTGAATAATCAGATGTCTGGGAGAAGAGTATTAAAGGAGCTGGCAATTTAGTAACTTGAGAGACTTGAGGGAAAGTCTTAAGTGAAGTGTTCCATCCTGCCATTAGAACTTGATGGTTAAAGACTGTATGCTAACTTAATACATGCCCAAATTTGTGTCTGTCACAAATATGCATATTGTGCAGATAGTTTGCACTACCTGGTTCTTTTGAGGGTACGTTTCTATAGCACCTCCTACAGAGAACAAGTATTAATGAATCATAACCTTAAAATCTCGTCTATTAAAAGCTGTCCTTCACTGTGTATTCCAGATGCATCAGAACTCATCTCTTTGATGTGTTTCAGACATAGGGCTGTGTGTTATGCACGACTGAACTTGTGCTTTTTAATCTTTCCAATGTTGTTTCTCCTCTTTGATGCCCCAAACTCAGTACTGCACAGGTAGATATTCACTCTGTCCCTGCCTTGATCAAGGACATGATCCTTGAAAGCAAGATGGACTGACTGTCCCTTCTCTGTTGATGCAGCTTTAGTTAACAGGTGGTGCCATACAGACTCTGTGTATGTGAAAAAGAACACTTAACTATTGCATTGCAGCATTCAAATAATGCCCTACAGACTATCCTGTACCCTCTTTCCTTTTCTTAATCATTCATCCCACTTTGACAACAGAGATCTAAATCCAGCTTCACTACAAAAAGGGATACAACTCAGGCTAACCATGGACACTTAATTATTTCCCATCTAGAGTGTCACTCTCAGCTGTGAAACAGTTCTACAATTTTTTGTCTTCTCCTGGGTTTACAGTTCTTTCACTGAGGTTCCTTATTTCATCCTCCCCTTGGCAAAGGCTCATATGCCATCTTTTTCTTTGTGCTTCTGTCTAGGAACAGAGACCTATACTCTTTGCATAGCTCTAGGAACAATGGGTTGTGTGTCCACATAGCATTTTCCTTAATTCATATTACAGTGGTACTTAAGAATGGCCAATTAAAGCATTGAAAGCATTCCCTACAGGATGATGTTAATGGAAAATCAAATTCAATACGTAATAGTCAACTCCCATCAGCATTTTCAAATCACTCTGTTGTCATTATTGCTCCTCAGACTTCACTGTTAAGTCTTTATGTCCATTCTTTCAAGACATTTAATAAAAAGACTAATTCACAAAAAGGCTGAAGGTCTCATTTCAGTCTGTCTTTTACCAGTTAAGCTCAGTGACTAACAAGAGACTCAGAGTCTCCAGCAAGAAAGGAGAGAACAATAAGCTTACCACTTCTCCACCAGCACCTTGGAGGCTTTGGCTTGTGCAAAGAGCTGATTTACTCGATTCTCTTCTGTGTCAAAGTGCTTCCTGTAAAATGACTGGAGACAACAGAAACTGTGAACTGGAATGATGTTCACCTTAGGTAATTTACCATTTACAATCTCTGCTAGCAAGGCCCTGTACATGTTTTTGATGAGGGGATAAAAGCTCTCTCTCCCTCAGTTTCACTGCTAATAAGATAAGAATTCTTGCTCTAAATTATCACTTTAATTTCATTCCTTGTCACTTATTATTGTAATTTCCAAGCAGTGGCTATTCAGCTGCCAAAATGAAGGAAGTCTCTCTGGTTTGTACTGGGCAGAAGGCTACATCACAAAAGCTACTGCTGCTGTAGGTGCTCACTAGCAAACTTGGAAGAGGCCAAGCTCTCACAGACACAGAGGCTGAGCTGGTCTCTCACCTCTAGAGGTGGTTCCTCCAGGTCTGGGCTGAGTCATGGTGGTGGGGAAAGTTGGAAGCTAGCACTGCTGCTGCCCAGGCTGTGCCTGTTCTGTAGGCAGGTAGAGGGCTTCAGTCTCCAAGGCTGTTGAATAATCTGTAACTTGTCGTGAATGCTACATGAAAACTTTTTAAAACAAAAAACAAAACAAAAAAAACCTTTATATTATGGAATCAAAGATGTAAAAAAAGATGGGAACATATCTAGATTCTGCTTTGAAACTGATCCATACAAGTTTGGGCAGCGGGCAAACCTTGTTTCCAGGAGCTATGGCTAACTGGCAGTAAGACAGCAGAGGCACTTTAGCATGATACATAGGGGTACCTTTTAAAACTGCCTACCATTTCCCAGTAGATGAAAATACTAACCTGATTTTTGTAGCCCTTGTCCACTCCAAGTGTCTGGGTGCAAAATTTATGCTTAACACCAAAGTGCCGCATTAGGTAGGCCAGGTCAATAGTCCAGATACTCTTTGTTAACCGGAGCTCTTGGATGGCTTTCTGAAATTCATCATTGTCCAAATGATCCAGGTACCTATGGTATTAGTAAAGGTAGGGGAAGGGAAGCACAGGTCTTAGGAGAAGCATGGTATGTGCTGTAGCCCAAACCTCCACATCCACGGGACAGAAAAACTGATACAATGGGCTTGGCTAAGAAATAATCATTAAACAACCCACAAAAGAGCCACAAAGTGAAGGGAGGGAAGCAGAGAATACATAAATGAATTTATTTCTGACTTTTCTTATTGGAAATATACAGGTATCTCAACTGCTTTGTAGTGCTAAAAGCATACAGGATGCTGGACAATAGGCAAGATATACTGAGCAAGTATAGAACTATCCTGAAGGGTTTACAATCTACATATACAAGGTTAATAGAGCAAATGCAGAAGGGAGCATTAAAGACTAAAAGCTGCTTCACAACAGATGAATTTCAAAAGGAGGAACTGTAAAGGAAGTTGATAAATATTCGAAGGAAGCTTGCTTAGTCACTGATGACACAAAAGGCAGTAAGGGGGAGATGAAGTCTGAAGAAAGCTTGGGATAGGTTGCAAAGGGGTGGGGAAGGGCAGTTACAGAGAGTTCTGGAGGTCAAAACAAATAGAATTAAATGAAGAAAAAAAACCACAATGTGGAATTGAGGAAGCAGGGCAAACAAGGTCAGATTGGCAAGGTGAGAAGATTAATCTTGAATGTTGAGTTTTGGACAGACTGGTGTGGCAAAGAGGTTAAAGGGAATGAAGAGGCAGAGGTTACAGAAGTCAAGATGGGAATTACCAGCACACGGACTAACGTCTTGGCAGAAGGGATGGAGAGAAATGAAAATCTTCTCCTTCATATCTACTAAGTGGACATCTAAATAGGTATTTCTCCTGCACCTAAGCTCATGTTCCTCTGTGGAAGGAAATAGGAGTTCAGCAGGACAGCTACAGGTTCAAAAAAAGAAGAAGAAAAAAAAGAAAAAGATGGCAATATAGTGCATAGTTGTGAAGTTGAAACCACTCCTGGAACAAAAACCATTCACTCCACAGGCTGGGGGCTCAGCAGGACAGAGACAGTATATTCAGAAACTAGGATAAACCTGCCCATTGCATAATGATACAGAAAGAAATTATGTGACTTGCTGTGGCAAATACCAGTTCTGAATTGTAACAACAGGAACGAGGGATAACTTCTTATCAGCTTAAGCATGCCAAACTGCTTAATTGTTAGCTCAGTGCTGATCAATCAAAACAATTATTCAAAAGGTCTTAAGGTTGTCTTAGCTTGTCTTTTCCCTTTCTTCTGGATTGCTGTGCTGGGCTCTGGCAGCAGTAATTCTCCAAGGGTATTCAGGGATATGTGCTCTTGTAAGGCTAAGCAAAATTCAGAGCTGCTCCAATATACCTCATCTCCCTGGACATTGCTTCCTGACACCCTCTCCCACGGGTTGGGATTTCCCACCCCTTCCAATGAAAACAGCACTTACTGTAGCACCATCCTGGAGCAGGCCAGCCCGCAGTCCCAGTGGTACAGCTGCTGAATGATGGGCACTTTCAGCTGCACACATTCAACTGCAGTGAAAACACCCCAAGTGAGTAAAATGTAAAAGCTGTCAGTCATTATACGGGAATGTTTTTCTGTACTTCACCATTCCAAGTCTGCTTGTTCTCAGCTCTGTATTCTATGCCACAAAAAGTCATCGGTCAAATGGGTAGAAAACAGACACAGCCATGATCTTTAGGCAGTGATTTCTTACAAGCCTTATGGATTTCAGCCTCTTCTACTGCTATGTTTTTTTCCTTATTGTGAGTAATTTTTTCAGATAAGGCAGATCACAAATGACACCATTTGGCCTTTCATAAAAGGGCAAAGGAAGAGAGACAAGACCCAATCTCTATCAAGAAGTTCTGCAATACCAGTAATTCATCCCTCATAGTTCCTTTATAGGTGGTTGTGGTGGTTTCAGTTTCAGAAAAGCCCGGATTGCTTGATGGACTGAAGTGTTTCCGCTTGGCTTTGCAACTTCAAAGTCAATCCAAGTGAGTTAATCATAAAAGGCTTTTCTTAATGACTTTTCCTTCAATCTGGAACAGACCCTTGGAAACCTTCGCTAACGCAAAGTCAGCTACGCTTCTGGATAGGGATAAAAAGCATTCAACATCCTGGGGGGCTGGTGTAGTTTCAATGCAGCTTTATTTGTAAAACTTTATGGATAATGTTTTGCAATTTTAAATTGTTTTCTCACAGAGTTATGCCTTACTGCAGCAACAAGCCAACGCAGTGCATTTTCTCAATCATGCCACCAGGTTTAATCATAACTTTGAAAACTGGCACACCCATTGGTGTACTCAATATTTGTTAGCAACTTCGATTATACTTCAGTCTCCCGAAGAAAAAACAGACCCCCAAATCGCGCTTGAAGCAGGTCACACAGAATCACAGAATGGCCCGGGTTGGAAGGGATCTCAAGGATCATGAATCCTCAATCCCTCCACCACAGGGCAGGGCCACCAACCTCCCCATTTCATACCAGCCCAGGCTGCCCAGGGCCCCATCCAACTGGCTTTGAACACCTCCAGGGATGGACGGGGCATCCACAGCCTCTCTGGGCAGCTGCTCCAGCACCTCACCACTCTCACAGTAAAGAACTTCCCCACCTCAAGGTCTGTAAGCACTGGCGGTGTGTTACCAGCCGGTGACCATCCAGGTCCCTGCGACACCTCCACAACTCACAGCCTCGGTTCCTGTCCTCCACACGCGCTGGCTCCGAAGGTAACAGCCAGGCCGAGCTGCCCGGCTCCCATCCCCGCCCCCCGCAGAGCTGTCAGCTCCGTACGCCACGGCCCGACGCTCGGCTGTAAACAAGGCGGAGCGCTCTCAGGCCGCCCCCCAGCCGAGGCTCCGCGCTCCCCGGGCCGCAGCTGCACTGACCTGCCTGCGGAGGGGGCTCCCCCGGCTCCCGGGGGCTCCTCATGTCGGCGGCCGCCCGCTCACTGCCCGCCCCGCCGGGCCCGGGGCAGCGGCATGCCCTGGTGCGGCGCTGGCTCCTCCCGGCTGCGGAGAGGGCGGGCGCCGGGGCGGCCGCTCGGAGCTGGGAGGGAGGGAGCTGCTCTCGGCAGGGCCAAGAGTGCGGCGGAACCATCGTGCCGAGGCGCCGCGGCCTGGAGGGGCGGGAACGGAAGTGGACCGACGCCGCTGCACTTCCGCTTCCGGGGCGCGGTGCACGGCGGGAAGGCGGAGGCCATTAGGGTGCGTGTGCGGCTCCGCGCGGTTGGCGGGAGGTGAGTGTCGGTGCGGGGCTCGCAGTGGGGGTTGGCTGTGTGCCCTCAGCTTCTGAGGGCGGTGGGCAGAGCTTCGAGCGCGGTAGCGGTGAACTGAGGGGGTGGGCTGCTCTCAGCCTTCCCGCCTGTCCGGGCCTCGGGGCAGGCCGAGGGATGCGCGTGGAGGCCGCTTGTGGGGAACGCTGCGTTTTGTCAGGCGGAGCACTGAGGGCTGCGGCTGTGCGGCTGCGTATTGTGAAAGCAGTGAGGTTTTCGTTCAAGAGAGAAAGTCATCACCTGTAGTCAAAGCCGAGCTGCAAAACAACTCGTAGGTTGTTTCCTTTTTTCGCTTTTATTTTTTTCTCCTTATTTCAGGAGTAGAGCCGCAGCGCTGCAGCCATGTCGATCGGAGTGCCCATTAAAGTCCTGCACGAGGCAGAGGGCCACATTGTGACCTGTGAGACCAACACCGGGGAGGTGTACCGTGGGAAGCTCATTGAAGCTGAAGACAACATGAATTGTCAGGTGTGCGGCTCAAGATGGATGAAAAGAAGTTCATCTCATCTAATTTTGGAAACAGTTACACCCAGCCGACTGATAGTGTGATTTAAAGACCTTTGGTTTTAGTCTTAGGATAAATAAAACCCGTCTGCTCTATGCACTTACAGTAATGAAATGAATTCCAGATTATTGAGCACGTCAAAGAGAACAGAATTGGGAATTCCTGTTCCTGGTTCTTAAGATTTTCCTCTGCAAACACCTTTTCTGCAGGAGTTCTTTGCTTATTGTCTCTCAACTTAATAATAAATAAGCCTGGTCTGGTGGTTGGCGACCCTGCATGTAGCAGAGGGTTGAAACTCGATGATCATTGTGGTCCTTTTCAACCCAGGCCGTTCTATGATTAATGAGCTTAGGGCTGTGCTTAATGCAGATTACTTTAAGGCGTTGCAAGAGGCTTAATTTTGATTGACTTCATACAGGTTATAATTGAAATAAAAATATTTCCTTAATAGCTGAGACTTGTAAAACTTTATTAAAGCTGTTTGAATAAGAAAACAAAACTAATAATACTAATTAAGCAAGTGGGGAGAAGGAGAAAATAGTGAGTTTACTTAAATTTATAGCAGGCTTAAGAGTATGTTTAAATGGTCATAGATGCCTTGTATCACAACAACAGTTGAGAAGGCAGTGTGCTTTGCATGGCTTTGAGTTTGTTACTTGAATTCTGGTTGTATATTCTACAAGCAGTAGTAGTGGGAGTCTGAAACTATGTATAAGGCCTTTGAGACCACTGTCTGATCTTTACTTTCCAGATGTCCAACATAACGGTGACATACAGAGATGGGCGAGTGGCTCAGCTTGAGCAGGTGTACATCAGAGGCAGCAAGATACGGTTTCTAATTTTACCTGATATGTTGAAGAATGCTCCTATGCTAAAGAGCATGAAGAATAAGAACCAGGGTTCTGGAGCTGGCCGAGGAAAAGCAGCTATTCTCAAAGCTCAGGGTGGGTACAGTGTGTTTGTGATCTGGTGTTCCCTCCTTACCTCCCTGTGTTGCTATATAGGAACTGGGAAGTTTTCATCCCTAATGCTAAGCAAACATGAGCTGTAAGAAGCTGGATGAGTGGTGGCAGTCAAGACTCAGACTGCTTGATGCAAAATACTGATACTGCATATGGTTCAGGAATAGTAAGTGGCCTTGCTAGAGTTAGATAAAACTTTAGCTTTGGTTTTCTGGTAAATATGGCTGCTGGCTGTTTGGACTAGCCAAGGAAGGGTCTAGGTGTTCTTATTCTTTAAAAGAATATATAAAAATACTAGGTTGATACTTAAGGAATTTTGAATCAGTAACTGTTAGCCATTCTACAATTCATTGTCTTTCATACCGTTTTCATGTGAACAGTCTCATTATAGCAAGATAGAGAAATAATCATGGGCTGTGAAGCCCTTGGTAAACTCTAGCAAGTGCAGTAAGGATGTGTGGGGAAGTAACATCTGACAAAACATAGTGAGTTCTGTCCCAAATTTCATAAAGAGCAGGAGTTCTTAAATCTCACTGGCTCAAATTCATGCAGATTAGAATGAGAACAAAAATGTGTTAATATTTCATTGCTCTTAATGCATACTCTATGTTATAAATAGCAAAGCTGTGCAGCTGTTGGTTACAGTTGTTTTCACAGAAAACTTCTGCTTATTTTATCACTTCCTGAACCTCATAATATAGCTTAGCTTCTGTGCTTGTAAGGAAGAGACTGAGAGTTATTTCTATTTGGTTTGTCAGTTGTTGAGATAAATACAACGTTGCATCAAATTCATGTCATCCCTGATGTTTTCTTTCTTCAGTGGCTGCAAGAGGAAGAGGCCGTGGTATGGGTCGTGGCAACATCTTCCAGAAGCGAAGATAATTTTGGCCTTGACCAGTATGCTTTTTTATATTAGAGGGGCTCTTAACTTGTCTACATATACGTTGGTAACTTCTGTTTAATAAATGTTTCTGACAAAACCTTGTCTGCTGTTGTATGACAGAACTCCTCTTAGGCACACTGGAGTTCTGGCTTCTTTCTGTAGCTGGCAAATGCATTGGAGGTTGATTTCAAAGTGAGTTGTCTAGAAAACAGTGGACTTGATATCTGGATTTGACTTCTTTGTATTTTTGTGTGATGCATTGAGTTTCGAAGATTATCTCGCTTCCTCCTTGTTCAATATTGCTGTTACCCTCTAAAGAAGACATTCTTGATGAAGAATTTTTAAATGTTGGTCTAAAGTTGTGTTAGCATCTGCATTTACAGAACAAACAGCCAAATTGAAGCAGCTTCTAGAGAAGCTTCATATGGATCTATAATAAATACAGGTCCATTCTTCAAAGCTGTACATTGAGCTTGTATTCTTGTATTTCTTACTTCTCTCTTTGGATACAGGGAAAACTTTTCATTAGAAACACACAACTAATATTTAGTAGACAGACCATTTTAGCCTGAGTTTGTACTTGCCTGAGGTGATTTGATTGTGGCTGTATTGGCAGTTACTTGTTTTTTACTGATGCCTGGGCAGAGATGCCTGAATATGGAAGAAAAAAAAATAACTTTCAATTGATTTCATTGATTTGAAATGTTTCTTATGAATCTAAAAGGTGTGTAGTAGAAGTCACAGAAATTGTCATCCATTACACAGGCTGACCTTTTGAACAGAACTTAGGTCTGACTTTAGCTTTTGTTAACATCTGTACACAATCACATAGTCCACAATCTTATCTGTGAGGCCAGATTTAGCTCTAGCTTTAGCTTATTTTTGCTTAAAGTAACATGTAGCTGTCTTACTGACATTGATGGTTGAAATATTTAAATTGAACTCTCCTGTACCTAATTGTACACTTCCATACAGTCATCAGTCTATACATGTATGAATGAGTCCTGCTTTTCTGCTCTGCTGTGTAAAGACCCCCTGTGTGCAGACATGGAAGTTGAACTAATGTACCCATTTGTTGAATTGTCTGTAAATAAAGCAGTGTTTGATTAGCAGGGGTTTTCTAGTGAGCTGCGCTTTTTTGGGGGGGTTAGTAGTGATCCTAAATATTTGCATTAGGAACATCTGTAAAATGTGTTTGTGGTGTGCTTGGGCTTAATTATAGAGACTTTATTTCTTTCTTGTGCCTACATGAGGAACCTGTCCAAAGGTTTCCACAAAAAACAGCTTTAAAACATTGCATGTGAGCCATATTTGTATTCAAGTGAGCACCTGGAGGGGTTTGGTAATTATGTTTATCACTTTCTTGTGGAAATGTGTTCCTTGAGTCTGCAGTCACTCAGAGGAGACCCCTGGCTTACACCCACTGATCACTCTGTTCCCTCTGTAAAGTACTGGCAGGCAGAACTGCAGTGCTCTATCCGCAGAGTGCAGCCTTTCTAATAACTAGCTGAAGGAGTTGTTTGTGAAACTCAATCAGCTTAGTTCCAGCTCTTACGTGGGACAGAGGACATCTGTTATTTTCACAGGATTCCCTTCCCATGCCTACGTAAATGCTACTCAATTTTGCAAGACTGTTCTGAGAAGGATCATCTGAAAATCGAAGCTGAAGCCCATTTGAATTTTTTTTACTAGGCTGATGTTTTTTAACACAAAAAAATTCCATCTTATTGCTGTGCCAGAAGCTTCATCATAAAAATTTAACTGCCTGCTTGTGGTAGTCCTACTAATTAACACCTGGGATCTCTGGAAATGGGTTGGTAGGTAAGACTGGGTGTGTTCTGATGACAACCACTACCTGCACTTGCCTCAGGTATCACAATCTGGCACATCTGTTTCACTAGCAGATAGGATTATACCTACATGCTTCCTTGCTGTGTTAATTGGTTTTTATCCCTTTTGATACATCAGATTTGTGTTGCTGACCTAGTCTGAGATTTTCTCCTCTGGGGTTACTTTTCTGTCAACAGGTAAAATAGGGATGGCAGAGCACGATGCTTTCTGTGTAACTTGAGGCAAGTATCTGCTGCAAGATTTTATTGAATGTTTCCTTGGCAGCTGGAACTGTCTTCTCTTCCCAAAGCCAATACCTGATAAAAATCTGAGATTGATTAGTGTCAGAATAAATTGCCACGAGTATAACCTAGTATAGGATGGGGTGTGCTGAAGGGTGGCAAACTGTTGAAATAAGGTTATTTTTGTTATTCTGGCTGTGGCTGATGTGTACCCTGGGTGCCTAAGAAGGTTGCTGATAACTTGTTTAGTAACAGGAAAGGCAAGAAGTGCACTCGCAGTTTAAGCAAAGAGAAGTTACCTTGCTGGGACCCTTTTGGGTCTGACTTCTAGAGGGTCTCTCTGTACTCACTAGAGGAACTAATAGTGAGGATGGCTTTGCAGCATCATTATTATTATTTTTATTTTTGTAAGAGTTATGCAGTATTCCTCAGCTTTCAAAGGTTTACCTCCTTTTTCTTAAAAGCCTCCAGAATTATTTCTTTATACGTGGAAAAGGAAGCAAGTCACAGATGGGAAACTTGACTAAAAGTGTTTCTCAGAAGAGGTTCAATGCTTTAGGAAGCAAATCTGTCCCACTGGCTTTTTCCTTCTGTCTGTTAAATAGCATGTAGCCTTTTCTGGAGGTTAGATATTAGCTTCTTTTGCAAAGGTCAGGAAGAAATGATGTTGTTTTGACCACAAGTTAATGCTGAATGGCAAAGGTTTTGAAATCCTGGGGAGCTCTAGAGAGCACAAAATTAGTATTTAAGTAAATTAGAGTTGCCCAGCAATAGCATGTTTGTTGTGTTTCAACTAATGACGATTGACTCGCATTTTTTATTAGTTTTAGAAATTCCTTTTCCTCCTTTCTGTGCAATGCCAAGCTTCTGTTCTCTCCACTGAGATTCCCTCCGTTCCCTGAAGTGTTTGATCTGACCTTCAGCAGCCAAGGATTTCAGAAAGAAATAAGAACCCTCTGCAGTAGGTTTAACTGACAGAACAAGCTCTGTAGTGTATCTGCCTGAAGAACTTTATACTCCTATCAGTATTTATCACTCCTTATATCTGTGGCTGCCCAGTGAACACGCGAGACTATTTTTTTCCCCTCACTGTTGTTGCTTAACTTTCAATCATTTCTTTAAGCACTTAACAGCTCTAATCCACATCAGTGTTGAAGAAGATACTGGATTTTGCATAAACAAAAATCTTTGTATTATGAAATCAGGTTGAGGCTGAGTCTGGGATGAAATGCTCACATTCTTCAGAAAGAAAAATATTGGGAATTGGTGTTAAAATGTTTTGTACTGGTGGTTTTGTACTGGTAGGAACAAAAGCCAAGACAGGCAACATCTTATTGATGTCACTGCTTAAAATTTGACTACTACATTAACAGATATTCTGGATTGTTACAGGCTGCTCTGAAGATTTTGTGTGTTTTCTTATACAGTGATAAAGCCATATTTCATACTAACAAATGATATTTCATCCACTAGATGGCTCTGTTGGTAATGAAATATGGGAAACCAGAACCCTCTGGAAGGAAAAAATGCAATGAACGTAACTTCTGGTGTAAACTTTATCAGTACAATACTCTTAAAAACTCTAGCATGAAAATACTGAGCTTATTTTCCTTTCTCTTCAGCGCTTCCCCGAGTGCTGGCTTCATAGTCACCCAGGTTATTTTGGTTTGGTGCTGTGTGTTTTCCTCATACTTGGCTAACTAGGCATGTGCACTTCGGTAAGTGGTACAGAGTCCTCTTCTTCAGCATATCAAGTAATCTGTTTCTCTTGGATTGTGGTTGCTAGGGATAGGTAGAGACTGTTACTGGGCTGTGGCCTCACTGTGAATTTATCCCTTTGATTCAATCAGTGTAGATGCCTTTTGAAGTACTCATGTGGGACAGAGAAACTGCACTGCTGCCAGGTAGAAGTTCACCTGTTATTCCCAAGTGAAAATTGAGGTTGTACTCCTGTACAAAAACAAAGGACACTGATAACAGCAGCAAAGAGTTAAATGATTGGAGAAGGTAATCATTTGAAGTAATATCTTTATAGAGAACTATGGGACTTTTCCTCTCTCACCAGATGCTATCATCCCTCACGTGTGCCTTTCTGCTCTCCAGGTGTGTCTAAATTCCATCTGATCCAAAGCTATACTTGTCTTCCATTCATTTTCCAAGGAAATTGCAAAATATGTCTGAAAGGTGTTGCGTTATGAATGAGAGAGTGGGAAGGGATGCTCCATAGATGAGATAAGTGGCAAGCTGTAGTTTCTCTTCCTTCAGTCTGATTACATGCTACATTGTAAAAGCCCTCTTCTCTAGGGTAACAAAACTTGTTTAATCAAGACTGTGGGGGAAGCAGCAGCCTCTTAATCTCTTCTCTCTGCCAGTGAAAGGGTGCAGTAAAGGGATGTAGTAAAGGGATGTGACCCCTAGACGTCCAATGTCCTTCAGAAAACCTCTTCTAGAAGGGCTGAATGGAAGATATGAATTTCTGGTGCTGGTAGCCAGAATAGCTGCACTGTCTTTATCTTATTGCTACTTAAAGCTTCATAGTGAGCTTTCGTTAAAGTACAGGTGTCCAATTTTTTTTTGGCATT
Source organism: Phasianus colchicus (assembly GCF_987193195.1). NCBI lineage: Eukaryota > Metazoa > Chordata > Aves > Galliformes > Phasianidae > Phasianus > Phasianus colchicus. The sequence goes on from NC_143453.1 coordinate 4,996,172, forward strand.
GTGATACGAAAAAGGTTGGAAGGTTCTCATCCCAGTGGAGCAATGATTTGGTAATTCAGCAAAAGATGGAGTTCTGCATACAAGCATCAAGAATTTAGTTGCTCATTTCTCGACCCTAGACTAAAATGGAGAAAGGGTTCTTCCTCAGTTCTTTGATGCTTCTCTGCTCACAAAAACAAGATATAAAATCTGAATTTGTGCATTTTTGTATCTCAACTGATTTCACACAGAGAGGGCTGGTCCTTCCTCTTTCAATAGATTAGATAATGCTAAATTGGTGGGGCCATTCTGCTCTCAGTATTTCTTTGGGAGGAAATATAGATCCACTGCACTGAAAACCTTGAGCTGCTGTGCCTTGAATTGCCTTGAAATGGATTGTGCTGTAGATTGCTTTGCAAGCAAGGTGATATTTTCCCCACTTCCTAATCTGCTCGTGGACTGATCACGGCTGTGGACAGAAGAGCTACCATATGATTACAGCATTCTGGTGCCTGAGCTGCCAATGCTATGCTTGTCTGCAAGTATATAGCCAGATCAAGTTGCATTTTAACTGCTTTAGGCATCCTTTTTTTGCCTCGTCCTGTAATAATGTTTTCTTGTAGTGTCCAGAATACCTTGGAGGTAAATGAATAGGGAAATGCTGCCCTCCTCCACTCATTCTAGCTGTTCTTCAAAGACTAGAGCGTAGAATTATTTAACTCTGTGTGGAGACTGATGTACTTTATGGCCAGGAAGTTTGGGGTGTTTTTATTCCCCCTAATTTAAACTTTTCGCAGGAAAAGTATTTTGGTTTTGTGTGTGGATTGGTTGTTCCTATTAGGCTATTATTCCTGGCACGGGGCTAGTCATTGCATAAGCAAGCATTGTGCAGTCCCCTGCTGCTCAGCAGTGACTGTCAAATAGGAGCCTATGAAAAGTGGAGGTCTTCCAGCATCATTAATTCAGGAGAGAGTGTTGTAGCCCTGGCAAAGAAACAGACTGTATCCAGAAGATGTGTAGTTATGCTGGGAGAAATGAAAAGAATGGCAGAAAAAAAGCACTATTATTGTGGGGTTTTTTTGTTTGGTTGGTTGGTGGTTTTTTTTGCCTGGAGACTGAAAATCTGTTTTCTGGTAGGGGGCTTGCTCTGTTTCCAGTTCAGTGGAGAGATGTTACTACATCCACTCCAGGGCAAACCACTGCTTGTTGTGAGGCAAAACTGCTCGTCTCACAGTGCCTAAAATGCTGATGGAGGGTGGAACAGAGCATTTAGAGGGGAATATCAACAGTGCTGGGTTGCAAGGGGAGGCAAAGGGAATGCCTGAATCTGTGGGGAGATGATGTGGTTTGTGAAAGTGGCCCTTTAGTTTCTTCATGGCTCCATGCTGTGAAGTGCCTGACCACACACAGGCTTTCATGTTGTTGTTATGGTTTGTTGTTGTTTTTTTCTAAGCAAAACTGCTACAGGAAATAAAGAGATTGTCACCTTGCATTTCACAAGGAGAGATGGAGATTGAACTGTAGAGAGGTTCAGTGTCTCTGAATCTCAGGGACAAAATCTGCAGAGGCCCTGTGAATGCTCTGCCTGCAGGATTATCCCTACAAGGTGCATCTCCAGAACTCTGATGCAGAAGTGATGGTCTCTGAACACTCTTGCATCAGTCTGCTATTGAACTGTAAGCTGCTTCATAGTGCTTTTGGGATTTGACACTTCTCAGGATATTCAGGTTGCTCTGCCTGTATTCTGAAGGTTTATAGTTACCTATATGTCAAGACAACCATATTTCTTATCTTGCAAGGTAGATAAATCACCGATCAAATATACATTGGATACTGTGCTGAGAGCACCTTGCAGTTCACTTTGTCCAGGTACAAGCAAAGATGATGATTAGAGGATTATTCTTATTCATAGCCCTCCTTTCAAGAGACTTGGTTCTGTTTTCATGGGGTGGGGAAGCCTCTTTCTCTGCCCCACCTGGCAGAGGAGAACAAACCTCAGCAACAGAAATGTGCACTGGCTCTGTTTACACGTTTTGAATGTGTTGAGTGCAATTAACATCTGTAATAATCAAGGAAAAGATAATAATCAAGGAAAAGGTAGGAGCCATCAGGATTGTATATTTGAGGAGAGGGAAGGTCTGGGGGGGAGGAGAGGGAGGACTGGCAGTACTCCTGGCCCTCAGGAGACACACTGTGCAGCTGAGAATGTGACAATGCATAAACTCATGTGGTGGCATTTGAAGTTGCTCACTGATGTTTTTACAGCCCTCTAAAATCTGAAGTAGATGGCAAGATGAATAGGTTTTTGTTTTAGTGTTTTTTCTTCTGACTTCATCCACCTGAGGGATGGAAATGAACTGTGGAGACTCTGACTCTTCTGTAACTAAAAAAGGCATTGCTGTTTGCTGCTTCACAATTGAATAAGCTCCTTTCTACATCTCAAATATCTCTAAAATAGCTCTACAGCAGGCTTTTTTGTTTTTTTTCCTTCACAGAGCTCAGTTATCAGCCAATATCAAACCTCTTTGAAGAGCACTGTAAAAAGCTGCCCCTCAGAGGCCCCTCCAGAGCCAGGGAGGAGTGTGCATCATCTTGGCTGCAGCCCTCACCTTTTGCTTTTGAGGACAGCTTGGCTGCTGCTCTGTGGTTTGGGGAATGCACATAGAGGAAATGCTGCTTTCTCCTTTTCTCTGGGTATTCGTTAGGATGAGCTCTCTTTGTTTTGCCTTTTTGCTACAAACTTTCTTTAGTTAATAAGCCACATTTGACACAGAGTAAGTGGGTGAAGCTCTAGGGAGCTCATTAGAGTTTTTCATATCAGAATTTGACTGCCAATACATGAAGTCTAATCCTAACCCTAGGCTGAGATTTGTGTCGCAGGATGTGCTGAAGCCTCTGGCTAGGGCTATGTACAGGGAGGGCTCTGGCAGCCCTCACTTCTTGCTTTGCTTTCAGTGTTTCCATTGCCTCTTTTTTCAGACACAGCCAGCCCTTCCCCTATGCTGATGCTGAAACAAGTGGCAAAACACCTACCCTGTTTTCTCTGCAGTGGGGCAGTGTGCTTAGAGAGAAATTGTGTGTTTGAGGCCTGGGTTCATTTCTGCTTGGTGAGGGATGGCAGGAACAGCAGATAAGAGCCTGGTTTGCACAGGTACAGGGAAATCCTCCCCCAGATGGTCCATATCAGAGATGAGGGATGGACATAGTCAGGGCTGAGACCCAGAGGGAAGGTAGCTTGCTGCTGGAGACCCAGCCTCTGAAGATCTGGTGGCATGTCAGAATCATTCCTTGGTATCCTTCATCTCATTGCCTTTCAACTGTAGCTTTTAAAAAACAAAACTTTCTGCCCAAAAAAGTTGGTAAGATGTGCAGTTGGTTCTGACACCAGCACTTACTGCCCTCTCTAGCCATATCTGCTAGTTCCAGGCAGGGCTCCTGGGCTGGGCCCTGCTAATCTTAGGGTTATCTCTGCTGCGTGAACCTGGGGGTCTGCAGAATAAAGGAAGAGCTTATCAGTTGCGAGAGAGTTCAAATAAAGGCATGCACACCAAACTTGGCTCCACAAACCAAAAGACTTCATGGGAGCAAGAACAAAGCTCCACTCAGCTGTCTGACATGGAGCTGCTGCTGGTACAGGGAAATGCTTTTTTCTGTTTTTTTTTTTTTTTAACGTGGCCACGTTCATGCTCACTGAGACTCCTCATGTTTCACAGGAGTTATGCTGATTGAATGAAGCCTGTGTAGTTGTTTAGACAGCTTTCCAAATGCTTTCCATCGTTGTATCCAACGTGGGGCATATTGCCTCAAAAATGGACTGGGAGGAATAATCCTCACTAAGTGCTGGAAGTATCTGGTGGTAGACAGAATGATCTGTCTCTAAAGGCAAATGCTGAATGCTTTTTTGCTTGCTTTCATAAGAGGAAACAATGTGAACTTTGGTAACATTGTCAGCAACTGTCCACTAAGGAGCCTGTCAGTCTTCCCAAAGAGTGCAAACTCCATTACTCTCTGAGCACTTATCATGAGAAATGTATTATAGACTGAAAAAAAAGAGCTTAGTTCGTGAGGGAAGGAAAGCCCTTGACAGATTCTGAAGTGTTTGAAATAAAAATAGGTCAGACAAGCCCATGCTTCCAGCTGCGTTTGCATCCTTAACTCGACAAAACAATTACAGTTACTGGATGGAGTCACAGGGGGGCAGGAGGCCCGTGATGACCCCTCTGCTGAGCATCTTGCTACCAGGAGCATTCTAAAGTAATTACTCTGTGTTTTTAAGTCGGTGCTGTATAAAATAAAGGATAAGGGAGTGAGGAAGGTGTTGACCAGCTAAGAAAAAAGGGAGCAAGTATATTTCTGATTAAGACCCTGAAAAGTTTTGGTCTATCCTTTCTTCTTCTGCCATCTGGCACCCGTGGCCTTATTTACCTGTGGTGCTGCTCAGTGTCCCCACGTTTGAGCAAAGCTGTGGCTGGGCTTTGTGAGTTGCCTGCCTGACACTGTGCAGAGTCCCAGCTGACTGCTTACTGTAAGTGGCTGTCTCCCTTGGCCCTGAGAGTGTGCAGGAGGCTGCTGGGCCAGGTAGGAAACTCCTGACTGTTTGCATCCTGCATGGAGAGAAGGGGAGGCTGCTAACCTGTGAAATGATGGAGGTTGGCCTGGTGCACAGCTGAAGTTACAGCCCAGCAGCAGCAATTACACTGCTGAGGAGAGTACTCAGTATGGCAGGGGTCTGTCCCTCCTGCTGTGCTATCCAGCTCACTGCAAGGCAGGCATCCCCTGATTTAGCAGCACAACAAAGCTGGTCCCTCTGGGTAAGTAGCAATGAGGAGACTTGTACCAGCAGCTCATCCCTTTAATCCCCTTTGAGAGCCCTGAGCTTTCACATTCTGTGCAAGGAAAGGCTCGTTTGTGTTGCATTCTCCTCTCTGGTTTGTATCTCCCTGTAGCATTGCACTGGGGTGTTTCCCAGCTCTGGGGCTGGATGCACAGTGCTGTGCTCCTTGGAGTCCTCTACCTGTGAGTGCCGTTGGGAGCTGACAGGGAACAGCTGGATGTGCTGTGAGCATTTGTCCACAGCTATTAGAGCTGATCCAAGAGGCACTGCTGGCTTCCTAAACCAAGACCTCAACATTTGCATATGCATGTATTTATTCACAGCCAGTTCTCCGTGGGGAAGTTTCTATGGCAAAGCAACCAAGTGCATATGGAGGAATAAGCACCAGTCCCACAGCTGCTTGGTTTAACCAGTCTGTTTCAAGCCATGCTTTATCTCTTGCTCCTGTAGCTGCCAATAGCACAGAATTCCCTTGCAAAGGGCGAAACATCTCCATCCTGCTGATCAGCATGGCTTGGACCCAAAAGGCTACTCACAGCAGGGCTGGAAGTGGTTGGGGCTGAGCCAGGACTCTGCAGGAAGAGCTGTCAGTGGTGGGCTGCACGCTGGGGGTCCTGTCTTGTTTCTGAAGGGTTCTTCTATGATGGAAAAACTGTGAAGATGCCTCGATACAGAGCCTTGCAGGCAGTGCTCCGAGATGGAATGCTCAGCACCCCGCTTCCTCTTTCTAGATTTGCCACTGACTCACCAGGCAGCACTGAGCCTTCATTTGAATGCTTCGTGCCCGAGTTTTCTTCTTGGCAGAGACCACTGCTCTGCTCAGACTGCAAGGGTTTAAGCAGATCCTGCTGCCATTTGAAATGCTTTTCATTTTTGCTGAAGGATATTTTGGAAGGAAAAGAAGAAAAACTAAATATGATCTTTTCCACAACAGGGGAGGAAAGAGATAGCAGAAGGAGAGGGAGAAATTGAGTTGTAACAAGAGAGGCCGGTGGTGACCTCTGAAAATGGCAGAGCCTTTCCCAGTAATGGGAGCAGCTGCTTGAGAAATTCTCTTTTGCCTTCCATAAGACAATCTCATGCCCCCAAACACAGCCCTTTGCCATAGAAATTACTCCACAGATCCAGCGGTGAGAACTGTAGGGAGCACAAGCTCCTTTACCTCCTTTGGTTGCACAACAGCCTGGCTATGTTATAGCACTGCTTCCCACCCTCATTCCAACCATGTCCTGGTTATCTCAGGGCCTTTTCTCTCTCATCTCCATTGTGATGGGCAACTAAGACCAGCTAACTCCTGCAATATCAGGTTGTAATACTTGTCCCAATGTCTGTAAAGCCATCTTTCTTCCTTGGGTAACTTTTGGTACTGAGAGATGTGTTTTAGTGGGCACAGTGAGGATGGGCTGATGGCTGGACTAGATGATCTTAGAAGTCTTTTCCAACCTTTATGAGTTTATTATGAGGCTCTTGGCAGCTGATCAGAAATACTGATACCATCCAGTGCCCTCACTCTTCATCCAAAGGGGATAAATCACTCAGCATCACCAATCTGCTCTTGCAACACCTTGAGAGGTCAACAAGGAGCATGAAAGAATTGTCTGTTTCACACTGATCTGTGTGCTCAGGATATGAGTTTCTTTTATGTGTTGAGACTCCCAGAGAGATTCTTTCAAAAATCAGGTTGCAGTGACTGGGCTGCTGGCTCAGCATGGTAATAACACAGATACTCAGACCCGATGGTGCTTTACACTCATGTCCAAGAGAACCGTTTATTGAGTTTACACAGAACGTGAGCAATGTGGAAAACACTAGAAATCTTGCATCACTGGTTTGGTTTTGGACAGCATTGGAAATGACAATGCAGCTGCTCACATCATGTCAGTATTACGAGGTATGCAATATGCAATAAGGAGCCAAAGCTTTGCACTTTAGCTTAGGAAGTGCCCACCTCTGGCACATTCACTGCTTGCTCCTCTAGTGTCAGTAAAGCACTTAGCTGTCTGATGCTCCTTAATTTCACTTGAAACTTGTAAGTCGTGTACAAAACCACAGTTTTTAAACCAGTCCTTTTAAACCACAAGACTATTTTCCCCTTCCTTTTCAATCCCTGGCCTTCCCACCCCATGTCATCTCATCCCATCCCCCATGCTCCCACCAACACATACCTCCTTCCCCTCCCTCTCACCCCAGTCACACAACAAATATCCTGATGCTGCAGTTCCAAGCCATGTGTCCGCCCCAGCCTATGCAATCCGATGGTCTCTGACCAAGTCCCTTTGTTCAGACATTAATACAAAACACACAATGGGGGGGAAAAAAAAAGCAAAACAAAAAGAGCCAGACACAAGAGGGAGACACTGCCGGGCTCCAGCTTTGGCCTCTGAGCCCTTCAACGAAGCTCCACAACAGCTAGGCTCTTGGGGTACCTCCTTTCACACTCAAGACTGCAGGTCCCAAGCTTTCCAAGGTGCCTAGGAAAAGAAGGAAAGGAAGTAAACTACAAGCCTGTTTCTGTTTTAGGTTTCCCCCCCATCACTTTCCCTCAACCCAATGGCTGCTGGAAGAAATGGTTGACTCCGACAGGTCTTCCAGTCAAAAGCCCAGCCTGGGGACCAGCTTTGCTGTAAGTTCCTCTCCGTAACGTGGGTGATGGGTTTGGCAGCGAGGGGAGGGAGCAGAGCACATTTTGGGGAACAACAGGCTTTGTCTCACAGCAAACTGGGGGGAGATGTCAGGGAAGGTGAGAGAAAAGTGCCGAAGGAAGCCGGTCAAGCTGGCCCTCTGCTTGGTGTTTGGACTCAGAACTGCTCCTTAGGGTGGCTTCAGTGTGCCAGAGCCGGCTCGTTGTCCAGTCACCTCTCGCAGCCCTGCTGAGGGACAGCGTGCCGTGGGGTGCTCCCCGCTTCCTCATCCTCCAGCCGGCCGCCCTCCTGCCCACTGGGGATCTCTGGGTCACAATCGAGAGCCTCATAAATGGTTGGCAGCGTGGTCTGCTGGCTGAGGCGCTTGCGCAGGCCCACGAGCAAAGGCTGAGGCATGGACGAGACATCCACGTTGTTGCCGAGGTCTACCCAAGCCAGGCAAGGGAACTTGTTCATGTCCTTCATGGTGTCAGTCAGCTCCTTCATGGTCGCTCGCGTCAGTCGGTTGCCGTTGAGGGAAAGGTGGGTGAGCTTGGGCAGCGCCCAGAGGAAGGGCAGCAGCAGGCGCACCATGTCGTCGTTCAGCTCGGTGAAACTCAGGTCCACGGAGGTGAGGTGGTCCCCGTTGTTCTGAAGGTAATAAGCCATGCGGTGCACATCCCGCATGGTCAGAGGGATCCCGGACAGATCCATGGAGCCCTGGCTCACCTTCTTCTGCAGGCTGTTCTTCAGGCTGGGGGTGGAAAGAGAGAGAGAGAGGAATGACACACACAGAGCAGAGGAGGGCTCATTAAGAACATTCTGCAAACAGAAAGTGGAGCTTGGTTTGTTAACAGGCGTGAAGTTTGCACCATGCCTCTGGGCAGGTTGTGTGCTGGGGCTTTCCTGTGTCTTCTCTGCACTTAAACTCCTCAAGAACTGGCAAACCGTATCACTCTGAATTCTTTCACTAGTACATTTCAGAGGGTTTGTCTGGATGTGTACATACAGGTGTTCATGCATGGACAGCAGAAATACACATGGCAAGCAAAGCTTCCATATGCGCTGGTTTGCAATGTGTCTGAGCTGTTTTTCACCACCTCTCCAGGTGAATGCTGTGGTCTGTTGCAAACAAATCATGCTGCAGTAGACCGGTGTTAAAAGGCTGAGAAATTGATATTTTGTCAGGAAAAACAATCTGTGAGCAAACAGCATTCCAGGAATGGATTTACCACGTCCCTTTAAGAGCCTTCCCCAGCATCCCTCACCTGTAGCTGCTGGTTTGGATCTTGGTGGTCAGCAAATCACTGGGGATGTGCTGCAGCTGTGAGGAGGTGGGCAGGGCAGCAGGGTGCTGAGAGCAATCTAGAGAGATCTGCTTTCACCTGTAGCTCTTGTTGTTTGCCAGGGGAGCAGAGCAAGGAGGAGGAAGGCTGCAGGGTAAGCAAAGCTGTGCTACAGGGTTTCAAAATGAGTGGGACGTGGAGTTCTGAGGTGGATTGTAGGTCTGTGGGAGTGCTGTGAGAAGTGGAAGCTGTGGGAGGTGATGAGGCTGTGTTGTGGGATTGAGTGGAAGTGTGTGTTGGTGTAATGTGAGAGCTTACTGCCTTAACATAAATGATGTTAGCCTTGCTGTCCTTACAGATGCAGCTAGCTTTAAGGATATTGGAGCTCTACTAGGATCTCCACTTACTCATATGCTCAGTGGGTGTAGAAGTGCCTTGTTGGGGTTGGAACAGGGGTTGGGGTTGGAACAGGTTGGGGTAAGAACTAACCACCAGTATGAAGATGCCCATTCTTCCTATCTGGCTGCCTGTAGTGTCCTGCACAGCTGCAGCACAGCCAGTCCCTGGGAGCGACGGTCACACAGGGATGTGCAGTTTCCTTGGAGAAGGCTGGAGCACCACAGGAGCTGCTGTGGCAGGTGAGAATGCCTCTGCAAACTTCAGTGTTTCCAGGTCCTTTCCCCATTGTGGGGAGGATAGGATGCTGCCCTTAATGCTCTTCTTTGTATACAGTTTGTGGTATTTCAGAAACATCAGCACCTGATAATCTCTCTGAATATGTGATAACACAAATGAATAACTATGCATTAGTGCATCTGTTGACACTGTGTGGATGCATTTAACACTGCTGCAGTCCCATGAAGGAGCATGAGGAGGAAATGACCTCATGGGCTGCCCTGTCTGTTCTACAGCCCACAAATTCCTGCTCTCTGGGTTTGGTAGTGCTTTGTTCTGGCTTTTTCTATACATCCTTGTGCTTCTGGAGGGAATTCACTGTGCGAGGCTGAGGCTGTATCTAATGTATTTAATGAGTTCTCATGGTAGAAAGCTGTAGCAGTGTAGAATAACTTGCATTCAGACCTAAAGGTTTCAAACAGCCTTATGTCTGCTCTTTATGTGACCTGGGCCACCCCTCTGTGGACCACGAGAGGAGCAAGAAGATGTTTGTGCAGCAGCTGATAAAATGCCAGGCTTATTTCTAGGGGAGGGGATCATCTAATATCCTCTAATTTCTGCAAGTAAAATAGGCTTAAAGGATAGCTTCAATTGAAGGTGCTTTTTTCTTTGTGTGAGACAAAACAGCTATTTAGTGACATGGCTCTGGATGCCTGTGGGATTTGTAGGCGGAGGGCTGCGAAGTGCTGGAGGCTGGATTAGCCTTGTGCTGCTGCAGCTGGTGCTGCATGCACATCTATAATTGTCAGGGTTTGCAACCAGCAAGGATCTAGACCCTGGATGCAGGGAAGCAGATGGTGTTTGTATTCTCTGCAGTAAGTTTAGAGGGGAAACGTTCTCTGTGATGCTGGAGGATCAGCTTCAAGTGAGGATGCAATGTGAGCAAGAAGCAAGGTGATCTGCAGCCTGACCCCACAGCCTGCATGGAGCTGTGTGCAGCATGCAGTGAGGAACAGTGCCTGCCATCCCTAAGAGATCAGTGCCATTCAACTTCTTCCTCATCAGTTAAGCTCTTTAGTGGCTGTGATAGCTCCTTCTTGTTGCTCTGTTGAGACTTGCAGCAGATCCAGTGGTGCTTGGCATCCTGTTGTGTTGTAGGTCTTGAAGGAGTTTGTTCAGCATCCTGGAAATGGAGTGTCTTTGCCCTGTCTTCACACTAGGGGAAGCAGAGACTGGGAGGAAGTGGTAAGAGCCAAATAAGATTTCAGTAATGAAGGATGCCTATTAGTCCCTGTCTGTATCACTGGGGAGTTACCAGCTTTCTCCCTCTATGCCTCTTATTTTTCTTTAATTTGCCTCCAAAACTTCATGTTCAAAGTTTTCTTGGTGCTCCCAGCGCTGTGCATTCCCTCCTTCATTAACAGGCACTGCCAGAGGTGGCTAATTAACCACGAGTCGAGTGTTTCTTTGCTGTTCCTCCTTGCACAGAGCCTAATGGCAGGCATGTCTGGATGGCTCCTCTGCCAGCGACTTAGGGGATGAGCTCCGGGCTTTTTAATTGCCTACTTAGCATAATCTGCTTGCCTTTGCTTCCTTGTGGGCCAGGGTGCTGCTTTGAAAGTCTGGCTTCAGCTGCTTCTGGTGAGACGAGAGAAGCCTCAAGAGCACTAAGTTAAACAAACCCAGTCCCAGCTGTTCTTGTACTTGCATCTGATTCTTACCATGTGGCTTTAGTTAACTGACTGGTATTCTCTAACTTGGCTTCCTAACTCAAAAGCAGAATGATGGTGAACATTTCCTCTGTTGCATAAAGGAGAAATGGGAGCTCTACTTAATATTCATCTCATGCCGTGTGAAGGCTAAGATCTAATCTGCCAGAGCTGTCATCTATTGCCCTGACTGATGTTCTCAAGAAGAAATAAAAAGACCCGAAGCCCTTTAGAGATGCTTCCCTGCAGTCTTCTAGACACAAGTGCTTTCATTGCATTTTTAAAGTGCATCTAATGCTGCAGTGTCTGGGCAGTGCACATCAATAAATGAGAAATGGAGCAATGAGCCCAGAAGGAACACTCGGTTCCCCACCCAGCTTTAGATTAGCCAAGATGTTACAAAATGCAATTCACTCAGGCAAATGTTAGTTCATCACCCATAGTGTGATCTGTGGAAAAAGGAAACCTGGATGTATGCAACCAAGAGTAACTAACTCCATCTGCACAAACGCCTTTATTCTTCCAGAACAGGTTACTGGGTGGGAAACTGGGGCTATATTTTCTGCATCAGAAACACCCTGCTTGTAAAGATTGCTCTGTTTTCTGCCTGCATGTTTTATGGGTTCAGGTTGGATCCCTTGCACTGAAGAGAGGCACTGAGCAGCCAGCTCTGAGTGCAATGCTAGTAGATGTGCAAGGCTCCCCAACCCAGCTGTGCCAAAACAGTTCAGTCATCATCTATAGCTTCTTAATGGCAGTACTAGACTAAAGTGCAGCCCTTCAGACAAAGGCTGCATTGAACTGATACCCCTTCCACTCTGAACTGCAGTCTGCTCTGGCTTTGCCCTTGAAAAGTAATATACACTCTGGGTCCAGCCCTCTTCTGAAGGATAACATACAGTCCTGCAGTGCTGAGCTACAGGAGCTTTGAGATTTGACAAAAACAGCTGTGTCTTAAAAATCTACATCTGTCAAAACATTGCAAAAGGGTTCTTGATAGTCTAAATAACCCAATGTCCACATTGAGAAGACTTAACCTGTTTCTCTTTACGTTGTAAACATCAGTTTATGGAAGAGAAGCTGGAGTTGTACAGCACCCTGGAATGTGATTAGTCATCTTTAATGAGCTGAACTATATAACTGTAAAGCAGTGCTGTAACTGAAGTCCCATTAGGATGCAAGAAGCTGACAACTGTGTAGTAATGTCGTGCTGGTCCTTGCTGAGGGAAAGTTATCCTCCCGTTTGTAGGCTTCTTACCTGAAAACCCCCAATAAATTCCTCAAGAGCTCAGCCTTGGTGTTTGCTCAGGCAGCCTGCCCAAGCAGCACCATCAGGTGAGACACAGGATGTCAGCTGGGAGCTACAGACTCGAGACAGATATGTCAGGAAAGGAGAATGGAGCCCTTTGTTTTCAGTGTAGCAAACCTGATTATCACCTGAGCAGCTGAAATAGTCTCTTTGGGTGCATGAACAGCTGAGACACTGCTAACCTGCCAAGAACCCACTAGTTCAGATGCAGGAGGGGATCTGTCTTCCAGCATCGTCTGTGACAATTTAATCAGAGAAACCAGAGACAGCCTGGGCTGGATCTTCCCTCCTTACTTCAGCTGCTGTTGCATTCAATCTGCTGCTGTAAGATTTCTTCTTCCATGTTTCTCTGTGGATTCTGTTTCTGGCCTGGGGTGTTCATCTGGTAAAAGCTGCTCTGATGGCAATTTGTGGCAGCCTGATTTTGCTTCTAGAAGCAGGGCCAGGGCCTGTATTACAGTCACTTTAGAGGAATGGCTCTGCAGGGAAGGCACCGAGGACAGAGCAACCTGTGCTCGATTCTGTGATTCAATTCTGTTGTGTCCTCTCCCTATGAGATTCATTGCACCTTTACTGTGGTCACAGCCCCTGGTTAAAAGCATCAGTGTTAAAGGTGGTAACAGAAGCAGGTAGGACCTATGGCTTTAGTGGGGGGGTGGTTAAGAAAAGAAAGATGTGCTTGTCTGAAAGTTCTCACAGGGTGTTTTGCTAACAGTCTCTGAGGGATCTGGTTGGGCTCAATGTGTGTCTAAAATAAGACTGTTCCTGCATGATGGAAATGTGATTGGTCCTTAGCAGCCTTTGCAGTTCCAGTTATCCTGGGATCATTCTGTATTGAAACAGGAGTGCTTGAAGACATTTATCTCATTCTTTCTACTTCATCAATTCATGGGTAGCTCAGGTTTGTACTTACAACAACTGGGAGTGGATGGGGATGTGACTTAGAGTTAGTTTCTACCCTACAGGTTTGTTACTTGTTGGTTACTGCTTGAGTACAGTGTGTCCTTTCCATCTCCCAAACCACATCTCTGTAGCAGCCCGATTGTAATTAAAACCTGGCAGATGCTCCCTGTTGTCTGTGTGGCTGAACTTGCTAATTATCCTCTGGACCCATTTGGCACATTGCCAGAAAGTGGAAATTGCATTTCAGAAGGGATGAGTTGGGTTCTGTATCAGATCCATGAAAGCCCAAGCCCAGAGGATCACAGAGGCAAGGGAATATGTTTTCTGAACAATCCCAGATTTCCACTGGAGATTAGAAATGCCTTCAGAAGTCTTGCTGCTATCCATGTACTTCTTACAGGACCTTGAAGGCAGAAAGGTACAAGGCAAGGGCAGGAGTTCAGACAGAGGTCAGAGTGAAATGCTCTATAGCAGATGGCAGGAAGCAGAGAATACAGATCAGTTAAAAACAGCCTGGCTGGACAGAATACAGCCCTGATATCTCCAAGTGAAACACCAGTTCCTTGCTTTTGTTACCAGCAGCAGCCAAAGATGCCAACTCTACAGGTGCCTTTTGCCACAAACCATAAACTGGTTCTTCTCCTGTTTTTCAGCAAGAAAGTGCTGCTGTTACATATTCAAATTATTCTGCTTTATTCAATACCCTGCAGCTGTGTCCGGGATGTGTGTCTGCAGGGCTGCCAGCTTACAGTGCTTGTGGGGCTGCATACCTTGCAAGTACTGCTGTCTCTGCTGCCTTAGCACTGTGGCAGCAGGACTGATTTTGATGCACTTGAGAGAGACTGAGGAACTTACCACATCTGGGACTTCCTGCGGGGCATGCCATGCCGGTGCCATTTGGAGTGTGGGGTCAGGTGGTAGATCAGCTGCCTGCAAATCCTGTCTGAGGACTTCCAGGGGTCGTATTCCTGCAAGCAAAGGGATAGTTTAGGCTCTGTGTGCTGCTGCAGAACAGGAGGAAAAGGGTGGGAGGTGGGAAAGGGACTGGGTGATAGTGAAGTGTAGGACTGTATACGAGAAAAGATGGAAAAGAGGATGAAAAAGGAATGGCTGAAAGGTTGGAGATGTCTCTGCAACACAGCATGCACTTCTGGGGTGTCAGGAAGAATCCCAGCCCAGCATTTTCCTGCCTTGAGAGGGGAGTAGGGCTGCAAACCTGGACTCTTCTTCCTTCCCATGCTCAGCTAGGAGATGCTGGAACAAGGAAGCAGCCAGGTCCCAGCACTGCACCTTGCCTCTTTGCAGTTTGCTTTTCTCCTGGAGGTCTGAGTTTGGGAGCTTCCCAACAACAGCAGTTCCCTCCAGCCCTTGCAACAACTAACTCAGCAGCACCGAGGTGGCTGCAGCTCTCCTGAGTTTCTTTTTGCATGCATTCTCCATCTCTGTGACTTTGAAAGCATCTCTCTTCTCCTGGTGAAGCAGAATGACAAATGGCAGCTGCTAGAGGTTGGGATTTCTGCCTCCTCTGTCATACAGACACCTGCATTCCTATTCCTCAGCCCTCCAGCCATAGTGCAACATGTGCATTTAGGGATTTGATAGGTAAACACATAGTAAAGCTGTCAGAATGTACCCTAACTTCCTTATTGCAAGCAGTTAAAGTGCTGTACTGTGGGCCAACAGCTGCATGGTGACTCTTCTAAGCAGTCCCTGAATCAGCTGAGCATCCCCAGGATGCACTGCCAGCACGTGGCTGCTTTTTTTGTGCCAAATCAGGAGAAATCCCAGCCTGTGCTCAAGAGAGCATTTCTTGATCCACCCCAGTTCACTTGGGGAGCCCAAGGGACTGGCATTAGGTGCCCTGTCCCAGACTGCTGCTGCACTGGCAAAGTGGGTGCTAGCAGCCTGATGCCACCTCCAACAGCAGGTGAACACCAGGCTTCATGACAGATGTTGGCACAGTGCCCTGTGAGTGTTTGCTGGCTCACAGTTGAGAATTACCCTCCTGTTCCCTCCGTGTCCTCGCTGATGTAGTTCTCTGCTGGAATTACATCATGCTCAGCCTTTTGCATGTAAGGCTGTTGCAACTGCTGGGTGCTCAGCTGGGGTCAGAGGGAGGGATGTGGGGTGCTGGGGCTTTCCACCCCCCCCCCCCAAATCATCTCCTGTGGGGTAGATCTTATCTACACAATGGTAGACATGGCATTTCATTTAAGCACATGTGCATGTAAGGCATGGAAGTAGAGGAGAGGGATGTATGCAGGTGCACAAAAATCAGTGTGTTGTCTGCTGGGCAGGGCAATGTCCCCTTGTGTCACTTTCACTGCTCAATGAGATGAGCAAGATTTGGTTAGGAGGTATTTAGATGCTTATATTTGGATAATAATTACCCTTGAAAAGATTTTTCAGGCTGTCTTACAGCTGCAATGAGGATTAGAATGCTGCTAATTTGCACCAGGCTCTCAACATACTCCCCAGGGCACCATTGCCTGCTCTGAGCTGCGTGTGCTTAATAGCTATCTTTGCATAAGTTCACTCTGTTGCCCTCTCTATAAAGCAAACATGACACCTGCTGAGCCCGATGAGTGAACGGATGGTGCTTGTGGTGGTAAAGGGTAACAGCTGTAGGTGCTGGTGTTGCTGTGGGATGTAGTGCTGTGTTAGGGCTCTCAGGGATCTTTATCATGTGATAAAGCCTTAGAGAGGGGTTCTTGTCCTTCTCCCAGAGTCACCAGCTTGGGCAGAAGTGTGGGGATCTCTGTACCTCCATAAACACCTCTTCCCAATGGCTAGCTTGTGGGGGTGTGCCATTGTATATGGCAACACTGCCTTCCCCATCATATATTTTTATCTGGCACATGTCCTTACAACCAAGTCTTTTGTTGGCAACATGAGTAATTCCCTGACTTTTGTGCCCATAACCTCTCTCTCCCCCAACTGCAATCGTGTTCCAAAGTTCTTCTAACTGATTTCTACAGATATGTGCACATCCTTGCATGCTCTACTGCTCCAAGGATGCATGCTGGCTGGTTCTGGAGAACCACCCAGCTTGATCCACCTCCTCATCTGAGCTCTTTCTGCATCAGTGCCACGCTGTAAAGTGTCCACTGAGCTAAAGGGGAGGATTCACCTTTTTGGGACACTGTAGGTCTCTAGCAAGGCTCATCAGCAGGTCATGGGAGATGGGATCCACCAAGTTGAGGAAGGTTGCATTTTTGTAGAGGACTTCATTGAGGAATGTTCCTTCCAGTCCCAGGTCCTATAAAAACAAACAAACAAACAAAACAGGCATAAAGCTGAGCATCTTGGGAAGAAGGATCATGGATACTCACTTGGCAATACTCTGAGGACAGAAAAATACCCCAGCAACAAAAAAAGTAGAACAAGAAGGCTGGGATGTAACTGGGATGGTGCTGAGTTGGATTCAGTTGTTGAGGAGGGCTCAGCTGAGGGAGGAAATGAGTCCTTTGCCCATTCTGCATGCTGCTGCCAGGAGAAATGAATAAGCAAATGAGTGCCCCATATGTTCGCACTGCTCCACTGAAAGTGTGCTTCAGGCACCACTCAGGGAAAGATGCACTGAGAACTCTTAGAGAGAAAGCTGGGAGTGTGTGCATGCAGAACCAGCAGGGACAGAGCCGTCATTGGCAAGAGGTGCTGGATCTTAACCCCAAGCAGCAAGCAAAGCTGCTGCTGTAGCCACTCTCCCTGCTCTGTGTATGCTCAGATCAAATTGAGCGGATAGCAGAATGGAGACAAAGATCCTGGCTACAGATGTGATGGAGAAAAAAGCAAGAATAAATCAAATGCTTTACAGCCCCGCCACCGCGTGCACAGCACAAGGAACCAAGGAGCTGGAGCAGTGGGTGAATCCTGAAGGACAGAGGCAGCTGGATATGGGCCAAGGCATCGTGCCAACATCTCCCTTAACCGTAAGGCTTTGGGGAAATGGAGCCTCCCACACAGTGTAGCACAGATAGATGAGGGAAGCTGCCAAGAGGATGGCATGGCTGAGCCTGCAGCAGTGGATGTCAGACTGGTAATTACACTCCCCCAGTTGGAGCTGTGCTGTTAAGTTGGATCTGCATTCCCATTATAAGTTTGCCTTCAAGGGTTTTATAGATAGAAATATTCACTTTGCGTTGATAATCTATAAATTCTGAGCACAGGGCATTTTCTAGTTCTTAGTTGTATTCTTCCCTTACTGCCTCCTTTTCTTTTTCCTGTCCTTCTCTTTTCTTTGGAAAATGCAGTACTGCCCACCCGGGCACTGTGGTGAGCAGTGAGTGTTATGGATCCGGGCCATTCTGTTGGCACAGTGCTCTTATTGGACACTTGGTTGCTGATGTCTCAGCACAGGGAAATCTAGTTGTACTTTTTACTGCTGTTAGTCTGATGCCTCCAGCAGAGTGATGCCCACTCACCAGCAGAAACGGGTCTTTCTCTGGCAGGTGAGTATTTCTCAGGTTGATGTGGACACGTGCAGTGGAGCATCAGAGTGCTGCTTTGCAGAGCAAGCATGCATGAGTGTATTCCTCCTGCTTGCAGTTGTTCTCAGCATGCTGCCAGAATCTCGCATCCCTGTTCAGTAGATCTGCTTGCAGCTTCTCCCTTTATTTAATTACACCTTCCTGATATCCTGGGAGCAATCCACCACCTCTTGGGGCCTGCAGGCCACGAGCTGAGAAGTGCTGGTGGATACAGCGACAGAGTGCAGGGTGGATCTATGGGTCTAGGTGAGGTCTGGCAATGGCAGGAGGCACTCCCAGGAGCCCTGGTGTGCCTGAGTGCATCCCCCCATTCACAGGGTTTGCAGTTCTGGCTCTGGTGTTGCTCTGCCATCTCTGGGGGAGGGAGTGCAAATGCTGTCAGTCTGAGGCTCAGTGATAAGGTATGGTATTAAATATCCTCAGTGCCCACTGGAGTGAAGGAGGTCTCTCTCTCTTGTTACAGATAACAAACAGACCCTTGTCTGGGATGCGTTAACCAGCAACTTGTGAGAGCATTGCTGCTCAGGTAAGCAGTCTGTGTGAGGAGGGACATGCTGGGGACCAAGCTAAGGGCTGAGCTTAGCTGAAGAGTGATGTAATGTTGTGAATAATGAAAGATGCTGATCGTGGTGCTTTGAAGCACTGGACACGTGAGAACTGGTTGTGATTATCTGCCCCCAGCATGGCTGACAGCTGTGTTCAGCCATTGGAAGGTGCCACGCACATTAGCAGCCTTCAAGTACACAAAGAACCGGAGGCATTGTGGGGGTGCTGGATGGGTTCCCATCTCATTTTGTGGAGAAAGGCTGTATTGGGACTACAGGATGTGTGTCCCGCTGTGGTGTTGTCAGCAGATGAACAGAGGGTCACTGTCTTAAGATGGACAGACAGAGATGGGGACAAGGGGAAGTGAGAGGGCAGGGGGCAGAAGAGGAGTGCTCAGCATGTGGTAATTCTGAGTGCAGGGCTGAGCCTGAAAGACACTGGCAGGCTGTGTGGGAAGGAGGGCTCAGCAATGACCCTCCATGGCTCTGTGACTCAGCATCCAAACCCCACTGCTCACAGATGGGGCTTGTGGAGACCTCGAGGTCTGGGAAAGATTTTAGTGTTTCAGCCTGAAGGAGAGGTGCTGAGCGCTACAGAAAATGACATTTTGAGGTTCTGGCCTCTGGCAAACCCTATGGAAGTCGGTTCATGTTAGACTGCCACAGCTGTGAAGAAGAAGAGGCAACCACTGACTTCTTGTAATAACTCTTCTCCTAAATGCCTTTGAGATCTTACTCAGCCCTTGTCTGCCATACACAGGCTTTTTGCTGAGGGTTATCTATGTGCATGCATGGCAAGAGGGCTGTTTGCAGGGCTGGCAACGCTCCTCACGTGAACTCTAAGGCAGTGGGCATGAAAAGCAGAGAGGGAATTTTAATTCCCATAATTTCTTATTCCAAAAAGTGCAGCTCACCAGTAGCTGGGGGCATTGGTCATCCTGAGGCATGCTGCAGAGCCTGGGACTCAGAGCAGGCATTACTGCAGCTGTACAGCATCCCTGAGAGCCCAGCCCTGCTCCAAAGCTCACACCCAAAGGCTGCTGGCTGCTATAGAAGCAACTGGGTGCATTCCCACGATGGAGTGGGTCATCATCTAATGAAGGGACACGATAAGCTGAGAACTGGCAGTGTTCTGTGCCAAATCAGAGGGAGCATTTGTCCCCTGTGCTGTTTATTTCAGAGCTGCCTGCAGTTCGGGGAGGTGAGTTTGCCTGGAAAGTGACAGAGCGATGGAGATGCTCTGCTCCAGCAATGGGGCTCTGCATCCCTTTGGCAGCGTGCTGTCCGTGCGGTGGGGCTCTTCTATGCCTGCATAGCGGCAGACAGAGCCCTGCTCCCTCGAAACACCGATCCCTCTCCCCTCCAGCCGGGCTGCGGGAGGTGGCTTTTCCCTGGGGAGCAGCGCTCCCGAACGCACCGGGAGCTGACGCGGAGGGCTGCGGGTTGGGACGGCTCGGGTACCGCTTTACCTGCCCGCCGTGCTCCCCTCCTCACAGCCTCAATCCCCGGGCGGGGACGGGGGAGGTGGCAGCGAACTACGGGCGGTGTCCCCAGCCCGAACGGCGGCACAAAGAGCCGGGCCCGGCCCCGCACCGCCCCGACCCCTTTGTTGCCCGGAGGTCTGCCCGCCCCGCCCGCGGCTTTTACCTTCCTGAGCAGCCTGAGGATGTGCACGGCGTGCTCCCGCTTGTGTTCTCGGATGGTGGCCTGAATCTCCCGCAGCCACCCCACCCTCCGCACGTAGGGAGCGGGAGAGGCTTTCCGCAGCACCCCGGGCAGCTTCTGCGGATTTAGCAACAACGAAGAGAGGTGGAAGTCGGCACGACCGGAGGGTTCCTCGGCCCCGGAGCTCTCATCCTCCAGGCTGCTCTGCCGGCTCAACCGGGAGCCCATGGCCGCGCCGTTCCGGGCCGGGAGGGCTCCGAGCTCCGAACCGGGGAAGACGCCGCGAGGGGCGGGCGGGGGTCGGCGCTGCCCCGCCCGAATGGCTCCTCCCCGTTTTCCCCCCCCGGCTGCCGCGTTCGGGGGTATCGCGCACCGCCGGCCCCCACCTCCTCTCGGAGGCCGCTCCTCCCTTCTCAGGGTGTGTTCTGCCGAGGGGATCCTCGCTGCGGAAGACAAAGAGAGGAGCGGATCCCTGTCCGCATCCCTCCCTGCATCCAGGAGCTCGGGGGAGCTTTGACCCCGGGCCAACTCTTGGAACGCTGCGAGAGACGGGCGGTGCTTCCGAACGCACCTTTGGGCTGTGGGCAGCCGTTTTCTGTCGCTCTGGTGCTGGAGCAGAGGAGACTGCTTTTGCCCACTGGCAGCCGATAGCATAATTCTGTCCCCTTCCCCACCCGCTGTGGGCAGGAATGTTTTCCTCGTCGCCTCCGTCCCCCGCACGACAAACTTCAGCACGTCCCCAGACCGAAACGCTGCGATCCAACGGGATGTTGAGAAAGCAAAGGTTGGATTCTAGAGCTGAGACTTTACAGGCAGCCGAGTCATGCTCCCAGTATAACCAGCAGCTCAGCCTGACTTCCCGTTGCTGGAGCTGTGAGCTTTCTCTATGCTTAGGATCGCTGTTGGATGCCTGCAGCACACGGAGCCTGGTGTTGGTGGTTGTGGCTGTAGGAGCAGCCTTGGGTTGAGACAGAACCACCTCTGCAGGAATATCTGTTCCTGCAGGTGCTGGGTCCTCATTCTGGGGGATGAGAATGGCTGTGGCTTTTTGCTGTACAGAGCAAAGTTTGCTTTCCTTCTCAGAGCCTCAAATGATGCCTCCTTTGTGCTCTGCTGGTTTGAGCAGAGAAATGGGATGGGGCTGCCCTCAGAGCAGTGTGGCCAATGCATCAGCTTTGCCCCATGTTTATGCATGTCCCCAAGCACAGCAGGTGAAACATGAGGGCCTTTATCGTACTTTTACTCAATTTTTGATCAGAGAAAAGCTCTGACTGTCTCTGTTCATCCCTCCCTACCCAAGCACCTGCTGGAGAGAAACTGGCATCAGCAGATGCTGAGGTACTGCTGAAGCTGACTTGGGCTGATCCCATTTGGAGGGAGAGCTGCTGAGTAAGGGCTGCAGGGTCTGGTTGGAGAGGCCCAAGAGGGGCTGGGTCAGGAGAAAATTGCTGTAAGGTGCAGTGTTAAGGCTGATGGTGATGGATAGGAGAAGACAACCCCTGGCAGGCTGATGGCGATGGGGCTGTGCAGCAGCAGAACGAGCTGCCTGAGCTCCATGCTGCTGGGAGGAGGAACAGCAGGTTTGTAGCCAAGGGATCAGCTCATTGCAGAATGGCTTTGTGTGTCTCCTCCTGTCTGCGTGGTTTAAAAGTGGTATGTGAATAATAGGAGCTAATGAGAAACACAACAGTGCTGGGCTTGGTTTCTTCCCGCATTCTGTCCCACTAGGGACACTTGCACCTCTCATCAGGGCATTGCCTGGCTCCAAACCAAACACAGGTACATATGGCACTGCTGACTGCAGCTGAGCAGGGCACAGTGTGGCTGTTAGAGTTCTCCTAAGAAGTGTCTATTAAGATTGGAATGGGAAAAATACAGAGCAAGCAGAGATCTTCTCTCTATTCGCTCACATTCTGTGCCTCAGACACATCTGCCTGCCATTGTGCTGATGTCCTGTAATGGGGATGTTCTGCTCCAGGGCCTTTGGGACAGGCAAGCAGAGCTCAGGTCCATGCCAGGAGCAGAAGAGTGATGGCTCTGGGTCAGCCCATGGTCTCTCTCCATGAAGACCCTGTATTAGCAAGGGCTGTTGGCGGAGCCTGGAGAGAAGATAACAGGAGGGGTGCAGGTTGCTGTTTCCCTGACTATTGTTCTGACTGCATACCAGGAGATGGGAACATCTGCTTTTAATTACCCTTTGCCCTTTCTGCTTTCCTAAACCTTTTCTGAACAGAAGCAAGCACACACCTTACAGCAGTGTGTTCCAGCACCAGACTGCGTTGTATGCAGAAATATTTGTTCTGAATCTGTCACTCGCTGCTTTTCTTTGCTGCTCTGTAACTAAAAAACATGGAAGAGACAGCAAGCTATTTTTCTCCATCCATTTCCCCACCCCATCTCTAATGATAAATCTCTGCCGTGTCTGTTTCTTGGGCTCCTGTGGCTCAGAGCAGGAAGCCCTGCCTGGCAGTGGGGCTGCAATCCCAGCTGCTGCCAGGGAGGACTGCACTGCACACACCCATGTGCTGGGGCTGCTCTCATCTGTATGCTGCTCGAGCGGGATCCGAATGACAATCCTAATTATGTTTGCCTTGTATAAGATGAAAGCTGCATTTCTGACTGGGCTGGAAATGTAATTGATTAATTTAGCATTTAAGAAGGGAAAGAGGATTAAGGTGGTGGTGAAGCTGTGCTGCCAGGCACTGTGTTTGCTGCCTCGCACTGTGCTTCAGCTTTTGCTTGCCTGCAGAGCAGCTCGTCTCGGCTGTCATTTCTTGTGGGGTGGCTCTGAGCTTGTTGCACATCTCTCAAAGCCAAACCTCCTGGAGAAGAGGGAGCTGAGTCTTGGGGAGACACCTGCAAAGAGCAATTCCAGGCTTCAGCTTTAATTCCCTTCTATTTGGAGGCAGAAGCACTTGCTGTTTTGCCCCACTCTGTCTGCAGGAGAGGGAGATGTATGTTCATAACTCAGACTCTTGTAGACCATTGAGCAGAGCAGACTCAGAGAAGCTCCACTGTCCCACAGCAGCACACATTAGGGAAGAAATCCCCTTAATGTGCAGAATGCAGGGAGGGGAAGGAAGGGCACAGCATCAGTGGGACTGTGCTCCTGGGGAATCCCTGCAGTGCCTGTGCTGGCAGCAGTAACTGCACACACACAGGCACTACTGAGATTGTGCTTAATGGAGAGGTGGTAACAGTTTTCTATGTAATATCTATTCGTTCTTCAGCCTTTTCCTTCTCGCACTGAGGATCTCCCAGCGGGTCATAAGACCCTGAAGTATCCTGGTGCTAAGGCAGGAACAACTCTTAGAAGTGGCAGAATTCTGCTTAAGTAATCACGGACGTCTGCTCATTATGGCAAATTGATCATGTTCTAACAAGGCCTATTAAGGCAAGTCTGTTGGGCTGAATGTTGCTGCCCTAATGACCCATGACGTTGTGCTCACAGGTGTGCTGGGCAGCTGTGCTGCATGCAGAGAGGTCACAAGTCCTCCCCAGTGGTGCATGGTATTAACCTGACTTCTTTACACGGGAGAATTCTGAACTTCCACTGCTTTCACAAGGAATCAATGAGATATCTGAGGTACGTGGGGGGTTTCTGCTTCTCCCCATGCCAGCAATACTCTGCATTCATATTACTTAGATGGGTTTTGCCGTGATTAGATGAGGCTGCAGTGTGAGGTTGGGTGCTGGGAGGGGTGGAGCATTGCTGGGCTCAGCAGGAGCAGTGGAGGAAATTCACAGACCCAGATTGTGCCGTGGGCTTCTTGCATTTTCAGCATCAGAGACATCTGATCTTGTAGCGTGTCCCACTGGGATCCCATTTGATGTGTTGTGTCTCACAAAAATATTTCTAAAGAGCTTTTTAAATCCCTGCCTTAAAAGGGACGGCAGCAATTTCTGGAGTTACAGTTCCATAAAAGAATTAAACCATCTTAAAGCTATAGAGGGGCGGCTGAAGGCAGCGCTTGGTGCTGCTAAGCTGCTTTTGGCATTTGAAACTGCCAAGCACACAGCTTATATTGATTCTGAGCATCTTAGCATGCTGCTAAATCACTGAGAGCAACCATAGCCCCCAGGGGAGCATAGGACCTGGTGTTGGTGGTGTGTACCCTACCTCTGCCTTAGGCTTTCACATTGTCCAGAGACCTCTGTCCATGGCAGAAAGATCCTCAGGTATTCCCGACTGCTCAGCTTGAGCCTTTCCAGGAGGCTACAGCACATCCCTGCTCCCTCCAGCAAACAGGTTTCCCCTCCTTGTATGTGCAGTTAGCACCACAGCGCTGCTCAGCCCCTTTGGGCTCTGTCAGGTTCAGATAGTGCCCACCTGTGCCACTTCTTGTGCACACAGCACGCTGCTCCCCCAGTGCCCTCCTTGCAGCCATCCCTCCTGCCGGGCTGCAGATGGAGCCTTTCAGACGGGCTGTCAGAGCCCATGAGCCTCACCAGATGCATTCGCTGCATTAACCTTTGAAGCCAAGTGAGTTTCTGTTGTCGGAACAGCAGAGGCCGGCAGACAACCTTCCACCCTCCCCTTCCTTCTTCTTCCTCTTTGGCCTCTCCTGTGCTGACTGTAGCAGTTCTGCATGGCTTTGCCTCATCGCGTCGGTCCGTGCAGTTCACCGGTGAGGAATTTCATCCACGCCTTAAAGGGCCGAGTGGATGAGGTTAGGGAGATCTCCAAGGGACTGCAAGCAGTCCTAAAAGGAGGGAGGTGAGAGGGAGAAGAGCTTTAGGGGGGGCTGGCCTCGGGATGGTGCTTGAGAGAGAGGTGGCCGAGTGCCCTCATCCTCTGCATGGTTGTGGCACAGGGCAAGGGAGAGGTACTGGGGTCTCTCCTTGAACCCAATAGGGACTGCTGGCCCTCGGCATCTCTGCCTCCCTGGGGCTGCTGGTGTGCACGAGCCTGCTGATGACTGAAGTGCAGTCTGACAGTAAAACAGGGCAGTTGATCCCTAGGGGTGATTTCATCCCCTCTTTGTCGAGCTGCTCCACCAGCCGAGGCAGCGAGCCTGTGCTTGGCGAGCAGTTACGTCCGGGAACCAGGAGCCTCACGTCTGAAAGGTACCCAAGGCCACGGATGGGGCAACCAACCCACGGCGGGGGGTTGGAGCCGGCCGATCTTTAAGGTCCACTCCAACTTAAGCCATCCTTATGAAAGGCGCGGTCCCGTTCGCAGGCTGCTTTGGAATTTCCTCCCGTCTATGCCACCTAGTGCCCGACGCCAGAACTGGGGCTGCCCCAACCTCACCGCAGCCCTCGGAGCAGCCCGTGTCCCCGGGGACGGGTCTCCCTCCCCTCGGCGCTGTGCCGGGTTTGGGTGCCGGCGGGACCCCGACAGGGGCTGCAGGTAGGAGCGGGGCACGCACGTGTGCACGGAGGGGGGGGGAGGAGAATGGCCCCGGTCGGGGGCTGCAGGTGAGATGCGGCTGAGCTCTGGGAGCTGCAGGCAGGGAGAGGAGGGCCTGGGGCTCGCTGTGACCCCGCCTTTGCTTTCCAGGCGTTCTTGTGATGTTTTAAAGGACGAGAAAAGACTGAGCTCTGTCAGAACTGGAATTCTCCTTTTTGGATGGATGGATTTCAGTGTTGCTCCAAGGGGAGCAACAGCAAGTTTTGCTTAGGGGAATACCGTAGGCAGAGCTCTTGTTTTTGTATGTCAGCACAGTTTGCTGGGTATAATCTTTTGTGCTATGCTGTTTCTTAGTGAGTTCCTCGCCTGGAGTTGCTTTCCAAGCAGCTCATACAGCTGGTGCTCGTTTTGCCAGCTTCGATTTTTAACTCTGACCTCTTGAGCCTTTTCAGAGAAGTGCAATTGCTCCATACAGACCCAGTTCTCTAAGCTCTAAATGGAAATGGGATGATCTGGCAACACCTTGCTTCCTTCCCACTGTGTTTTTTCCACAAATCTGTGGTTTAGTGGTGGTGAAAGGAGCTGTTAGCTCCCACTGGCCAATACACACCTCTCCTTCCACTGCACTGAGTTCCATCTGCTCTTATTCACGCTGTTTCATAACATTTTCAAGTTTTCCACAAGCCTTTCAAAACTCTCCTTGATGTCTTTTGCTATCTCCATGTATTGTATGCAGCTCTTTCCTTACTGGGCACCCATAGGGTGCTAAGCTTTGTCCACGTGAAAACGTGGTTGCTCATTCTCTTCTCACAGCTTTTATTGGCTGAAAACCATTATCTCATATCACTTCTCAGAACTTCATGCTCACAGCTTCGGGGAATCAGTAGTAAAACTGTTCAAGGAGCAGATGGATGTAACTTAGCTCTCTTGGTCACATCCAGGAGGCCATGAGCTTTGCTCCTTTTTGTTTTGAGCCATGCTGCTTCTGAAATGTAGCTTTTCCCAATCTTCTTTTTTTTATCTCTATACTTACATAAGCCTGATTTCTTAGGAAGTCTCAGTATCTTTCATTGGAAAGGCAGATTGCCCCACAGCCTCTGCTAGGGTAGGGATGGCTCAGTGTTTTTGAGGCTGGAATGCCTGGGGCTGCTATTGACTGTGGTGCCTTCTTGCTTTTGAGAGGGCTGATCTTTGAAACCAGGGCTTCAGGAAGTCATTTAGGGTTGTGTTTGCATCCTGCTGAGCTCTGAAACTCTGGGGATCGGAGTGGGAAGGAAACCCATCTTGAAACAGTCAGTGTTTATCTGCTTTCCCCACCCAGAGCTCCATCTTCCTGGAGGTGGTGTTTCCCCAAAGCATCCCAAGGGCAGCAGCAGGCTGGTTCTCCTGTCCAGCCCCAACTTGCCTGAAGGCCAATTGGTGCCAGCTGTACTCTGGCAATCTGTGTGCCTGCAGCCACAGCTGTGCTCTGCGTGGTGCTCCCACACCTGAAGTTGTTCTCTCCCCAGACAGAGCAGTGTAAGGACACAGGACAGTCACCCCAGCAATCTCCTGGCTTCTCACAGGTCTGTAGGCTCCTCTGCTGCTGTCCTTCACTTCTTTGGGTCTTGGTGTCCCTTGGGGCTTTGCATCTTCCCCTGCACAACTCCCTCCCCAGCCTGAAGGCGTGCCACATCCTGTAGCAGCTTAAGAGTGTATTTGTGTGGAGGGGAGATAGCAAGAGCACTTCTCTTTGTCCTAAGAGCCCCCTAAGGAACAGGGCAGTGCAAACCATCTGTTCTACATGCGAGGGAACAGAACTCAACGTGCTTTATTGCCAACCCAGTGGCAGCAGGAGTCAACCCCTTTCTCTCCCCAAGGCTCAGTCTGTTCCTGTCCTGCGTAGGGTTGGTGCTGCTGTAACCTGGGGACATTCAGTCCTGGGGAGGTGCTGACCTTACGGCTGTGGCTGGCCCATCTGGTCAGAGCAGTGTGGGTAAGGGGATGGTCACACTCCCAGCTCCCCTGACGTGTGACCCAGCTTTAATTACAGTGACACTGCTGTTAATTAGCAGCTCAGAAACTCTGAGCGTGATTTTTCATAAGCTGAGAGTTATGCAGTTTGTCCTTTCTGGAAGAGGTGCGCTGCAAACAGAACTGTAATTAAGAAGCACACACACACACAGGGCCAATGCTGACTGGTGTGTGAAGTGCATCTGTGAGCCCAACCTGGCATATGGGCCCTCCTTTGGGACACTGCTGGTGATGGAGTTCCCAGGGGACCACTATGTGAAACAGGCAGGATTTGGCTCTGTTGTGGCTTTTACAAAAGGCTCTTCCCAGTCCCTGCAGCCACCCTTTGATATCAATTTGTTTCCTTGATAAGGATGGGTCTCCTGAGTGTCATCTCCCTGTAGCATTTCATTTCTGCTGCCGTTTCCGTGCCCTTCTCAGCGATCCCAAATCAAAGGGATCTGTGTGCTGTGGGGAGGCAGGAAGCCCTTTCAAGAGCAGCCAGCACTTCTGGAAGCCACAGATCTGAGCAGCCAGACCGAGCCCTGGGTTCCCACACTCTGCCTCTCTTCCCTTCTCCTTCCTGCTCTTTTTTCATTCAATGTGCTGTGCACAGCCTGTCCTGCTGTGCCTGGAGGTTGAAGTTTACTACCGTACGTAGGAGCTCTCCCAGAGGACTGGACTTTCCCCTTTTCTCCCCATTAAACACAGGGCTGATCTCACCTGCAGATCATCACTCTGCAGGTTGTCTGACCACACGGGAGGAGGGAGGAATGGCAGCAATCAGTAAACACGTGGTTTCCCACGTGTCAGAGAGCTGCAGGGTGTCCCCAACATCTGGGGGACCGTGGCAAAGCAACAACGAGGAACTGGGGAGGGCACTTGGTCCCCTCCATTTGTGCCCAGTGGGACTGGCTGCTGCAGCTCTTGTGATCTTATTATGTCTGTGTTTGCAGTACCCTTTGTCTTGACCTGTATCCTTGGGAGCCAGGTGGTAGTTTCCCATCTGTTGCTATTTGTCCCTGCATGGAAGCAGCTTGCTCCCTCGTGTACCCTTGTGCTGTGCTGTGCAGGTGTTGCTGGCCTGCTGCCTGCAATGCTGGCGAAGTGTGCAGCCTTGCCACGGTGTGAAAACAAGCAGAGCCTTCCCTAGAGATCTGGTTGTGATATGGTAAAGGGATCTAAAAACAATCCATCTGCAGGCCTGTGTTGTGCTCTGCCAGAAGGAGGAGATGCTGTGAGCACCAAACCCCATTGATGCAGAAGTCCTTTGGACAGTCTCCCATCTCTCTGGCTTCACGCTGTGATTGTAGGTCCCTGCTGTTCTCTTTTAAGAAGAGATTCTTTGCCTTATAAGAAAGCAATGGGAAAAGTTCTTTCTCATATTTTCCCCTTCCACATAGCTGAGTCAGGTCAGAGTTTGTGCATATCCAGAAGTGTGTCTGAGCCTCACAGCCCTGAGCTCTGCTGGTCCTCAGGCAGAACGGAAAGCAGATTTGTGAGATCTGTGTTGGCAGACCTTGGCTTTTCCTGAGAAAAAGGTCCTGGTTTCTCTGGTTTTAGGGTCCTCTTGCTTTGGTTAGACTTTAACAGCAATTAGTCACCCAACAACTTTCTAGAATAAGCTGCAAGTTTTCCATTAAGTAGTTCAAACACTTTGAACTTCTTTTCAGTTCCTCCGCTGCGATGTGATCTGCTGTCATTTTTCAGGAGGTAGCTTCATGTTTTATTCATTTCCTGTTTACAGCGGGGGAGAAACCAAAGCTATGAGAAAGAGAGCAAACAACAGCCCACGTAGCTGCAGGCACTGTGCAGTCAGATCGCTGTCAGCCCCTGCACTTGTCACTTCCAGCTGCATCTGAGTTTAGAGTAGATATTGGATACGTGACAGAGAAAAGCAGTGATGTCTGGCAGCATGCTTAAGGGGATTTGGGGAAAGATTCCTAGTTTCAGCCCTGGGCAGGATTGTCTCTGTTCCTCTGTCTCTAAAGTGGGGATATGAATGCTTTTTTCATCTGAGCCCATAAGGCTTCCTGGTTGAGTAGAACACGTTTTTGTAATGATGGTCTGGACAGGCTGTGGTGTTTGGGAGCATTGTGCTGGTTTGCACCAGCCAGACCCTTGTTGGCTCTGCCCAGGTGAGATGGGGATGAGAATTGGAAAGGTAGAAGTGCAAGAATTGGGATAAAGCCAAGGAAAGCCCAAAGTGACAGAACAGGATCATGTTTCTGTAAATCACAGTCTTACATACATCAGAAAATGTCCATCCTAGATGTGAATATAGATATGTATATATATTATGCAGCTGTCCCGTAAATTAGAAGTGGATGTAGCTCTGGTTTTGGTTTGGTTTGCTTTGTTCCTGTTTTGGTTCCTATGACACTACAACAAAGCAGACTCAAGTCTTTAAGGTCAGTGAGATTCAGACCGTGATTTGGCATATGGGAGCATTGTTTCAGTGTTCTAAGTAGTTTTCTTCCTTATGCTGGCACCGTGTTATGGAAATGGGATGGGGGGATCTCTGACTGATAACTAACTTAATAGGGAAGGAGAAAAAGGAACATTGTTCCCTGTCCAATTGCACAAGCAGCTCTGCTTGTGACAGTCATTCGTATTTCTTCCTTCCCCACCCTGACCTACAAACCAGCTGTGGAGGATCCTGTTGGTGTGGGATTTTGATGGAATGAGCTGGGCATTTGTTTGGCTGCTGTTGTATGAAGCTGGTGTCATTGCTGGCAGGTGATGGTAACTCTGTGATTTCCACTCCATCACACCCTAGAGCAGCCTTTTCTGGTTGTCTCAGCTGAGAAGATGCTCGCATTGCTGTTAGCATCTCCTGCTGTACAGCCGTACCAGAGATACTCAGCTGATAGTGTATAAGCTGAGCTGGTCAGACTCTGTCCTAATGCATGACATTGCCTCTCTCAGTCAACCAAACCCTTCAGTGAAAGATCAAAAAATGGTGATGACGGAAGTTGAAAATGATTTCTTTTTTTTCCTTTGGAGAGCAATGGTACATCCTTGAGAGATTTCCTCTCCATTCAGAGGCTACAAGACTTCCTCTGATGGAGAAGAGCAGGATGTACCTCTCAAGAGCTTCTCAGGTCAGCAGCCAGGATAATCCCTCTTACGTGATAAATGTTCCTTCACCTCCGCAGGGCTCCCAGCCCTCTGGCCCTGGGTTGGGCAGTGCTCCAGCATCAGCTAACTGGGGAGAGTGCAGGAGGGGGGTATGGTGGTACTGATGCTGTAATGCAGAGAGCATCTTTGCTACCAGAGCTCGTGCCATGGGCAAAGCCAGTGACTAGCAGGGCATTGTTTGATGCGTGAATAAATGATGGCCAGTACAGATTCACTCCTGGGACCCACCATCAAACTACTGTCCTCATTCAAGACTGATCTTTCCTTGCTCTCCACCCTGTGTGCTGTTCTGCTTACCATGAGAAAGTACGGCATGGAAAGTATCTGATCACTGTTCCAAGCTTGCCCCGTGAGCCAGCAGTTCTTCAGGAGGGGGTGGTCAGGGGCTGTGCCTTCACTGTGCCCAAAAATATGACTTCATTACATCACCTCCTTGGCTGACCACTCCCATGTATAAAGTCTTGCTGCCACTCAGCTTTTGAAATCCTTGCTTCTGGGAGCCCTTGAGGAATAAGAAGCAAGAGGGCAGGGCAGAAGTGCCTTCTTGTGGTGTTGCCAGCAGAAGAGTGAACTGCACCCAGGGAGAACAGAGCTTCCAAAGTAGTGAGTAAATAGCATGATTTAATTGTGTTGTCTTCATATTTTGGTTGGATTGGGGTGTGAAATAGAGGAGTTGTTTCTTTCCCTGTGTTACATCTTTCCTGCTCTTTAGTTATGCTTTATGGAGGGTGTTTCACAAGCCTTCCAGCCCAGGTCAGTAGAGTGTTTATGCTCTATAGGGACTGCCAGATCTCAATCTACCTGAATGACTTTGGCTTCTCTCAAATCACCTCCATATTAATGAATGCCAGATCACAGGTGCCAGAGTCTTGATCTGTTTTGCAAATATAATTTAATGTACAACACTGGGTGAACTATTTAACCTCTGTGTGGCCCACTCAGCTCTTGAAGATGCCCAGTCTACAACCAGCTTGCTTATGGTCTTCATTCCTAATTGAGATGGAAGAATTTTGTGGAAAAGCTGATATTTAGGGTCAAGAAACAATTTTCCCATGGTTTCGCCTGTAGTATGAGTGGACGTCAAGCAATGACAAGTTTGCTTAACAGGTAGCAAGGAGGAAGGCTTGGAGGCAGGTGCAGGTACTGTGGGATGGTGTTGGGAGTTACTTCCAGAAGCAGAATGTGGGAGATGCTGAGGAGTCGGAAAGTAAACTGAGCTGTCGAGGACAACTGCATTTGTGTGTAAAGGAACAGATTCTGCTCAGGAAAACAAATATTTAGACATCTGAGGGACCAGAACAGTGC
Source organism: Phasianus colchicus (assembly GCF_987193195.1). NCBI lineage: Eukaryota > Metazoa > Chordata > Aves > Galliformes > Phasianidae > Phasianus > Phasianus colchicus. The sequence continues at coordinate 5,027,919 of NC_143453.1, forward strand.
CTAGGAGACTGTGTGCTCATTGCCAGAACAAATGGCCCTCCCAGACATACGGACATCAAAGACCTGGTCTTTGTTATTCAAAGCTGCTCCACTGCAATCTATCTCATTTATTTGTAAAGCCTTTATTTAGCAAAAGCAAGTGAATCTAAGCAGGTGGTATGATTTTAATTTTTTCTACTGGAAACGGAGATCTTCTCTAAGTTCCACTGAAGTCTGTGGAAATCTCTTCAGTGAATGAACCTGTATTTTTTCCTGCTCAGATGTTCTACAGTCAATAGTTACTTAATGTGTAATAGGTACTTATGTGTCGATAATGTTAAACAAACCCTCTGCAAAGGACTGAGAAAGTCCAAACTTCAGCTGTGATCTGAGCACCTCCAAGTGCATGCAGAGGGCAGGCTATACTGAAGAAACCTCTGCCCTTGAGAGCAGGCATTGTATTTTTGCCCTTTCATTTTCCCCTTTCCGACGCTTCAGTATTATCCTGTTGTCCTATTTGCCTCCTTCACTCCCTCTTCTTCCATTTTTCCATTCCAGCGCTTTAGAGGTTATTCTTTCTCCTGCTATTCCACCTTCTTTCCTCCTCTCTTCCTTCATTAGCCCTCTCCCCTGTTTTATTCCAGCATGGTGAGGTTGAGTGAAGCCATGTCAGGCTGCTGAGCCGATTGCAGGAAAGGCAGCAAGAACACAGTGCCTTTGGTAGCCCAAGAGAAAGGCTTTGCAAAGATGAAAGGTCTTCGTAAAGCTGATAAATAAATGGTACGCATTAGTCTTGGAAAATTGAGATTGACTGAGCCTGGGTGGCGATCGATGAATTTATCAGTGAGGAAAGGTAATAAAAGAAGAGCCTTGAACAGTAACAATTTCCAGTAGGAAGGAACCGGAATGTTCGTGTTGATTATCAGATAGGACTTAAGTTTTAATGACCTGGTCCTTGTTCCTGTCATTGTGTACAGCTTTGATATATGGAGTTATTGTAGAAAGTCGTGGACCAACTTGAACAGAAGATAGGAAATAACATCCTTTATTATCCAAATCAAGAATGCTCTCTTGAAAAAATGAAATAGCAGAGCAGTAAACTGCTATCTCTTCCATGCTTCCATCCTCTTCATTTGGCTAGAGGATGACACAAGATATAAGGAAATCTCAGGAAATATCTCTTTGCACTGACCCTTCTTATAACCTAAGCTGTACAATCTACACATCATTATGCCTGTCATAATCCATCTGGGTACCTCATACCTCTGTCTAATTAGAAGTCCATTTAGATTTATCTCCCTTCTGCATCTCAAGTATTGTAAGGATCGTAACGACCTCATGAAAATCAGAATCTATTGGGATCATAACTTTATTAATGTTGCTGGTGGCATGAATTCAGCAGCAATAGTTAGTTAATGTCAGGAAAGTACAGCTTCAAAAGGCTTTGTCAGAATTTTCCCTCTTTAGACATATCTCAGTGATCTTACTTAGCAGGAAGCAGCCTTACACACAACTAACGTGTTACTGGGTCCTCAGAACCTCTCTGATGCTTGCATTGGGATAGCACTGGATTGCAACATTGTTCTGTTAGAGGAGAAATGTCCTCATGAAAAAGTAGCTAAGCTGCAAAGTGAGAATATCTCCTCCATTCTGATGATGTATTTATTGGAATATTAGGAAATGGAGAGCTTGGGTTGTGTGATCCGCAATGAAAAGAAATCTGAAAAGGAGACTCAATTACATGATTTATGTATCAGCTATTGCTGGTGTCATTTCCTGAAATCCTTACAGCAGAATCAGTATGTGATGAGAGATGAAGCAAAAAGAGAAAGCACCCAGAAGTGCCTTCATGCTTCCTGATGCTTTTCAGTACCCACAAGTTCCACACAAGGGCTCTGAAGATATTGCTTCATATGCTGCCAAGTGTGTTCCTGTAGAGGAAGAGGCAGAGATTTCACTCTGCTGCTCATGTTTCAGTAGTACCCACTGATAGAGAATGTCAGAGATGGTCACATCACGAGCATCACAATCAGAGATAGCAAGCCCTGCAGAAAGTACTTTTTTTCTTTTCTTTTTTTTTATTTTTTTATTGCAATGCACTTCCATGGACCATGCTATTTCTGTTTGAGGTGCGGCTCTGCTGCTTAGTCATAACAGGACAATGTATTGGATTAATGACTGCACAGAGATAAGTGACTTTCCCAAAACCACGTACAATTGAAATGCTGTAGCTGTACGTGTACATAGCAAACTATTTACCTACCAGAACCAGAAGTACTACCTTCAGATTTCTTAACATCCTCTGACCCCATCTTCAACTCTCCTACTTGTACATAAGTGAAAGAGTAACTTGCTGGGGAACATCCAGTTTGTTCCAACTCTGCACTGGTGAGGATGTGCCACAGATGAGACTGCACTGCCCTTAAAGAAAAGCCATAGGATTTGACTTTCAGCAATGGGGCAAAGAGTAAAAGTACTTTTCCCCATCCCTTCACGTAGGTGTGAGAGACTAAAAGTACATTTTAGTTTGTTTGGGGCAAAGAGTAAATATCTTTCCACACTTTATTTAGAGGGGTACTAGAAAGTCCCTTTTGAAGATGGACCCATGCTAACTCCCTTCCAAATATCTCAAGGATGGAATGCTTGTGTTTCATAACAAGAATTTGAATAGAAAGGAGATGTAATTTTAAGTGGAGAAGCTATGGCTTGTGTTCCCAAAGCTTTTACCTTTGGTGCTAAGACAGATTTTGTTCATGATTCATTGCAGTACAGGCACTGTCCTTCTAATGTAAGTAAGGATCCAGTGTGTCAAAGGTTGGACTGGGATGGAGGAACTGGACAGGTTTGGAATTGAGACATTAAACTACTGATCCTGGTCGGTTAAAAGATAGCATCTAGGAGAGCTGACTGGTTTCCAAGCAGATTTTGCTTCATCCAGTGTGTGCAGGACAGCCTGCTGACTGAAGAACCAGCTTAGGATGCAGGGGTTGGAGCCCTGCTTTGACCAAATTTTAGGCAGGCTCTGATTTGTCTGTGCTGTGTTCTGGATGGGCGCTGAACTCTCGTGTTCAAGCTGGCTCTGAGCTGCCTATCAAGATGTGTACAGCAGCAGGGAGATGAGCTTTCATTGCTGAGTAATTAGAGTTCAAGGGCAGATATTGCACTTTGAATTTGGGTTGTTGCTGGGGTTTATGCTATGCTGCTCAATGGCAAGTGAGCTGCAATCTTTGATCTGCAACAGGAAGCAGTGCAAACAGACACAGGATTATTGCTCAAAAGCTTCAGTGAGATTTAGTGGTAGAGGACAGGTTTCTCCATCTCTAGATGTCTCCTCTGTTATCCTCCCTGCTATGGGAATGGGTGGTAGAACAGGCAGTGTGTCATCTTATTGCAGCTGGAGCATTAAGCTGAACTAAAAGTGATGATGGTTTAAGGTAGCGTGTAGCTGGGATTGCTGAAGAACTGATCAGTGACCTTGTATGGCAGGTGGTTGGCAGAGGACACTCCAATCAAACGTTGTCACAGCTAAATCTGTCAGTGTGTCTGGGTTTAATCTGCAAGGCACACTTAAAAACCCAAATGCAAACTACAAGGGCACCATTTGGTTGGGCAAGAGGAGTACTGACCGTACTGGACCCTATGGAGATGGGCACTTGGTGTGACCATATATTTGTTCAGTTGCTTAGCCAGAATTTAAGAGCTGTCACCAAGATACAGGAAGATTGATCTTTGATGTACAAAGATTTGATTTACATGTAGTTTACATGCAGTAAAAGAATCAAAAAATGAATAATAATTCTGCTGGTGATAGACAACATTTATGAGTGCTAAGCTATGCATATTAAAGGGTGTTGGCTCTTGACTCTTCACCTAGTCAATGATTACTTAAGCATTCCTCCACTACTGTGAATGCAAAAGTAATGAGTTTCAATGGGTTAATCTCTGCAAGTAGAGCTGTACAAATATCAAATAGTACAGCAAGCTTTGGAGAGCTTTTAAGGAAAGACAAGTGCTTACTGCTAGTGCTACTGGAACGTACTGCTCAAAAAAGGGATTCACTGCTTCAGAAAGGATATTCAAAGGATATCAGTAAATAAGGATCTGTGCGAAAGGACAGAACAGATCAGTGGAAATACTCTTGAGAGGTAAGGGGAAGTTAGAAATGACATAAATTGAGCCATTATCCTCAGCCTTGAGGTGCTGTTTGGGTTTTCTTCAGCAGCAGAACATGGAACAGTATGTTTTTTTTGGTACATCAGATGAAAGTTTACATAAAGAGAATAATAGGACCTGACTATTCCATCTGAATAAGCCCAGTTCTAATAAACAGCTCCCAGTTTATTGGAAGAAGATATTCTGAAAACATATTTTGCAAGTGGTGGGAGAATAAAACTATTTTAATTAAACGTTTTGATTTTAAATTGGAGGTGAGTGGAACAGCAATGTTCTGAATGACTTTGTATCCATTTTTTGTGATGCTGGATTATCTCTGGCTTTGACATCATGGCCTCATAGAGTTCATCTGAAGCCTTTCTACCTGCGTGCATCTGTAAGACCTCAATGCCAGGCTTGAAGCAGAGAATGCTGAAGACTTAAGCTGTGCTTGAGGAGAGGGAGGCAGCAAGGTGTAAAGGGTGCAGGCAGTGGGAGAGGGGCTGACATGGAGGTGTTGGCTGTGCAGAAAGGTTGAATGGGGCTGTTGTATTTCTCTAGTGAAGCAGCAGCATAGGGTTAGTCCATGGGAACTGCTCTGTGCCACTGCTCTGGGCAGGACCAGTGCCCAGACCTGAGTTTGGAAGCCTCTTTGAGCTTCTTTATGGTTTGACTGAATTTTGCTTTAATTTCTTTATTGCTGGTGGAGATGAAAACTGCGTAAGACTTCAACTTGAATATCTCCTGGTGAGTGAATACAAAAATGTATTAGTTCTAAATTCTAGCCTAACACCAGAGCATAACACCTGTCTCATTCTGTGACCCCAAAAAAGGGCTTAGATTTAGAATATGTTTGTTTGTTTTGAATCCCAACTACTTCAGTATTTACATCACAGTTCTCCACAGCAGTCTGTGTAAAACTTGAATCAGGAAGGATTTCCTTTGTAAGCAGAGGCAGCTGTTGATCACTTGTTTCAAGTCTCTCAAGGGCATCATGTGGACAAAATGGGAATAGTTATGGAAAAAATGCCTGCTGCTCCCCATTGAGATCAGTACCTGGCAGGAGACTCTGCTTGTCTGTCTGCATGGGTGAGTGTAGGAGAACCAGAGTCCTGATCAGAGGCATCCCAGCTGCTGCTACTGAGTAAAAGGCCTAAGGGGAAAAAGTATTTAGCACATGAACTTGTAGATTGGAATCTCAAGTGCCTTAAGTACATGTCTTATTGCAGTAACTGCAGGGCAAGGCTGCAATAGGGAGGCTGATGTGAGAAAGTCAGACCTTTGTGTCTGACTACGGGATGGAAGGTGCAGGGGAACAAGCCCTTCTATCTTTGTTCTCAAAAGGAAAGTGCTTAGAAGCATATGTCTATTCCAGGGGAGCTGTGGAAGAGCAGGGTTACATGTGATGGCTAACAGAGTCACAAAGCTGTCTGCCATTTGGGTTAACCCAAACCTGTTGGTAGAAATACTGCATCTGAGCCAGTTCTGCCCAGGAATAAGTAGCCTGCAGCAGCTCACTGCTGCTTTGGGATTATTTGGGGAGAGATGTGAAGATTCCATTGCAGGGAGCTCTAACCTGGCAGGCAGGAGGCAAATTGGATGTAAAAGGTGTATTTATCATCTTAGTTCTGTCCTCGTTGTGTAAGGTGATTATCCTCTTGTCTTTGCATGATTATACCATATATTAGCCTTCCACAACCTAAGACCTGTGAATTATGTAATGAAGGAGTGCTTGGTTGGGAATGGACAACGTAAGCTTCAGATCTGATATATAAGGACAAGGCAGAACATGCCCTGGAAGACATAAAAAAAAAAAAGTTTTAGTAGGAAAAGGGCAAAAGATTCTGAAGAGTTAGCCAGCATCATGCTACATCATATGGAATTGCTAAAAAACAGAAATCTATGCAAAGGTACAGTAAGGATAGCCCACAGTAACAAATAGATCTCACTACCTTTTTTCCCTTTGTAAGAGGAAGGAACGGATAAACTCACAGAATTAGTTCTGGACTGCAGTAGTGTACTTTCTGTATTGCTTTTGTCCTAGTTTTCTTCAATGCAAGCTCTCTTGGAGCAAATAACCCCAGCTAATTAGCTGCTCAGAGGATGATGAGTCTGGATATTCATGCAGATGAAAGCTGAAGTTGCTGCCTGCTGTTCTTAGTGACAGCTGAGGGAAGTTAGCACAGTTATACCCATGGATTTAAACAGTCATCTGGCTAATTAGGTGTGAGCACAGACCCCAGGTGCTAAGGCTTCCCACAGGTGAACCATTTGCTGTTTGTTACACCACCTCTCCATGAGCTCCCAGTGATGCACTGGGGACCCAGCAACAGCTTGATGGGAACACATGTCACTTGCTGATGTCTAAATGTGGCCTGGCCCCATGGTAGGCTGCTGGGAACAGCTCTAGGAAGCAACTGCTAAAACAGATCTTGTGCAAGAAGGCAGGATGTGCATACCTGATCCTGAAGTGTCAGCCCAAGCAGCTGTTTTAGGGTCTTCTGTATGCTTCAGGTGGTTCCACCTATGTGATCAGTTGTGGGCACCTTCGTTAGGTTGTCATATAATGGTGGATTAATAATGGGACCTCTGCTGTCAGCCAAAAAAAAAAAAAAAAAAAAAAGCCACTGATGGTTCTCTGGAGCAATAAGGTATGATAACAATACTTCAATTCTTGGTTACTAATACCTGTTTAAATACGGTAATGTTACTGCTATGCATTTGACTTTGGGTTCACTCCCTCTCCTTTAGTTCTCCTGGGTTTTCCCTGACCCTGGCAAGTTCCCTATCCCTGCAGCACACCCACACACCACTGACAGAGCAGTTCAGATGCTCTGACCTCAGCCCAGCACTGCTTGTCCTATTGCACCAGGACTCCTTCAGCTCAAAACCTGCAGTTGTGTTTAAACAAAGCTGTGAAAATTGTGACATCTGACTGTGGAACGGTGGGGTTGCTCATACAGGTGTAATTGTACTCTTTGCTGGGTTCTGAGTGAATCTCAGCATTCACGTTACATTTCATGGCTAAGACTGGCTAGTGGATCCTTTATGACACTGGGAAATGAGCACGATGCTTTTAATGGCCTTATAGCCCCTCTCTCCAGAAGGGTTGCTGCTCGGACTGCAATGCTACCCAAGCTCCCAAACAGCTGCATTTGGCAGAGGTCTGGAGGTCTCCCTGCAGAAAATCATAGCTGCACTTCAGAGCTGGGGCTCGAAAGGAGCACGGGTGCAAAAACTCCACTGTTTGAGTAAGGAGATGGGACAGGTGTGGAGAGAGAGCAGGTATCTGCAGGCTTCTGATCTGTCTCCCAACTGCTGCATGGGAAACAAGAGCTGTTGGGTTCTGCTGTGCCACAACCAGAAAGGCAGTTTGGACTGCACACAGAACACAGGATAAACTGTGTGCCTGCAAAAGAGGTCACAAAGCTTGTGGGAGTTGAGCAGGAGGTTGAGGGGATTATTCTCACCTGAGATTGCTCTCTCTGCTGGGCAGGACAGAATGCCTGGGGCTGGCAGCCAGCTGGGAGCTGTGCCTGGGGCATGAAGTGAACTGGAGGGCTCTCCTTAAGGTTGGTGCACTCACCCAACAGCGTGCAGCACTGAGCTCTTCAAAGGCTCTTCAGAGGTAAATGAGAGAGCAGAGTTCTGAGGTCTGGTGCTCTTGCATGACGAGGCAGCAAATCTTCACAGGTGCACAGCTACAACAAGGCAGGCAGCCATGGAGAGCCATGCAATCCAAGGCAGGAGCTGATGGGTTAACATGTCAGCACTGGGCTGGGGTCACCAGGGGCTGTAGGGACAGCCCAGATGAAACAAAGTACCTTCTGCCTAGCTGGAGTGCAGATAAAAGATCCTATGGCATTTCTTGTGAAGCCTGGAGGAGACTGCCAGTGCTGAAGCCAACAAACAAAACTGTCTTTAAACTCTGAGGCTGTGTGTGAGCTATTGTTGGGGACATAATAGCTTCTCTGTTTCCCTGCGCAGCAACTGCTCTGCAAACACACCAGCAGTCTCTTTTAAAAGTAGTTGAGTGTAAATCAAGTTCTGAACCTGGAAAGAGGTTTCATCCATTTACCTTTCACTGACCTTGGTTGACATTGGTTTACAGAACAGCACATACAGCACGCTGACACCCTGATTTGAGTTGCCTTACTTGGAAGCAGACATCTTTTGTGCTCTGAGACTCGCAGAGAAAAGGCTTGGATAGAAAATGGATTTTCCCTTATTTGAAATAAGTAGAATGGGAGTGAGGCTGAGGGACAGCGCTTGCCAATCTCCTCCCTTTGAGGAGTGCTTCATTTTGGCTGGCCTGGCCTGTTTCCTCCTGTTAGGTCAGCATTGGCACACTCATTGCCTCCTTGCTTTGCAAGGCACCAAGTGCTGCTCCGACTGCTGGAGGTTCCTCTGCTTTGGGCAGCTGCATTGCCACAGAGGCTGGGGTTGGTGGATCTGCTCTTTGCTCCCAATGCCATGGATTGGTTTGTCTCTGAGGACAGCAGGTGCTTTGGTAAGGTAAAAGGTATCTCTTGGCTATTGCACAAATATAGTAGTCATGGTGATAACTGCATTGAACTGGGGGGAAGTTGGTCCCTGAAAAAGCTATGTTGAATTTAGGTCTTTTTGCTTGAATAGTCCTGTAAGGGGAAAGGAAATGGGTCAAAGAGTAGTTATTATTCATGAAGTGTCAGTCCTAACAAGATGTCAATGACTCTCCATCCCCTCAATAGCTCTTAACTTATCCTGGTGTGTGCCTGGAACACCCTTGCTGCAGGTCTGCTCAGTGTCCAATGTTCACCCATTGATGAACAGTAACCCTGTGCACCCCAAGAGCATCTTTGTGCAGGATGGAAAAATATGGAGATGTCAGCACTGGCAATTGCCTTCTGGAAGTGGCAGCCTCAAGGGAAAGCTACTCTAGCCTAGGATCCTGAGCAGGAGGGTGTTGTGGTTGTGGCCAAATAGTTCGGGTTAGTGATTAGGATGTGTGTTGTAGTGGTCAGTGAGGTTAAAGCTCTCCGTTTTCTCATTGACATGATGTGACTCAAAAACTAACACAGGTTGTTACCTAAGTCGTAGCTGCTGGTTTGGGGCTTTTTCATTTCAGGGACTTTAATACTTTGAAGCTGTTACCCAGGGGCTTCCAGAAGTTTCTGGAGTGCTCAGTGAAGTAGACTGCTCTGCAAATGGTGTGGCAGTAAGGGGTAAAGGGGAAGCTGGTAAAATCTTTGGAGTTGTTACGACAGTTGTCCTGCACAGAGAAACCATAACAGCAGTGCTCATAGGAAATATGAATCTGAGCATGGGCATCTATGAGAGGTCCAGGGAAGGAGGCAGCTGCTCACTGCCTGCAGCTCAGCAGTCCATAGAAACTCACTGACAAGCAAGGGCTGGAAAAGCAGGAAGAACATCACTCTGATGTACCTCTCAAGGGCAGAATTGGGCTCTCACTACCTCTGCTCACTCCTTCCAAAATCACCCATCCAGCAGCAGAGCTGCCAGCTGCTGGGGAAAGAGGAGAAACAGTGGATATGGAAGAAGACAGACGACAAACCTCCTCTTGTGCCTGATCACCTTCTCCCTAGCAGCCCCAGAAACAGCAAGGTTGATGATCCTGTCTCTTCCCACAGAAAGATGAGGAAGCGCTATGTGTTGACTGGGGTCCTGACTGCAGTCCTGCTGGGGCTCATCTTGTTCCTGGCGCTCTTCTTCGGGCTGCGCTCTGACTCAGAGGACACACACATCTATAAAAGGGCAGCTGTGGCTACGGATGCAGGGCCGTGCTCAATAATTGGAAGGTAATCACTAATTCTGCCACTGTTCTTGTTATCTGTGAAGCTCTCGCTTGAGACGAGACAAAACTCTTCTGTTTCACTGATGCACAGATGCGACCTTGGCAGCTGCACTCAGCTCCCTGTAGAATGAGGAGGCTGTGGGTAAACCTGGGCCCTTACCATTCCCAACCAATGTTAATGCAGTTGCTCAAAGGCAGTACAATACACAAAGATTCCCTAGGCACAGAAACAATAGGAATGGGAGATGCTTTTCAAACTCTTTTGAAATGCTTTTGTTAAGCTGTCCTCCAGTTCTAGACGTACATGCTGCAGATTTCAGGGCTCCTTATTCTCATGTATGATGGATGTGGCTGGAATGCCAGTCTCCTCCAGGTGCTTTGACACATCTTGCTGCTTTCAGGCTAGTTTGAATGTCTTTTTAATGAAGGTCAGTCTGGTCTGGGGACCATCAGGTTCTCTCATCTATGGTGATAGAAGCCCAAAGCTGTTTGTGGGAAACCCATAGATCAGGTGCAGATAAATGGGCATGAGAGAAGATTTGCTGTATCTGCTCTGATGAGGTGACTCCAGAGCTCACGGATAGCTGAGATTTCACTGTGGCCGTGTTGCCATAAGATGCTTCTCTTCTGCTGCACAGGGACATCCTTCAGCAAGGTGGATCTGCTGTGGATGGTGCGATTGCAGCTCTGCTCTGTGTAGGACTCATGAACGCTCACAGCATGGGCATTGGAGGAGGGCTTTTCTTTACCATCTATAACAGTACAGGTAAGCTACAGGGCTACACACATCTGGAATAGTTCTGCCCCTCCACCTAAAGCACAAAGGGGTGATTTATGCTACCTGAGTTAAGGTACTGACTTTCCCAATCTCTGAGGCTGTCCACAGAATAACTGCCAAGAAACTGCTTCGCAGTGATTGGGTTTATTCTGCACAGACTGTGACTGGTGCTGAGTTCAGAGCTAAACGTGATCTTCCTTCCTCTGTCTTTAAAGGAAATGTGGAAATCATTAATGCGAGAGAGGTGGCTCCTAAAAGAGCAACAGAAGGCATGTTTGGGAACAACACGCAGATCTCTCAGAAAGGTAAAGGCAAAAGCTCTTTCCAGTTCCCTTGATGGTGACTCCTGGAACTGGAGAGGAATGGAGCCTTGGGGAAGGGCTGATAAGCGTATTGAACTTCTGGGAGATGCTGGTAAAAACAGGATTGAAGCAAACTGCTGTGTCATTGTGCAGTGTAGACAGTCTATTGCAATTGCTGCTGCAATGTGACAAAAGAAATTTTGGTGTGTGCATGTCTGGACGTTGCCATATACATACAGCTGTGCCCTCTTACTGTAGTGTATTCAACTCTGAAGGACTGGGAACTGCAGGCAGGTATGATGCCTTCTGTGTTCTGAGTAGCTTTGCTCTGATACAGAAAAGTGAGAAAAATGACCCAAACACTTGAATCACCAGCTAGAGGGTAGAGATATCAATAATCCTGTTAGCATCGCATGCATGGGCTGAGCCAGTGACAGTATGCACGATCCCTGCTTAAAACCAAGGCCAATAGATAACCCCTCCTCTACACTACTGCTTTTTCTTTTTTTCTTTTTTTTTTTTTCTTCCTTGCTACTGAAGACTTACACATTTCTTCTCTGCTCCAGGAGGACTGTCCATTGCTGTTCCAGGAGAAATCCGTGGCTACGAACTGGCACACCAACGGCATGGCAAACTGCCTTGGAGAGACTTATTTCTGCCCAGTGTCAAATTGGCAAGAGAAGGATTCCCTATTGGGAAAGGCCTTGCATCAGCCATGAAATCAAAACAACAGTCAATTGAAAGCAATCCTTTACTATGGTAGGTAGAGCAGTTGCATAGAAAAAGCTGACTGAACAGAGATGGAGCTGAAGTAATTTCTGGGATAAATCTGATGGCAATGTTTGAATCCCTGGCCTGTCCTCATGCTCTGAGCACCCTAAGTTAATCCTACCTGTCTTTCGAGCAACTGCAAAGCATGTTCCTCTCCCTGAATATCTCCTCTGTTGTCAGGGTGTGAGTTTCTGGGTCATCTCTTCCTCTGCAGTCAGCCTTCCCAAAGCAATGCCTCTGATCATCCACTTCTGGCAATGATTGTGAGCGTGAAGGGTTTCAAATGCACTTCCTCTTGCAGTCCCATGGTGTCTATGTCCAGCTCGACTTGAGATCATGCTTAGTCTTTTCCTGCTGGCTGCAGGTTGGTTTGTAATGTAAATGGGATGCCTGTGCTCCTGTTCTTCTTTCTGGCAGGCCAGCAGCATCAATCACCTCCGTGATTGCTGATGAGGGAACTGGACAGGGACCTGTCTATTTGAAAGTGCTCATTAGGAATCCAAATGCATTCTCCTGTACTCACTGGAAGCTTTGAGCCTTGTAGCTTCATAGCCTGTGCTCTGAGCTGAACTGCTTGGCTTCAAGGACAGCGGTCCTTTTGGGTGTCCTGAGGCAGTTGTTAACCCAAGGAACAGGCAGGGAGAGTGGACTGCATCGAGACAAAGACTGACACTCCTTCTGCAGGCTTCACTAAGCAAATTCTGAGAAATTACTCTTCACTTTTATGTTCTATGAAAGATATCAAGACCCAAGGGGCATAGCTCAGGCGGTTCCTCCTCTCTCCAAGACGACAACGTGAAGACAGATTTGACTAAATCTGTTAGCTGGTACAGGTACACATGGTTTTGAACGTGTCTCTCACATCTGGTCTTCTTAATCTCCTTTGTCTGTCAGTGAAGTGTTCTGCAAAGATGGGAAAATCCTGCAGGAGGGCGATATTGTCAAGATGCCTAAACTTGCCAACACGTACCAGACTATAGCTGATGAAGGAGCAGATGTCTTTTACACAGGAAGCCTGGCAGAACAGATCATCGCTGACATCCAGAGTGTAGGTAAGAAACAGAACATCTGTCCAAAATAGCGTGAGTGACCTGAGTGCTGCAGCTTTGTGTGCAGGGAGGAGCTTTGACCTGCAGAAGCCTTGGAAGCAGGTCATGCCTGCTGCCTGATATCCCACCTCTGAGGTCTGTGGCAACAGGAGGCACAAAAGAAGCCATTAGTACTTCAATGGTTGCATTTGAAACTCGGTCAGAAATGGACAGTATATTTCTATACCGTAAGTCTAGCAAGCCTATGTGTTCCTGGACATAGTATAGTAGATGCATGGAGCCTGAGTCCATCGAGCTTCTACCTCAAACAATACAGACATGGTCCTTTATACTCTCAACGTGTTTAATCTCTCAGCACCACTAGATGGTGGTAGGATCCTATTCTTACTAGCCAGCGTTCCTTAGCTTCAGTGAATTTCCAGTGTATAGGTCATTTCCTGGCTTTATTTGTGGTGGCTAATTACTGTCTTCCCCTTTCTGATAAGAAAAGCATTGGAACATACATGTTTTTCTGCTTGTGGAGTAGCACAAAGCATCTGCACTCAAAAGCTGCATCCTTCTCTTGTAAACAGGGTTCTTAAAGGACATCTTGTTCCTTGACATTGCTGGTGTCCTTTATAGAAATAGATGGATCACCAGCCTTTTGGCTGCTGTAAATTAGTCCAGCTTCAATACTAGGCTACCTGAGCCTCAGCTGGATCTATCAAGGAATAAATTCACCACCTCTGCAACTTTCTGGATTTATCTGTGACCCCTTCTGTTCTTGCTGTGCTGCGTGGCAGTAGAGTATTACCTTCCCTTCCCACCAGGGATCACAAAATCAAATCTATGGTTTCCTTTTCTGTTCTAGGGGGCATTATCACGATGGAAGACATGCGGGACTACAGAGCAACAGTAGAAGAACCTATAGAGGTCAAACTTGGAGATTACACCCTATACACAGCTAATGCCCCATTGAGCGGCCCGGTGTTAGCCCTCATTTTCAACATACTGAAAGGTAAGAGTGCCAGTGAGCAATGCCATACAGGCAGCAGGACTAAAGATGGCCCCACCTGACAGCTTTATTAGCTCCCCACGCAGAACGTCTTTTCCTTTGTGTTCACAATGGTTTGTCTCCTGTTACCAGGATATAATTTCTCTGCTGACAGCATCAAAACCGTGGAGGAGAAAGGTCTGACTTACCACCGCATCGCGGAGGCCTTTCGCTTTGCCTACGCCAAGAGGACTTTGCTGGGAGATCCAAAGTTTGTCAACGTTACAGAGGTACCTGGCAAAAGCTTTTTCTTTCTGCAACACCCAGGCTGGCTGGAACATGACACTTTGGTTTTGGGTGACTAAACTGAAATATCTCTGAATATCAAGTGGCTAAGCTGTGAGGGATGTAAATGGAGGAAACTTTTCTGCTGTTAGGAAGCACAAAATCCTCAATTGACCAGGAGTTTGGTCAGGGCTAACCCTCCCTTGTTTTTTTAGTCTTTGGAGCCTTATTCAGTAGATGATACTCCCAGCACCCCTGTAGCTCTCTAACCACAGTCCTGCCTATAGTAAGTGGACCTACGGATGGGAAGGGGTGAGGCAGGATCCCTGCTTTTCCCAACTTCATACTTTGTGCTTTTACTTCGTGAGTCTCCAAAAGCAGCAGGATCTGAGCACAGCCCAGCCTGATGGACACAAATTTGCAGCTTACCAAGCTATGACCAGAGCCTTGGTCTAGTCCTCTCAACCTGATCCCTCTTCTCTCATCTCTGAAGCAAGTGTAGCAGTGCTTGCCTACACCTTTACAGCAGTGTTGAGGACAGCTTTCCATAGATCTACAGTAACGGATACTGATTAAATTCCCACACAGAGGGGTGCATTGTGCAGCTTCTTCCGTGACTGCTTAAAATGCTCTTTGGTACAATGTCCATCTCTCAAGAAGAAGGAAAACCCCTGCTGGAAATCTATAGCCTCACTGCTGGGATTTGCCACTCTTCTGTGGTCTGAAGTGTTGGATATCAGCCTCGTAACTACATGGCTCTTAATCTGCTGAGTAACTGCATTGGATTTCTCTGACAGGCAATCAGAAACATGACGTCTGAGTTCTTTGCGGATAGTCTCCGAAGGAAAATCACAGACAACACCTCCCATCCAATTGAATACTACGAGCCAGAATATTACACTGCAGATAGTGCCGGCACATCCCACCTCTCCATTGTGGCTGATGATGGCAGTGCTGTGTCCGCCACCAGCACCATCAACCAATAGTATGAGCTCAGATCTTGCTTCTGTGTAGGCCTCTGCCATCTTCCTAGTGGTGGTTCTGTGGTTGGTATAAAAACCTCACTGAGCTGTCATCTCTGTAGCAGGGCAGTGATGGGTAGCACTGTTAATAGGCACTTGTACTGCTGAGCGTGTAGGTCAGTTCTTATTGCTGAGAGTTGTGTAGTTGGGTCAGAGCACAAGATGTGTGAAGTGGGGTCCTGTCCTCTGTTGTGTTGGGTTCACTCACCAAGGAAACATCCACTGCATCTGGATTTTCCCATAAGCACTGTTATCGCTGCAGGCTCTGATTTCCCAGGCATCTGGAAGGAATTTGAGTTAATGCAGCTGGCCTAAAAGTGCAGCGTTTGGCTTTGGGTGCTGTCAGGAAGAGCTGCGTTCTGTAAATACGGCCTAAAGCTGGGGGGAAAGAGGGGAGGAAAGGGAGGGGAGGGTTTTTTCCTGTCCATAGAAAAAGTCTCTTGCTTGACACATCTAAGCAAAATGCCAACCATTCCCAAATGTGGCTGCCTTTGAGTTATGCTGCCTCTAAAAGGAGTGCAGGACTGCCCGGCTGGGAAGGGAATTAGTTGTATTTCTCTGCTGTGCTGTTTCTGTCTTCAGGTTCCGTGCAGGGGAGCTATACAGCAGCACTCTGGGTCTGCCTTTCCTCTCCGTGTAGTTGTGTGTTCCTGGTATGAATTGCTTCCTTCCCCACAAAGGGTGACGGAATGTTCTTTCCAGCAGAAGGGAGTGGAGATTTACTCCCAGCTTTCACATTGCAGTAATTCACCTGAAGTTCTTCCTGGTTTTGACGTGTCTGTGCCAACTTGTTTTGTCTAGCTTTGGCTCTGATGTACTATCCAGTGTGAATGGAATCATATATAATGATGAGATGGATGACTTCAGCTCACCTCACATTATCAATGGATTTGGGATCGCTCCTTCTCCAGCAAATTTCATAGAACCAGGTAGCTGTAAACTACCTTCCTATCTTATTATTGAAGCTGTATCTTGCATTAGTATGCACTATCAGCTGTCTTTCTGTGCTCTACTGGGATCTGTAGGGCAGCTTCAGGTAGATCCATTTCATGCCCCTAACTGAAGCTCCCTCCCTGCTCCATCACTGCTTCCTGCAGAGCCATCCCACTGCAGCTAATGTGGGCTGGGATTCTGCCACCTTCCTGTACCTATGCTTTGGAGGGAGACAGGGAAGTGAAAGGACAGAAAGGGAAGTCCTGTGGTGTTGGAGAGGCAGCTGTGTGACAGACAACCCCAACTGAAACAGCATCATAGATGAAGGAGCCTTCAGCTCCCCTGCACAGAAGACCAGGGTTAAGCTTTGTACTATGGGAGCAAAGAGGAGATGTGTACAGGGGACATGGGGACACTCAGGGGATGAACATAACATGAGATGAGTTATGAAGGCGGATAAGGAGACTTTGGGTTTAGATGTGCAGCAGGAGCTGGCAGTCTGTAAGTTACAGGCAGAAAACTGAGCCTCTGTTGCATCTCTGTCCCTAACAGGTAAACAGCCATTGTCCTCCATGTGCCCTTCCATTTTGATGGATAAAACAAAAAAGATCAGGATGGTGGTTGGTGCTTCCGGAGGAGCAAAAATAACCACAGCAACAGCATTGGTATGTGATGATGTGGACAAAGCAAAGTTGGGGAGAGGCAATGTTTGGGGTAAAGGATTCAAGTCTCTGCCTGTGATGTGACCATGGCTTCCTGCTGCAAGGCTGGGTGCTGAAAGAGAGGCTCCTGCCTGGCCTTCAGAGGGCCAGACCTCCAAACCCAACTCCTGCCAAAGGGACAAAGGGCCTCCTGTGACTCCAGGTCTTTTCCTTTGGCAAGTTTTCTCATCACTTGCAAGAGATTTGTGACTTTAGTTTAGGTTTGACTTCTGGATCTCTACGAACCAGTCTCAATGATGAGTTTAGAGCCATTCTCATCCAAGCTGCTATATTATGGATGAAAGTTGTGCAGAAGAGCTAAGAACTTTTGCCAGGCAGGGTCCCTATGAGCTGCTGTGACAACCATTGAAAGGCCCAGTTAGACCCAAAGTAACAATGGGAGAAAGCTGTCTCCTTGTGCAAGTGCACAGCCATTCAGAGCATCACACTGGGTCCTGCTTTCTAGCTGAGGTAGAGCTGAAGTTTCTGCAGGAAGTGTTGTTACAAGCAGCTTCTGAAGTTCTTGATTTTCACTATTTTCACTTGCCAGCAGCTTCAAGCTGTGATCTTAGCAAGCAGGGGTGGGCCAGGTTTAAGAAAACCAGTTGCACAGCAGCAAGAAGCTGTAAGTGTATGTTTACACTGAGGTGACTGCTGTGTGCCAAACAAGCCAGCAGTGCCTTACTCACAGCAGGATAAATCCAGCTACAGTAGCCTGAGGATCTGATCCTTCTCCTGTGTTCATTTTAGCCATTCGTGGTCTCTTTGTGAGGGAATCATCCTAAATATATACAGACTTGCTGCAGTGTACCCATGAGAGGGAGCACTGGAAGAAGAGGGAACTACAGTTTAGATCCTCTATGTTCTGTAGTGAACATCCTTCAGAAATCTCTGCCCTTGTTGCTGCAAGGATCAAGTCTCTTTGAAGGCAAGGAGCTAACATTAAGGTTTTTTGCATCTCACAGGCAGTCATCAATTCCCTCTGGTTTGGTTATGATGTGAAGAAAGCAGTGGAAGAACCCAGAATTCATGATCAGCTGTTTCCCGACATCACGGAGCTTGAGGAGCAAATAGAGGAGGTTTGTCTGATTTGAAGGTTGGGGTGTTTGTGAGCTTTTTATCTGGGCTGTTCGAGTATACTTTTAGTCTCAGTCCCACAGAAGAGGAACAGCTTATAGTTCTAGGAGACCTACATAATGCAGGCACTGCATGCTGGAGATTGCATGGAGGATTCAGGACACAGAATCCAGCCCATGTGCAGTTCCTCTCTCTCGCTGTCCTCATGCTCTTCTGCATTTCAGGGTGTAGAAGAACAGCTACGGATGAGAAAACACAACACCACACGGGGGGGCAGCGGCATGTCGGTTGTGCAAGCCGTTCTCAGAACAGATGATGGATGGGCTGCAGCCTCTGATTCCCGGAAAGGTGGCATCCCTGCAGGATACTGACCCAGCTCAGCTCCTCTTCATCAGGGCAGTAACGCCACTGAGATGTGTGTGGAAGAAAGATCCTTTAGGTCTGCAATTCAGGGACTTTAACAGGAAAGGGAACAAATTTGCCTGTGGTTCTATTGACAAAACTGGGACTGAGGTTCTCAACAATCACAGCTGAAGTGCCTCGTGTGCCACAGCAGTCTGCTAAAACAAACATCTCTACCAGGATGTGACTTACTCGGAGAGTCTGTCCTGCCTTGAAGAGTTTGATTCCTGCATCCTCTCCATCCTGGAAGTGTTTCAGCTAGGAGGAATGTCCCTGTCACAACTAGAGAAGAGATTTCCTTCTTATTTGTGTAGACAGGAGTTACAGGACCCTGAGGACAAACTAATAGACCCGTGCCATAGGAGGGAGCTTGACTCCAAATTGGGATAAGCCTTCACAAACTCACCACTCTTTCTTTTTTTAAAAAAGATGTTTTCTGCTTTTCACTTCAGCTGATTGTTGGAGATGAGTGGGTAACAGGGGAAATGGCTTCAACCTTTCTTATGTTTTTGTTGAGAAGGTCTAAAGGGAAGATACTACCTGTAAAACTGAACACAACTAAAACAAATAAAAATGGTGTCACGTATTTTTCTTGCCCACACAGCTGATGTTGTCAACAGGGATGGTGAGAGTCTCCATGAACAAAGTTCTCCTGAGATTTTGCTTTCTTGTTCGCTCCTTTGATGAAGCTATGAGTGAAAAAATACATATAGTTAAATATCCAAAACAAACCTGTTCTTTCTCCAGCTTGCTTCCTACCCCATCATACTGCAGGCCTGGATTCTGAGGAAACTAAGCCTCTAAAAAGCATGCTGTCATTTAAAGGTAAGCTGCAATTAATCAGTCAGTGAACTGTCAGTAATCTGTATCTGATTTGGAACAGCTAACAGTGTCACTGCCTAAACACAGGTAGGTGTTGGTGTTGGACTGAAATACCATGTCATATAAACTTTGCCTAAAACCAAGAAATGAGTGTTCCCAGACGCTGTCAGGCTTTAAGGGGTGTTTATGAAATCCTGGAAACAGTAGTAATAGTAACTAATTGCATCTGTTTGGCTGGTGGAAACTTCCTGTCAGACTGTAAGAGGCTCAAAATACAGAACGTACTGAAGAGAAAATGAAAGCCTGAAATTGTAGGCACTACATGCTGCCTCTGTCTCAGTAGTTGCTGGAATTTATGTGAGTCTTCAAGGCAGGAAATGATAATGAGATAGATGATGCTTTTCATGGGGTTATGACACCGAGGAATGTATGTGCTTATATAACTCCAACTGAGTAAGTGACTTTTACTGAAAGGAGCCTGGGATGAACTCTGTGTGTCCATTTCCTCAGCTGTTACTGATGAGGAGGTGTTCAGTGCAGCTAAGGCAGTAATTAATTGTAAACAATGCAGTCATTGTATTCCTGGAAGAACGAGATTGGTGTGAGGCCAAACCTGTACGTTGTTGGGTTGTTTTCCTTTTGCTGAACTGTGACTTTGACTGTTCCACCTCTTGTAATGCTAGGATAGCTGTCCCTCAGTAGCAGGCTGCAGCTGAAATCCAGTGTGCAGGTGTATTGTAGGAAGTTTGGATACAGGGCTGTGTGTGCTGCAGCCCTGATACCTGCAGGAAATGGCTCTCTGGACATAAAACAATCTGAGCCCTTTTGGCCAAGTGAGATCTGAGAAAGATGGAGGTTGCTCTGCCTCCTATTTGTTTTCATGGACACTACAACAGATGCAAAGAGCACAATAATGCTGTCTGTTAGAGCAAATTCTCATCTGCGAAGTCATATTCTTCAACACAGTCACCACCTTCAGCTGGACTTTTTCACCAGCAGTGAACAAGAGCTTGCACGCTGTGTTCATCAACATCTGTGCCAGTGGAAGTGATGCATTGACACACTCACTGCAGTCAGTGTAGCATGTGCTCAGAAAAGGGGATAACTGGCTTGTGGGAAATGACAAAAATGCAAAATTCCTGCTGAATTGGGGCGTGTAAGTCATTCTTTCCCTTCTGAATTTACTGTATCTGGTGAGAAAACTTCCCTATTTATAACCTATTTTACAAAATTTCCCTTCTGGAGAATTCAGTTTTTACCAACACTTCTGTTTTAAATGATTACTATAAATGCATTTGAATTCTTTACTCTGCAGAACCATTGGTTGGGGCTTTTTTTTTATATTGCTGCTTATCAGTACTTCTACAAAGGGCTCATTTATAAAACTGAACATCCAACTGAAGGCTTGAATCTACATCCTGCTCTTTTTAAAACAGACTGTAGACACTCACCCATGCTGTGGCATCTGTCTGCATCTCACTTGGATGTAGCTGTATGCAGGGCATGCACATCTCCCAGCTGCTTTGGTTCCACTCCTCAGGCTGCATTGAGGCTCTGTATCAGTAGGTGAATGTCAGTGAAAGTAAGGAGGTAAGTCCTCTCTCAAACAACTGCTTGTGCCTTAAGCTAGGGAACAGTTTAAGGTTTTAAACGCTTTATTAAAAATATAATTTAAAGACTTTTTGTTAGAAAACAGAGCAGCCTATGTACAGCAGTGCTTTAAAAGTCCGTGTGACTTGACTAGTTATAAAAATAATGCTCTTCTGTTGGCATCAGCACGAATGGGGAGGGACGAACCTGGGAGACTCTGGAGCACTGAGGAGGTGGCAGGGTGAGAAGGAGGTACAGATCTCAGCTTCACGAGATGTTTTGTTTTGTGAGTGAGGGATCCAGGGCTGCCGCAGTGGGTGATCTGCATGCATTCCTTTCTGCCTTGCAAATGAAATCTGGTTCTGAAACTGCTCAATTGGCTCAGTTTCAACATTAATAGCAAAGCAGGTAAATTGTAGCAGGTGCTGATCAGAAGATAATATTCCCATGGCTTTGTTGTGAGACGTAGCAGTGATGGTAGCATACTGGAAAGGTGATACGCTGCATTGGCTGGATAACTGAGGTGTGCTTTACTCTTTGGTACATCAGAAATGAAGGGAATTAGGAGGATCAGTTGCTTTATGGCTTGGTTTTTCTGGAGGTGAGACGTGATGTGGCATGGCTTAATAGCAAAGCAAGAACTGCCTTTAGCCAGTGCCATTTTGGTTGCTTTTCTGTAAGCTCTAAGCAGCTGGTCAAGCTAGAAATAACTGCAGATCTTGCTAAAGCCAGGATCCAGAGTAGTCTGGCTACTCTGTCCAGATCTAGAAGCTTTACTTAGAAAATCATTAAAATTCATCTGAAGGCCAAGATTTCAACAAGTCAATGACTTACTGACAAAATTTGTTGTTAGGAATGTAGGCTCATTACTCACCTCTCTTTGATTACAACAGTGCAGGCAGATGGTCTGGGTTGAGTTTGCTTTAATTGTCTGTGCTCAAATACTTGCTATGGTGGCTACAGAGCAAGGTTTTTTGTTTGTGCAGGTGAAATACCAAGGGTTGCAAGGGAGGTGACGATTATCATGGGGGCAAGGAGGGGCTCTGCTAGTGCCTACCTAGTTGAACTTTGCTGTCAGAAACACTCATACAATACTGTCTGCAGCCATAGGAAAGTAAAATTCA
The DNA here is from genome assembly GCF_987193195.1 of Phasianus colchicus. Lineage (NCBI taxonomy): Eukaryota > Metazoa > Chordata > Aves > Galliformes > Phasianidae > Phasianus > Phasianus colchicus. The sequence goes on from NC_143453.1 coordinate 5,049,673, forward strand.
TGAGCTTTCAGAAAATAGAAGTTGTTGGTTATTGGAGAAGTGCACTGTGAGATGTTTATACTTGTTGTTTTAACATTAGATTCCTTTGGCCATCCTAAGCAGGGCAAGGTTACAGGGTAATGGCAAAGGACCTCTTGAGTCTAGATAAATGGGTTCAGGTCTCTCCTCCAGAAGCTCCCAACTAGTCATGCAGTTTCATTCTTGTCATCTTTAGGGAACACTTGAGACTATTTGTGATAAACAGAGAATTAGAGCATGTACTCAGATTAAGAAAGAAAAGTGTTTTGCAACTGCATCAGCACTTTTCAGCAGTCTTGGTGTTTGCCTGTCCAGAAGAAGCTCATGCTTACAAAATAAGTCTTCTGATTATACATCCTTTGCATTTTGAAGAAAGTTACAAAGCTTCAAAAGCAATACAGCGTTTCTTCAACTGCTATCTTCATCTGTCTTCCCAAACTACTTCTCTTCTGCAGGCAATGAGGAAGAACAGGCATTCTCCTACTGCAGGGAGAAGTGGCATCAAGGAGCAAAGCTGAGGGCAGCAACTTCACATTTCCCCATAGGAAGTTTAGACTTTAGGTGACCAGTAGATAGAGTAGAATAAGGCTTCAGCTCATGGTTTCCATTATGTCTTCAAAGCAGAGAACATGCTTGGCAGCAAGCTAGTGCTATGGTGCACTGATTTCATCTGCCATTCTTTGGGAAAAGGAGGGCTCAGCTAGATGGGAAAACCAAGAGGTAGAACACCAAGTTTTGCTTTCTTCTCTTTCTAAACCCACCCTGGAAGCCCAAATGTAATTATATACATTGTAATCCTCACCCTCCAGACATTTCCTATAGTTACTCAGTTACTTCACATTTCTGAGCCCCAGTAATTAGAAGAAGCTTATCCTGGCAACAGCCTGAAAGAAACCAATTCTGTTCTTAACCGAGGCTCTCCAGCAGCAGTGGAAGATGCATGAATCTGAATCTAGTTATCTCCTGTGGTTTTGACTAGAATAGAGACGTTGTGATGGCATTTCATGCTAATATCCAGCTGATTTCCCCAGCTTCCTTTTATCAGAGTAAGCAGAGATGCATTTTCCTTCCTTGGAAACTCCCTGCACAACATTCATTGCGAATTCAACTTTCTGTTCTTTGTGTCCTCTTTTCAGCAGGCTGTTTCTAACATCCTGCAGGAGGGAGAGCAGAAAAAAAAAAAATGGAGTAAATGGGGCAGGGACCTGAAGTCTTAGCATTTCCACACATGGAAATGAAGTATGTATATGCAAGGTCAGGAGAGAGCACGATTCAAGGAAGAAGGAGGTTAAGCTAGAAGCAAAATGCTGATTTTCCAGGAGGGTTACAGAAGCAATCTCCTTCCCATCAAAAGGAGATGACAGGAAGATCCAACCAAGGCTGCTCACCTCACTGAAGTGTTTCTCAAACAGGATGCTGTCTTTGTTGGTATGCATGATGGGAGATGAAATGGCACGTTCCAAGTCATAACCAAACCACAGCTTGTTTACAATGGCCTGCAATGAAACAAGATACTGAGTAAGAACCTGAACCATGTTTTCTTCAAATCCTGCCAATGGGATTGTGCAGAGCTGGACTATAAGAAGTCACTCTAGCCTAAGCATCCTTTCATGGTAACCAACAGGAGATGTCCAGGGCAGAACAGGATGAGCACGTAATGATACTCCCCATAATGCTTCCCCCGTGGCAAAGAGATGCCCTTCAACTCAATAACAATAATGGATGCTGAATGCCTTTCTACTGATGGTTGTTGTTTCTATTTTCATATTTTATAGAAAAAGTCCTGTACAGAGAAGTTCTGCAGCAAGATTGTATGTTAAATTGTAAGCCCCAGGTTTTTTGAATCAGATAGAGCAAAAGAAGATTATCTCTGGTATTAGTGACAGTGAACGATCCTTTCTTCACTTCTCCAAGTCATTAGCTTTTCAGATCTCTAAAGTATCCTTCACCATCATCATCTCTACCCTGAAGAGTCCTGGCCGATTTTAATCACTACAGCCCTAAAGCTGTTTCATATCCCTTCCCCATAGCTGTAGATGCAGTGCAGTTCCACCAATATCTACTGGCGCCTCACAAAAACTGCCTTTCTAGATTGCTTGGGAGTATGTTGTACTGTCTAATATCCATCTCAGATCTTTACTGGACATCACTGGTGAGCTTCCTCCCTGAAAAAACGGTTCATTTTTTTTTCCTTCTCTGCTTTTACAGTCATTTAAACAGTTACTGGCATATGAAAGCCTTCACTCTTAGTACTGCTCGAGTTACAGTATTTTGTGATGCATTACCTTGTTTTAGATTGACTTTCTCAACTTATTACAGCTGTATGTCTATTAATTCTATTATTTGATATAGTTTGTACTTTTTTTTTTCCCCCACCATTTATTAGTTTTTTTCTCTAGAATTCTTTTTAAGACTTGAGTCATAGTTACCATCTTTTATCCTCTGGTACTGAAGATTGGGAGATTACATTTCAGATGTTTGTATAATTTCTTTCCGATTCTGCTACTGATTTAATTGTCCTGCCACCTATACTGACTCTGGATGTCCAAAAATAAAGTCTTAGGTTGGAATCCTTCCTATGCTTCTTTCCAGATGAAGAACAAAAGAAAACTGATCTTTGTTGGACTTCATGCTTCTGTGAGCTTTTTTTCTTTAAGATGTATTACTCTCTGTATATGCATAGAGACAGCTCACTGTTGTGACTGTTTCCATCAGGTAACCTATTGGTTTGGCCTAATAACTTCCTTAACTTGCTCTTTAATTCTTCCAGCTTCTTCCCTTTCAAAAAAGAATTAAGGGAGTCAGCTACCACTTGCTCTAACCTGTGACCTGCAGCTGTTAGAGACTTCTAAACTGAAAATAGAGCAAAGCACCAAAGAGTCAAAGCCCAAGAAGAACTGAGTAGAAAAGAACAAGGGGGGACTGACTATGCTGGAAGTCTGGGAGGGCTGAAAGAGCTGCCAACTGCTGTGGATTCCCCTACCTCCCCCATTCCTATTCCCTCCTGGTGGAATTACAGTTCAACAGAGCTGAACTACCCTTGCCCCAGAACAGCTAAAAGCAAGAAGGTGAGAATGGACTGTAGAATGCCCTCTTCACTGCTGTCCACTTCACAGCACTACCAGCAGCAAATGTTTCTTCTGTTTAGCTTTCAGTCTGAGTGGTGCAAGGTGTTTCTGTGCAGTACTTCTTCACTCACCATAGCAGTAGCACTGATAATCCAGCCCCCACCTGCCCCTCCAATCACCAGCATGTCTCCTGACTTGGAGATGAGGATAGAAGGCACCATTGCTGAGGGAGGCCTCTCTCCTAGGGCAAAGGCAGAAAGTATTATACCTCCTATGTGGGCATTAGGACACACAGATTCATTTCTTTCAGCTGTGCATTCCTCATGAAGAACCAACAACCTCAAAAGGCCCAAGTTTTCCAGACATCTAGATTGCTTGTGCTGAGACCTCACCTCACAAGAAACTTTAGAGCAGAGGCTAAACAGGAAGGGCAGAGCACCATGCAAATAATCAAGACTTGCTGCAGGTCGTTCAACCCAGATAAGGAACACTTAGCTGCAATCTTGCCCTTGGAGTGCTGATGCCCTCTTTCTTGGCAAACCCAAGGCAGCTTGCATCAGGGACAGCTTATTTTACAAACCAGTGTTAAGTGGTTGCTTTACTTCTTCTCTTCCCTACTCATCCATCATTAGCTTCTGCATTTTTTCTTTAAATCCCTGATTTCCCTTGTCAGAAACCAAAACTTCTGTGTTTCCATGCCGATGTGAACAGACACAGACAAGACTTTATCCTCTCTTAGTCTGAAATATACTTGCTCTCATTTAAACTTTCAAAAGTGAAGATTGCCTACAGTTTGTAGATAGCCCCTGTCCATTTGTACACAGCCTGATTCTCCATCTTCTGGCCTTGTTGTCTATTTTGAGGTTGAGAATTAATGCTCACCTGCATTAATAGTTGTCTTTGCTACGCAGAAATCAGCAAGTTCATTATTCAAAATGATCCCAGTCTGGCTGGAATAAATGAAGGAGCCAAACCTGCAGGGAGGAAGAAAGCATCCTTTAAGTAACCAGTGCTCTTCCACTGTGGATGACAGTAGCTTAATGTGGCACCATGCTGGCTTACCCCTGCCTTCTGCCAACCTGCAGCCATTCCAACCAAGGTTTCCAAAAGGAATTTGCTTTGCTGTGCAGGAGTCAGAAATAAGCTCTCTGTAACAAGTGCACGTGGGGATTTGCTCAACCCACAGAACCTCAACAGAGCTCCAGAAGTTGTTACATGTTTGTGAACTGTGTTGTTTCTTTGGGCTGATTCTCAAAGGCCTTTGCTATCACATGAAAAAAAAGCATTCACAAGCAAGAAATTGCTTAAATCACTGAAAACTTATGGTCGTTTTTATTTTTTTCATTGATGGCAAAAACAGCCCTTGCACATACCCTGTAAGACTGATGTGAGCCTATGTTAGTGAAATGCCAACCCCCTGGCTACTCACGGATAGTTGATGGTGCTGGTGGCAGACACAGCACTGCCATCTGCAGCGAGCACAGAGATGTGGCTTGTGCCTTTACTTTCGTAGTCGTGGTTTTGGGTGAGCTTCCAAAAGTTATAATGGTCAAGTGGATGGTCACCACGGGCATCTATTTGGCTTCTGACACGCTCAGCAGTTGTGTCAGACAGCATGATTCCCACAGTTGCCTGTAATCACAGCAAAGGCCTATATCATCATCATGCTTCAGCAATAAAAGCAGGGGGAATTAAGGAAAAAGAGGGGGACATTCAAAGTGTTGGCATTTGTCTTCCAAACAAACCACTCCACATGATAAGCCCTGCTTTCCTGGGAATGGCTGAACACCTGCCCGCAGTAGGAGGTAACAAATGAATTCCTTGGTTTGCTTTACCTGACCGTAAACTGTCTCTATTTCAATTGATGAGTTCTTGTACTTTTATCTTTCTGACTTTCCCCCCTCTCACCTGGGTTAGGGTGGCTGAGTGATGCTGAGCTGCTCGCAGGGGTTAAAGCACAACACTTGGCCAGCTGACCAATGTTGCTATTGAGTAGCAATTCCAAATTGTTTCTTTCCTTCTGTGAGGCAGGAGGGTGTCAGTGCATCATCTGGTGCTGTAGCATTGTGCTGGCATGCAGGATAGCCTGGACTATAGGTAGCCTTCATGAGGGCTTAGCACATATGTGGGAAGGGGGAAAAGAAAGGGAAGGAAAGGGAAGGGGGGAAAAAGAAAGAAAGGGAAGGGAAGGGGGAAAAAGAAAGAAAGGGAAGGGAAGGGGGAAAAAGAAAGAAAGGGAAGGGAAGGGGGAAAAAGAAAGAAAGGGAAGGGAAGGGGGAAAAAGAAAGAAAGGGAAGGGAAGGGGGAAAAAGAAAGAAAGGGAAGGGAAGGGGGAAAAAGAAAGAAAGGGAAGGGAAGGGGGAAAAAGAAAGAAAGGGAAGGGAAGGGGGAAAAAGAAAGAAAGGGAAGGGAAGGGGGAAAAAAAAGAAAGGGAAGGGGGAAAAAGAAAGAAAGGGAAGGGGAAAGCATATGGACTCCCTTGTTTCTCCTCTTTCGAGCAGTACAGAAGAAGCTGCCAGTGTCACTGGTGTCTGTCAATACTCCCATGCACTACAGTAGCTTACCTTAGTTTCAGAGAAGTCTGGGTCTTTCATCTCAGGTTTTAGCACATTGCCATACTTCAATGCCTCTGCAATACGATGGTAGGTTTCTCCCTTTTCCTTTGGTGTCGACAATAATGCCTCATTGAATTTATATTCTAAAGAGGAGGATGGATTCATTTCATTAATGAACCCACTGGCCATTAATTTTTCTTGAAGAATTTTATAAAATGTTTAAAGGAGCCTCCTTTCCCCAATTCACTTCGTAGAAGAGAATCACAGAATCACTAAGGTTGGAAAAGACCTCTAAGATCATCCAAGTCCAACCATCAGCCCATCAACACCATGCCCACTAAACCATTTCCCTCAGTGCCACTTCTGCATGTTTTTGGACATCTCTGAGGACAGCAACTCTACCAGTTCAATGAGCAGCCTGTTCCAATACTGTGATCACTCTTTCAGAGAAAACATTTTCCTGATGCTAAAACACTGTAAGAATGAGCCAGTTCCTCATCCTGCTGCACAGCATAACTATAATGCTGCTTTAGAGCCCACTCTGGCTCACCAAGATCCTTTCTGCCAATTAATTTTCTAATGCTCTAGATCAGTTCTCTTTGCAAAAACCTCTTGCAGCACACTTTCTCTTAGCAATTTACCTTCCAATATCTTGAGGATGAACAGGAGCACAGCACCTCCCAAGGGTGGAGGAGGAGAAAACACAGTGGTGTTTTTGTTCAGGGTAATGTTCAGAGCTGAGGATACTTTTACTTTGTATGCCTTAAGGTCCTCCATTGAGATAACAGATCCTTCAACAGAAAACCAAAGAGACAGCTGTCATTAGCATGTTAACATACGCTTCTAACAGGTGCTATTGGCTGGACACATCAGAGCCTTGGTTTCTGAACAGCCATTTCTGTACACTGAATTTCTTCTACCTAGCACAACAGAGTCTTCTTGTGCCCTTATTTAACAAAAAACTCTAGGATATTATAAAGCCCAAGGGAACTGGAAAGGCCAATATATGAGTACTACAGGCAAATACCAGAGTAGTGGTTGGCTCTCATCCCCGCTTTTGGACCTAAGTTACAAGAATATGGGAAAGATGTTCACCCTGTATCGTGCCAAGAAATGAGTAAATGCCATATTCTGGCTATCCCCAGGTACCTCCTCACTGTCATCCAGTTGCTGGGAAGAAGCATACAGCTGTTACCTACCAACTTTCCTAATGTCTTCCACCAGGGCCTTTCCTATCTGTCCCTCATAAAATGCTGTAGGTCCATTTTCAGCCAAAATTTTCAGTGTCTGCTGCAATGCTGGCCACCTGAAGGTCTTCCCAGTTGTCAAAAACTTCTGACCGTCACAAAACAACGGGCTGTTAAAAAAGAACATCCATCAGATTACAGAATATGCTTATTCTGTTCCCAGTGCCAGACCCTCTTTCCTACCTGGAGCAGATTTAGTTTCTGTATGTCATATACTTTCCAAGCCAGTGCTATATTGCAGTGTACATGGAGAAAAGGTCTCAGCCAACTGCTACCAGTAACACCAGGCACATTTTCCCATAGACAGAGTTTCCTTCACGGGACCTAATGCTTTGACCCCAGTTCAGACCAGTGTGGCTTCCCTGAATAAGTCCCTGCTGTAGGGCCCTGCTGTCAGGGGACAATTTCCACACAGATGGAGGCAGGCTACTTCCATCCATCCAGCTCTCATGAGCAGATGTGCTTAGTGAAAACTTTTGCTGTGCCAAACCACTATGAACTAAAAAAAAAAAAAAAAAAAAAAAAAAAGTTGCTGACAGTATAAGATTTCCAAAACAAACATTTCTGTTATTCTCTCTCCATAGCAAGCACTGACTGAGCAGCAGCTGCAGAAGTCTGTGCTATATATATGTTAGCAGAATGGTCTGAGCTGAGGGAGCAGCGTTCATTGCACTTCAATTTAATTTGTGGGTCTTACCACAAGTTTTGTCCCACGCGAGAGAAGTTTTGGTGATTGATTATTTTGTCCATAACTGGGGAAACAACAAGTGGGTCTGAAAGGAGCTTGATGGTTGGTTCAAACAGGGATTTCCATGGCAAGCGGCCGTATCGCTTATGGGCTTCTTCATACCCACGAATTTCTCCTGGTACAGCAATCCACTGGGGACCTGGAGAGCAGAACTGCAGTGTTACACCTGGTAAAACACTGATCTGTGGAGAACAACTCTCTGAAAGGACTCCAAGTATGGATTCATAGAGGCAGAACATGGTCCCCTAAGGGCAGTTCTCACTGTTCAGTTCTTCCAGTACGGAATAGGAAGGGTAGAGGTGCATGGTAAAAGAACAAAAAGCAATAGGCACACTGCAGCAAAGGAGACTGAAGCCAGACACCAGAGAAAACACATTCATGCACAGTGTGGTGAGACACTGAAACTGGAGTCAAGTAAGGCTGTGAAACTCTCCATCCTCAGAGAAGATAAAAAATGTGACAGGATAAGGCCCTGAGCAGCCTGCTCTACTTCTGACATCACCCTACTTTAAGCAGGAGCTGGAGCAGAAGCCTCCAACCAGAATCATTTATGACTCCTTTCCAGTTGTTCTTCCAAGGGCAAGAAAATCTCCTCCAGGAACAAGGACACTCCCCAAAACAAAATGTGCTAAGGAAGGAGAATGGATACAGCAAGAAACATGGAAAGATCCAAGATGTGCTGCTAAAGTAAGAGTGCCTGCTGCCATTTGGTAAGAGCAAATGGACATGGAGTGACTGTAAGTGGTACTGAGGTGACAAAGAGATAGCTAAGCAGATCTGAAGCTCAGCAATTTAGACAAAGAGCAAGGTCCCCAGTTCCTCCATCCTTCCTTCTGTGCACTACACACTCTGAGGTCCTTACCGATGGGTAAACGAGCACAGTCAGACAACAGATTGCTAGGAATGCCCTGGGGAGCTGTTTCACGGGCATTGATCACCTCGACTTTTCCTAGAAAAGAGAAGGAGAAAATGCATAGCAGTCTCTTCCAAAAGGCAGGTGAACATCACACAGCAACTGTCCACTGCCTGCCTAGAGAAAATGGTGCATAGACAAGGCCAGCATCTGTATCCCAGCATTTGGGATATCTGCTGCATCTTCCTGCATTTCCTTTGCAGGTGGGAAGTGTCAGAGACAAAACTTGAGTCTCATGCTACTTGATAGGTCGTTTTCCAAGTGATGTCAAGGTAAGGTCATGCTTGTATCATGTTTGCAACACCTACGTGTCAAGAAACTTGAAAAGAAAAAAGGAACAGTCACACACTTGTATTTCAGGTGTAGCCTAATTATTTCTCTTCCTTATCTGCCTTCTATCTGTCTTTTTCCACTGCAGGAGCCCAGGGTGCTATTGTATCACAAATGAGAGCCATGCATGGCCACTGGGGCTCTGCACAGCAGGATAATTTGGGTAGCAGAAGAGAAGGGTTATTGGGAAAGTGGCTCTGCCAAAAGAGGGAAAAAATATAAGTGCTTTGCCAAATTATAGTATTGCTTAAGAAACGACTGAGAATTTCCAGACTTGCAACTCCATGATACTACTTGGAAGGGTTTTTAAAACTATGATATTGTTATTTTGTCAGTCAACATCTATAAGCTCTGGGGGGTTTCGGTAGCCAAGGCAGTTTAAAAAACATTAAAACATAAAAGCAAGAACACATTAATGCAAGAGATAAAACCAAGCAGAGAAATACTTCCCAGCAGGCCCTGAAAATTGCTGGATTCAGATTTCTGAACAGAAGATGCATCTCCTGGAGCAGGAGATTTCAGCACCACTCTGGGGAGTCTGACCTCCCACCAGTGATAGCATGAGATGCTCCCCATGGCAGCAGGTTCTGCCTGAGCTGCTGCTGCAGGACAAACCCATTAAGTCTTACCCCAAGGGCTCCACCAAATCAGTGACAGCCCTGGGCTGCTACCCTCATTGCCAGCACATACACCTTGCTGCTGCCATGGCAGTGCTCCCTCCAAGTGGCAGCTCAGACAGGACTGCTCAAATCTTGCTGTATCAGTCAGATATATGACTTTGAAATATGATTTGGGATCACTTTACAGGCCAAGGAAAGGTGCAGTCAGTTCATTTTACATTCAGAGCTCCTTTCCTACCACCACACATGTTCAGTCTGCAAACAACTGCACTCTTCAACCCTGCTCTGCATGCTGAAAGCTCTCAGGACAGCTCCTGTAATTAATGCTTTGGCTTAAGAGCAAAAGTATATTTTATGTGTTTTTGTATACAGTTTTTATAGAAAAGAAATTACTCTGAGAGAACGTGAAAGAATTTGACCATGGAAAGTGCAGGGCTGGCCCATACCTGTGCTTGCATTATAGATTGTAAATACAACTCCACCACCCAGGCCTGAACTCTGAGGGTTCATCACTGATGTGCAGATCAAACCAGCGATGGCAGCATCCACAGCTGAGCCTCCTCTTTTCAGGATGTCCCTGGAGTGAAAAGGGAAGGAAAAAAAAAAGACAATGTTAAAATCCAGGGAAGATGAAATGGAGGAGAAAAAAAAACACACAGAATCATTGAGGTTGGACAAGACCTCAAAGGTCTTCTAGTCCAGCCATCCAATACTGCCCACTAAACCATGTTCTTTAGTACCACTCCTACACTCAAACACTTCCAGGAACAGCAACTCAAAAACCTCCATGTGCAGCCCATTCCAGTGCCTGATCACTGGCCTGTTGACTAGCATATTTTTTCAAGAAGATTTTCCTAATATCCAACCTGAACCTCCCCTGGCTCAATTTGAGGCAATTTCCTCTCATCCTGTCCGTTATTCAGGAGGAGAGACTGACCCCCCACACACTTTGCTGCAACTTTTTGGGGGGAATTGTAAAGGGCTTTAAGACCTACCCTGAGCAGTGCTGGTCTTCCTCTAGGCAAGGGGTTATGAGGCAAAGGGAACTGCTCACAAATGCTCTTGACAAAAAAGGATGGGAAGGAGCTGCCAGAAATGCAGGAGGATGCTCACTGCAGAGGGGAGAGTGTCTACATGCTGGGAACCAAACAAATGATTCCTGACTCCTCACCTGCCATTCCCACTAAAAGGCATATGCTAGTCAACAGGCCAGAGACGTGGAAGCAGAAATAATGGGTCCACATGAAGCAAACTCCTGAGACTCACTGCCTCAATTAGCACAAGATTCAAACCTTACTTCACTGTTCATGCAACGTGCCTTCCTGGGCTTCTGTAACATAAAAATACCCCCACCATCCTCAAATAAAGGAAAAAAATACAAGGAAAAAAACTCACGTCAAACAAGTAGAATAAAAATAAATAAACCACCACAAAATGATTGTTTCTACCAAGGTACAGCCACACCAAAAATCACAAGGGCATTAAGACAAACCCATGCTGCTGATAGAAGAAAATTTCTGCTGGAGAAACGTGCCTCAACAAACCATCCTTCAAGCACAGCCATAACAAAATCTCCTTTCAGTGGAAATGTGATGCTGGTGAAGAGGGATTTCCTCATGCAGCCTGCCAGTGGCCAGCCCTGCTATTTGCTAAGGTTTCCGAGTGCTCAGCTTGGGGTATTGCTTGGAAAAGGCAAACTCAGAACGATAACTGGAAGAACAGTTCATTGACTGGAGTGTAACTGCTCCCACAGGCTGCTGCAGGAACACAGAGGACAGAGAGGGACTGCTGTTTATTTTACATCCATTGTTGTTGTTGGGACCCACTGGGGCTGGGAACAGGATGCTACCCCCAGATCCACTGATAGTGGCTTTTCTTTGTTTGAGTGACCTTGGACCAGCTGCCTGCAAGGAAACGGTATGTGGATAACTGGGGAGTAATAAAACCACAGGGAACCACGGGGTTTTCTGTTTGCAGCCCTGCACAGCTTTCAGCCTCCTAGCAGCAAGCTGCTCCCTGAATGCTGCCCTGAAAGCGGTGACTGAGGTTCAGGGTTATGCCTGCAGAAGACCTGGAAGCATATTAGAAAGCTGGAAAGGAGTGGAGAAAAGAACCACAACAGTGACCTGGGTCAGTGGTCCTCCGAGCCCACAAAGTACAAAGCTTAATGCCAGGGAGAAACAAAGTCCGGAGATAAACTTAAGTGAAAAACAACTTTAAATGTAATGCAGCGCAATCAGATGTTAGAGAGGAAAATCAGACACATAGCTGTCATCTTCCCAAAGCCTGAGAGGCATTCATAGGTATGAAGTGGTGGCACTCCTACACTGTCTGTCACCCAGAGGCCCTCCTGCCACTCTTCCTCTCTGTCTCCAGAAACACCTGAGCTTGGAGAAGCCCTCCCTGGTGATGATCCCCATCTGTTCTGTGTCATAGCTAGCTGCCTGCTACAAAAGGTGAGCAGTTCCTCCTCCAAAAGGTGAGGACAGTAATCATGTTTAATGTGTGTACACCTACGTGGCCTGTTTTCAGCTTCCGGATGGTGCTAAGATCATTTGGTGTTGCCAAATACTTGTTTATGTGTGAAAACACCCTTTACCTGTTGCTAATGCCCTGCCATACGTACAAGGCACACAAACCTGAGGGTTTTTAAACAAGAGTTTATGCACGATCCCAACCTCCAACGCTCCTAATTAAAAAACAGACAGAATAACACAAGTTAGGACTTTGGACCCCACTAAGAACAGGGAGGAGAAAAGAGATCTGAGCAGGAAAGGTGCATCTGTCAGGGTACCAGGACCTCTGATCTGAGCTGGGTTGTGACACAAAATCCCTATCAAGATCAAGGAACCAGTGGGAGGAGGACGTTCGTCAGCAAAGAGGACTCAGCAGCGCTGCCCCAGGCAAATGAAGTGCTTGTTTATGAGCTCTGAATTACCCCATCCTGCCTCCTTACCTGACAGTTTTCTATGGATCACACCCAAGACGCTGGCTTTATCAGTGCCTCAGGAAGACAGGAAAGCCAGAGGTAATCTCAATTGTTCTTGTGCCCTGTGAATGGGGCCCTAATTCCTGGCTGTGACTTTTCTTGGTGTTACCATAACACACAGCCAAAATAACAGCAGCAGTCAACACATGGACACCTTTTCACAGAAAAGCTAAGCATGTTTTGCTTTGTCCTTGGTCACTACCCATCATTAAAATCACTCTGCAATATAAACAAGACAACAGGAGAAAGAAAAGGTTTCCAGGTGTCCCAAAAGTGCTCCCCATTCCTCTCTACTCTGTGGCAACTGTTTGTCACCTCTGGCAGCAAATACCATGTGTAAAGACATGCACTCAAACTTATGTCTTGCTCAAGGGAAGGAGGGCTTTCCAGGTACCTGCTGCCTTCCAGTGAGCCACCACAGAACAGACAGTAAAGCTTCCCACCCACCTCCACAGTGTGCAACATCTGAGAACACATCAGATAGGATGGGTTACATGATGCTGAGCATGGTCCTTTACCGTTGTTTCTATGGGGAGCAGAGGTTAGGGAGAAGGAGAGCTGAGATTTTTCCCCCAGATGAGGCATTAAATTAATTCTTCAGAGCATAGCAGGAAGCACATCCAGCCCCAGGTCTCAAACATACGTACCTTGGAGGGCTCACCAACTACACTGGTGTTGTTTCCAGGCTCTAGGAAGGTGTATGTCCCTGACATCTCAGCACTCCTGGGCCCCATGACATGGGACAGAGGAGAAAGAAGCCTTAGAGTCAGGCTTTGAGCTCAAGCTCAGAAGTCATGGATCCTAGCAAGGGTAAAACCAAATCCTGGTCACGGTTACTAATGATTTCTTAGGAGCTACTTTCCCCTTTTACCTCTGAGGTCTTATATTGTCTCTATGATCAGAGCAGGGTCCAAGACCCACAGCCACACTCTGCTATCTGCAGACTGGCTCCCAGTCTCAACAGCTCCCCACTCTCCCTCTAAACTATCTCAAAGAGGAGGAAAAACATTCTCTGATCCTTTTCTTGGCACATCATGCTCAGCTCCACATGCCTGACTTGCCTGCATTCAGCCGGAGCTCTGCCACTTCCCTGGAAATGATGTCTGGGGAATTCATGGCCATTACATCTTTCTTGACCAGCCAGATTGAAAGAGCACTTCCTGTTTTATTAGTCTGCCTTCCTTTATTTGGATCACTGCTACAAATAATTATAATGCAAAACAGTGGAGAAAAATGTAACCCTACAAGCAAAACAGTCTGGTATCTTATCAGGTTCCTCTGGAAACAACTTAGCACCACAGCTGGCAAGATTTGATAAGAATATCCTTCCTGCCATTTACTTTCAGATTTAGGGTTCTGTCATTAACAGCATTTCCTTAAAGTCAGGAGCAGAAATAGCATTTCCTTACAGAAGAGGACATAACAATCAGGTCTTCTTCCAGCAGCAGTGAAAGAGTGCATCACCCACCCAGGAAGGGTGATTAATGGCACTTCTTCACACCCTCTTACAGCCAAGTCGAGCAGCACTGGACTGAAGTCTGCAGTTCTGTTCTGGACTAGAAGGAGCTGAGTCCATTTTAAACACACTTGAAATGCTAGGGTTTTTTTTGTTTTTGTTTTGTTTTTTCTCTTTAAGACCACCTATTACATAGGAGCTGTCACACTAAGATTGATGAGAAGCAAAAGCAACATCTGTTCCTGTTAAAAAAAAAAAAAGTTACCAATTTTAGAACTACTGAAATACAAGATGGGAAGGCAAATCCTTCGGGATATGAAGATTTTTCAGAAATGCTGCTGGGTCATCACTGAAGAGGGTTTTCACAGCAGATCTTTTGCTTAGACAGCTTCCCAGGAAACAAACAATTTTTTTTTGCTATTGAATTCTCACCCTCCCAGTGTCTTGTTCTCAGGGGGGGGTCTTTGTTCCAGAGGAAGCCAGTTCCCAGGGTTTATACTGAGCTGCACTGGGGATGTGAGATCTGAGGAAGCTGCAGGGCCAGGTCAGCTCAGCTCACCTCTCTGCAGCAAATCTCACTGCTGAGAATGAGCCCTTCTCCTAAATTCCTCCCTGGCTTCGTGCTGGCTTTTGTGTCTGTCATTTGGGAAACATACAGGTGAGGAGCAGTGGCTAGCAGAGTTCAAATGGCACACGGGAAGGGTGTATAATGCTTTCTGCACTGGTGATGGAAAAATCCTCCTCCACTGCTAGGAGGGAACAAGAGGTTCAGAGCTGGAGGTGAACGCTGGGTTGGGTACTGTTTGCTGTCAGGCAATCAGCTCCTGTCTTCTCATGGATTCCTCACAGGAGGACAAATTAACTGAGGTGGACTTCAGTACCACATCCACATTCTAAAACCTGCTCCATCTTCTCTTTTAGCCTCCCATCCCTCCTCAATGAAGTTCATTCAGGGACGTTTTGCCAGATTAGGGCCCTTGACTGAGCCTGAGAGGACAGACACTCAGTTGCTCAATATTTACTTTCGGTCCCCAATTTCTAGCAGTAAAACCATCTGCAGCAAGAGACTCAACCTCATTCAGCACTGCAAATCAGGCGCCAATAGCTAAGAGCCAGTCTAGCACAGGACCTGCCAGCAAGGATGATGATGCTGGAGGCTCGCCGAGGTTGCTGGCTTTCTGCAGGGAGCCAAAGAGTTGCATAAAAATTTCAGACAATTCAACCTCACACAACCCTAGAGTATAGAAACACCATCTCCAGAGATGGGAAACTGAAGCCTGAAGATAACAGCTCAGCACAAGTTAAGAAAAAGCAGCAAATGGGAGTTATGGCTCTGTTCCCCTCTCTCCATTTTGTAATAAGGAATTAGAGCTATGTGGTTCCCTTGCTGAGTCTTCCTTCACAGCTGAGCAATGATGGAATTCAGGCATCTTGAGATGTTTTCCCCAGCTCACCATCCCACTTATTAAAAGACACTATTGCACTTAGCACAAGAGGTTTGGTTCAGTTGCTCTCGTTAAGTTCGTTTAAAAGCTCTGTTAGGGAAGCACAAAGATTCTGCTTCATCAACCACTTAAACCATCACGTAACGCCTCAGAAATTTCATTACTGCTAATGACAGCTCACTGCATATTGGACAGCAATATGGTTTGGGTCGTTAGCTTTCTGTTTTGTAAAGGAAATAAGACTTTTGATTAAACAATGAAGTTCATAAGGGGGTTAAAGGTTAGGTACTGCTTTTAACTTCAAACATTTCAGGCACTGAGCCCATTCTGCACTTGGAGGTTCTTTGAGCATCGCTTGCATGGGCTTCTGAGAGCCCAGGGGGATTTGCAGGGTAAAAAAAGATGGCTGGGGGCCAACCCACAGCCCCAGCAAACTGAGGGACTGCAGAGTCATTGGGGAGAGGAGAAACAAAATGGCACTATTGAATCTCCCCCATGCAATTGCCTTTGGGGACTGGTTGCCATTACTGCACTCTCACCAGGCAGGCTGATAGCTTCAATCACATCACATTGTTTTCATTTGATTATATAACTTCACCATGAAGCCTAATTAGTTTGTTTTTCCCATGGTGCTGTGGAAGTTGCTCTTTACATATGTTTCCACTAAAAGCACCAGCAAGAAGTTGTTCTGCTTATTTTACTTATTTTTAAATTCCTCTAGAAAATTTTAAGTGTGCGTGTCTAAAGCCAGTGGTGGTCTGTCTTCAGGTCTGACAATACACTTCAATTTAGCAAAGCTGTTTGCCTTGAGGGGGAAAAAAAAATGTAAATTTTGTAATTTTTATTTTATGTATATCTATGTATTGTACATATGTGTGTGTGTGAAGAATGCATTATCCATCTTTGGTAGATTAATTCTCTAGTGATTTTTTTGGCAGTGACAGTAGAACTTAGCCTGTTCCATCCCTGAGCTGCAGGGGCCAAGCACAGATTCCCCCAAAAGTCTGTTTGTCACAGTTTTGGGTCTCATAAAACAATAAAGAAATTATTGTCTCGGCACTCAGTGCTCCCCAGACACAGCTAGCAAGTGGAGAAACCAGCAACGCCCTGCCTCAAACGTGAGGATGTGGGTGAGGAGTGAGATGACCGAGCTGCAAAGATGGGCTCAGGGCAGAAGAAAACCTGTAGGGTTGAGGAGTCTGTGAGCAGGGGGTAATGGATTGCATGTAGCATTTGGTAGGATGAGAAGAGCAGCAGTAGTGACTGTACAGGTTCTAAGAGCAGCACAGGGAGATGGGGAAATGTGAACAAGCAGACATGATAGCAAAGGACCCAGCAGGGACTCAGGAACTGCAGTACAAGTCCCAGCCCTTGCACCAGTGGGAATCTCATTGCTATGACACCTTTCTAACTCCTCAACTCTTTGCATCAGCCCAGGCCCAAAGAGACAGCATAAAAATTTGCAAATATTTGCATAACTGCAGAAAAAGAGTGAAGACCTAAATACACTACTTAAAAAAAAAAAAAGAACACCCCAAACTGATCATTTCTTTTCGTTTCCTTCCTCCTACATCTCCTGACTTTGGGAGTTAATTATTTCTGAACAGAAGAAGGCAACAGCATTGTTGTAACCTCAAAACCACTCAACTGGCTGGGCACAGTATGGAAAGACACTAGGGCTGTGCACAGAAAGATGCTCAGCTTTGCTGAAGCTGAAGTTAGGTGGCAAATGAAGTGGAAGCTCACAAGTAGCAACAGCAGGACCTAATGACTAAGACTGCTTGGAAAAATTGGATTTCATTGCTACTGCTGTGACAAAATTCCTTTGTGAGAATAAAGATCTCAGCCTAGATTAAGCAAGAGGCCTAATGTGGGACATAGCATAAAAAAAATCTCACTTCTTGACGTGCACACAGCCACAATGCACCTTCACCAGTTACTCACAAGTGCTATGTCAGTTTGTCACTGCACAATCCACAACAAGAAGTGCAGCCACAGGGTAGAGCACACAGCTTCAGCATTCACATGTACTGCACGTAGCTTGTAAAGGTTTAAGTTCCATCCTTCCACATTCATGCATACAAAGGCTTAAGAACTGAAGCACTAGCAACAGTAAGAGTTAAAAGTTCAGAGTTAAAATACATGAGAAAGAGGTTGTTGTGCAAACTAAAGCCTTATGACCAGAACAGCTTGAGGATTTTCTTTACACCTACATCTTTCCTTCCAAGCAATGTAAGCATGCCTTCTATACTTACACATGGCTTATACAACCATCTTGGTTGAATTTCAATTACATCTACACTTTGTTTTCCAATGCATTGTGCCTTTCCTGATAGCAGATATGCCCGCTGCAGGCTTTGGTCCAGAAATGCACTCCCTAAGGGCTGAGCTGTCCATCCCTCCTTATCCCATCCACCTGCTTGCCTTCCTCACCTCTGCTGAAGCCTGGCTGCAGCTCCCTGCTAGCTCCTCTTTTTTCATGAGAAATTCCTAAGCCACTTATCCAACAGACTTACCACCACGAAGTAAGCAGTTGATTTCTTTTTTCCACTGTTCAAAATAACATTACGTTCACATCCTATAAATATTTGCACCTTTCCACTTACGTGATATTAGGTAATTAAGATAAGCATCAGAGGAAGATCCCCATCCATTTCCTGAGCTGCTCTGCTGCCAACAACGAGCACCCAAGGAGCAGCACCTCTCCTCAGCCCAAGCAGCAGGGATAAGGCAGAAACCCAGCTCGCTCCCAATCCCTGCAACCCAAGCCCACAACACAAACTGACAAAACCAAGAGGTCTGTGCACATACCGGCCGATGTTAGAGCAGGTCTCAGTGTCAGCAGCCACAGCACCATGCAGGTACTGCTGAGGACCACATTTAGGTCGAGTCAGGGTGACCAGGAGCACAACCACAGCCGCCAGCACCCCGAGGGTCAGCAGCACCAGGCAGCAGATCCTTCCTGTCGTCATGTCTACTCCTGCACGGTCAGAGGTGCCTGGGAAGCTCTCAGTCCTCCTGCCAAGGCGGCTGCTTTGCTGCGGGGGAAGCGGAGGATCCTGCAGGATGGGAGGAAGGGAGGACTCACTGAAGTGGGTTCTGCCTCCTGCGATCGACAATCACGTTTTTTTAAGATGAAAAGCTGAGACAGAGGTAACGGTGCGCTTTCTCTTCTCTGCTCTCTAAACGTGTGACACAGCTTTCACTTTCTTTTATAAACTAATTTTCTGGCAAATCCTCCTTACATCTCTTTGGGTTTTTTTTTTTGTTTTTTGTTTTTTTTTGTTTTTTTGTTTTTTAAGTCTCTGATGAAAACATTTAACGCGTTCATTGCTGGAGCGCTTCAAAGTGAAATCCCAACACTGGTTTTTGGTTTCAAGCACTTTCCCTGCCCTTCCATTCTCACCGCACGCAGCAAATTACAAAGCAAAGACAGCCCACGTGTTGAATCACTGGGAAAATCACAGCACTGATCCTGCATTACACACGGGATACTTCCCACAAGGCTACTCAAAGAAGTAAAAGCTGTTCACTAAAGAAACACAAAGCTGGAACTTTCATATTTACCTTATAGTTTACTCCACCTTTCTTAATGACTTGCTTTAAATCTTGCCACTGCCCGCACCATGCGTCTGTAAAAGAGCATAACAAATAAATAAAGGTAATTAAAACAGCACGTTTCTGCAGCTCTACACAACTTAAGAGTTAAAAGCTCTGGGGTCCAGCTTGGATCACTCAGCAATCACAGCACCTGGGAAGCAAAGGGCTCTTGAATAACACAGAGCAGATTCACAGCACTGATTAGCAGCACAGCTGCCCCCAGTTAGCTCTATTAGAGCTCTTGGTCACACATTTCCTCTCACACTTAAAAAGTTAAAGATAAGGCTTTATATCTGCCTGCTGCCTTTATCAAAGTTATTATCTGTGATCATTTCCCAGCTAAATTTTAAAGGGGGGGGATTAGTCTGGGCAGACTTATTGCTGTATTCCAGTATGTAGTTTTAACCTGCACCCACTGAACTGCACTTTGGAGCTGAGTAATGCTATTCCATGTATTGTACCTCAATAAATAGATTTGATAGATGAGCACGTGTTTTTTTTTTGTAGTTCTATCTTCCCATAAGGTCATGTGGTGGAAATGAGAATAATCCAAGAGAAATATATAGCATTGTCCAAGATAAACCACGACCCCTGGGAGATCATTTCTTGGTCTCCGTGCCTCTATCTGACTTAGTAATACCAGGTATATCTGCCAAGCCTCCCCAGCTCTAACGTGACTCTGCATTTCACCCCATTGCAAAACATCCCTGATCTCACCAGATTTCTCAATCTCTGTGTGACTTTCACATTCATTTCTTTCTTTCCACGTTATTCCATAACACCTAAAGAATCAACTACAGTGGGTTTAGGGAAAATCATTTCCTGTAAATAACTGGAAACTCTGGCCACCAAGAGACTCGAGTGGATTTTGCCCATTTTCTTTCATGCCATGGAGAAGTTAACTGCACTCTCCAGATTTCTTTGAAATTTGCTTTTCAACTCAGCAGGTCAAACACCTGTAAATATACAATAACTGTTGTGCTGCTAAGGGGGAGTCCTGGAAGTGGCAAGAAAGAGAGCAGAGAGCATTAACCCCCAGACCACTTCTGGACATGCCAAGATGTGGTTGGGATCCATTGCAACAGATAATTCCCATAGGCAAACCCTGCACACACACAGGAATGAAGGCTGAGCCACTTTCCCTTTCTTGGTGCAGTCTTCACAGTCTTGTTGGTGCAGTTCTCAGTTTTGAGATATTACACTGCAAAATCTGCACTGGCTACATCTAAATGATACTGTTAAATATACATATTTTAGTATTTGCTTAATTAGAACTACAATTATTAACATAATTTATTAGCTAATAAATAGGAACAGAATCTTTACGTTGTTCTTTATGCTCTTTGGGGTCCCATTACATCTTTTTCCAACTCTTCAACTGAGACTGAGCTTGAAAATTGTTTAACATCTGAAGTACAGGCATAAGGTTAACACAAACACCCCAGTCAGCTTATAGACAGTAATAAATCATTGAGGGGTACAGAACCTCACATTTTAAAGGCACAGCATCTCTACGGAGTGGAGGAGTTGGGAAGAAGCTCCCTTGCAGGCAGCTTACTGCAAAACAAGGAGCCACCCTCTGAGCACTGGGATCAGTTTCTGAAGCAGGATCCACAGCAGTACAGGGCCAGCATCACGAAAACAAGGTTTACTGCCTTGTCTGCAGCAAAAGGGTAGGTTTGTGGCACGGGTTTTTCAAGCACTGGGTTTTCTCCATGCCTCTTTTCTTTGAGCACAGTTTCCCACTAGTTGAGGGAAAGACAAGAACCAGACGTCTCTGCTCAGCAGAATATTACACTGACCCTCAATTTATCACTCTCTGATAAAAATAAACTAAAAGAACTCTAAGCACACAACACACTCCAAGCATGTAGTGTCCTGACCATCCTTCTTTGCCTGTTGTCTTTGCACTTTTCAAATTACATTGCAACATACTGCAGGGGATGCATTGTTCTGCTGGTGTTTGACCTCAGAGCAGCGTCTGCACTCGCTGTGATCTTACCGTAACAAATAAGAAGTGCATTTTATATTTCTCAACACTAAATTAAGTTTAAATCGTTGGATAAGAATCTAGGAAAGTTTCCAAAAGCATGCAGCCAAAGCCAAATTGGATGCACTTCATACACTGTTTGTTTCCCCCTCCGATCATGCTACGATCCAGAAACGTCCCTTGTCTTTACATAATAACCAAATAACAACAATAGAGGCAGCACTCTATGAATTTAATGGTCAGATCTTATAAGAGACCTATCAAAGGATGCAGGCCACAGATGTTGGTGCTCGTGATGCACCAGGAAGGAAAACCCTAACCTTTGCAAATGGTTTCTTTGCACACAAGCGAATTTTCTTTACTGATGGCCATGATTTGCTCCCATGAAAAAGAGATTCTCAGAAATTGCAAATCCTGGTACCAAAGAACTTCCCATTCATGTACTTGTGACAAAAACTAAACCCATAATCTCTCCTACATTCAGGAAAATCAAACTCTGTTTCATTTGTTATTGAAACAGTCTCTAGAATTACTCATTACTCATGTGTCAGCATCCAGTGTTTCCTATGACAGAGCAGCCACACTCAAGATCAGAATAAAAGTGAAACCTCCTGATGCAGTATTTAACTCTTTAGTCTGTTTTGAAGCAAATCCAGTGGGAAATGTTTTCTTAAAGACTAACCTCATTCATAGAATTACTGCAGTAGCTGGAAATACTGGTGCTAGGAAACAAAAGGGAATCTTTTGTGCATCCAAGGATACCTGGAGTAAATGCTGTCTGAACTCTGTTTTGATTAAATTAGGCAAAAGTACTATGGTAGTGACCACAGAGGATATCTCTGGAGGGTATTAACTTATTTGAAAGCATTAAACTCACTGAAAGTGTTAAATAAAATGCGTTTTATAATTAAATACACATCTGCCTGTGTATGACAACTTACATAGCTGCCATTGTAAGCTTTATAAGACCTCAGCAAGACGCAGTCTGTGATATTATTCCAGTTAAATTTTTCTATTATTAAATGCAACAAAGCATTGCTGAAGTCAAAAGGAATTACTGTTATATTATAATGAAGTCAGTAAACAGAGAATATGGCTCAAACCCAGATGCCCTTTGGGAAAACATCCATAGGGTTGTTTTAGATGCTATACACTACATACATGATGGTCAATGACTAACAGCCCTGTTCAATCCTGAGACAGTACATGAGTATAAATAACAAACATCTGCTCTGCCAGCGCTTGCAACAAATGAAGAGCTTCCAAGTCAAAAGATCTCTGGCAAGCCATTGCTCCTGGGTGCTCACTGGGATCCCAGGCTGCAAAAGCCCATGTCTAATGCTGGGATCCCCCAGCACAGTGCCAGCCTTTGGCATGCTGCACTGTTGTGCTGGAGTGGAACTGTGCTGCTGGGGGAGGCAGCTCAGCTGCTCAAAGAAATCTCACTTTCTGCAGCTCAAGCAAGGCCTGCCAGATTCGCCTGGCTAGAAGAACTGGCTAGAAAGTAAGAATCACAGTTTGAAGCATTTATATTTTGGAATTCATTTACATTTTGGAGTTTAACTAAAAAAATTCCCAACTCACTCAGAAATCTGCCTCTGTTTAGTTTTCTAATGAATAAGACACTTGCCAAGACAGCGGAGCCAAGAGTCAGACTTAAAATCCAATGTATTTGTTTAAAACTCATGTCAGCCACCAAGCTGTACAGGAGCTTCTAAGCCAGGTTTTTCAGCTGGGTAAAAGTCAGAGGATTGCACCAATATCAGCAGAGCTCATCTGCTCCATAGTGGCTGAGGACCCGAGGTCTTGCTTGTTCTCAGCAAGGTAGGAATACAGGAGAAAATTATCTGAAAGCAGAGAATTTTCTTTTCCTTTCTTCTCTCCTTTCTACTTCTGGCACCATATTTTACAGAACCTCAGCAAGTTATTTATGTTCTTTAGAAGACCTTACTTGACACTGATGGAAAGCACTCCCATTAATCTCAACAGAGACTGACCAATGGCCTCACAGCCTGCCCCAGCCATTTGTCCACGAGACTTTTGCTCTCTTCTGGCCACTGTGTAGAGCAGGAAGTTCAAAGACAGCGTAACTCACTCTTCTGGCTGTCCTGACCTTCATGTCTCAGCACTGCTGAGCTGGAAGTGGAGGAACTTACAAGGCAGAAAAGCACATTCAAGTGCTCCAAGCAATGGTCAGAGCAAGAGCTGCATACAGCTTCATCACATCCAGGCAGGGGAGGCTGGAAGACCTGTGAGCTTTGTGCTGGGCTGGGCTGTTGGTGGCTGAGAGCAGGGCAGGCAGAAAGGAGCTGATGTGCTCAAAGGAGCTCAGGCACAGCCTCCCAGAGACAGCACAGGACCTCAGGGAGGGAATGGATGATCAGGGGACTGGAGCACCTCCCCTATGAGGACAGGCTGAGGGAGCTGGGCTTGTTCAGCCTGGAGAAAAGAAGGCTGCGGGGTGACCTCATTGCAGCCTTTCAGTACCTAAAGGGAGCCTACAAAGAGGAGGGCAATCAACTCTTTGAAAGGGTTGATAACTGCAGGACGAGGGAAAATGGTTTTAAGTTGAGGAAGAGGAGATTTAGGTTGGACATCAGGGGGAAATTCTTTACAGAGAGAGTGGTGAGGTGCTGGAACAGCTGCCCACAGAGGCTGTGGATGCCCCGTCTTTGGAGGTGTTCAAGGCCAGGTTGGATGGGGCCCTGGGCAGCCTGGTCTAGCATTAGGTGGGAAGGTTGGTGGCCCTGCATGTGGCAGGGGGGTTGGAGATTCATGATCCTTGAGGTCCCTTCCAACCCTGGCAATTCTGTGATTCTGTGAGATGTGAAAAGCAGTATATAAATGGTGGCAAAACCCACAGGTTTGCCTGCTTGTCCCTTTCCAAGCCTCCCTAACCCATGTCACTCTGGTTCCTAACTCCAGCTCCTGCTTCCTGCAGCCAGCTGCC
Source organism: Phasianus colchicus (assembly GCF_987193195.1). NCBI lineage: Eukaryota > Metazoa > Chordata > Aves > Galliformes > Phasianidae > Phasianus > Phasianus colchicus. The sequence continues at coordinate 5,073,602 of NC_143453.1, forward strand.
ACCATGCAGGAGATATCTGGCAAACCCTCCACGAGGTGCATATACCAAGCCCTAAGCAGCTGCCATGCTACAGCATCCCCAGGCTGTTCATGCAGCTGGTGCAACTCGGTTTTGTTTCATCTCTGTTAAAGCATTTGATTTTAGTTAATGGTGTATAGGAACAGTAGGGGCTGTTGTCTTCAGAAGCCATTTGAAAACACACTCATGCTCTCAGAAAGAGGAGCAAGGAGGGAAAAAAATATACGTATGTATATTTAAATCTCCTTACTGAGAACTGAAAAGAAAGAAAGAAAACATATAAGGAGCAGGCTTTTCTGGGATTCCCAGGTAAATGGCAGAGCTGTGCTGAGTACTGCAAGTCTTTCCAAGTGTTTCATCACACTGAAATCCATGAGTAAGAAATGAAGATCAGAACTAACATCTGGATTTCATCTCCCCTCCAAAACGAGCAAGAGTGCTCAGTCAATGGACAAACAAAAGGAGCCAAACAGATCCCATTTTCCTCTGGAGATGGCAGGGCCCTTCTCTCCTATTCCTGCAGCTGTTTCTGAACAATAAGAGCTTACACACAGAGTCCCTGCTGGAGTTTCACACCAAATCCTACTTTTTACGGGAAACCAGTGCATCCTCCTCTCCAGCTAAGTACAGCAGTGCTTGGGCTGCTTTTCATTCATGCATTTACGTGAATAGTTCTGTCCAAAGCCAGCTTCTGTTTTGCACACTCTTACCCAGCACCAATTCACTGCAAAACAAGGGAACAGCTGAGCTGCTTTCCCACCCCACCTGTGGGTCTGCTATCCCTCCTAAGCAAAAGCTAACTCTTGTTTAAGTCCTTCCTAAAATAATTCCAGTTGCTAACTCTGAAAATATGATTACCTTTTCAGTGCTGGGTGCTGTTCTAGTGAAAGCAAAACTTTGCCTCTCTGGGAAGCTGCACACTGGGATCTCAATAAGGGAAGGTGAATACAGCAGGATCCTAGCTGTCTTCATGATTTTATGTACTTCACAAGCAGAGCAAAAGGAAGACAGAGAGAAAGCAGCTCTACCAACAGCTCTACCAACAGCCTGTGCCATGTTCTGGCACAAAGTAAGAGTGTTATTGCTGATTGTACAGCTATGCTGACAGTGCAACTACTTTTCCACAAACGCAGGGATTGCTTCCCAGTGACTTCTTTTCCTTGTGCAAGAACACAACAAAATGCTTTCTTCACCAGAAAATGGAGGAGCAGCATGCAGGGTGGGAGAAATTCAGCCTTCTGGGGTTTGTTCTCTGTCTCTTTTTCTTTGGTCCTGCTCATCTTTCACTAATGTTTTACTTTGGAAATTCCCCAGCATTCAAATTCTTTCAAGAAATGGTGTTTCCAGGCTCTTGCACAATTCCCTTTGGAGTTGCTGTATTTACCCTTAGCCACTTTCCCACACACTGATCATTGTGAATGGCTCTTTTCCTCCTTCAGAATTTTACACCCTTTCCTCGTGGGACACACTGTTATCACAGTCCCAAAACTTACTCAGTTGGAACAATTGCAAAAATTCATCTGTTGCTCATGAATAATTATGAGCAACAGCAACGGAACACCACCCTGCTTTCCCACATTCAGACTGGATTATTAATTAATCTTTGTTGAGGTTAAGTATGTACTATAAAAATATCAGAACAGAGCTGGATGAGCAATACATATTGTTGTTTCAATAGAGAATAAGGTGTTTTTAGAATTTTGTGCATATCCTCTTCTATGTTCTGTGCTGTTGAGTGCTTTGCAGGATGCCACACACCAAACTACAGGATTGCCAAAACACTACTGGAAGGTGCCCAAAATGGGCAGCTACGTGTTGAGTATTCTTCCAGAGACACCAACAGCCTAAATAGGCGTTAAATATAGATGGGAAAAGCAAAGGTATGGAGAACAGAAGTATTTACAACAGCTAAGTAATATGGTTCAGTATCTGCTATGTCCTGCAAATGCTATGAGAGAGCTCTTGGGAAGTGTGACGGCGCATCAGAAAACACAGCCCTGAGCAAGGCTCCTGCTGGGCAAAGAAATTGAAGATACCAACAGTGCTATAGTCCTTTTCCAAATCATATGGCAGTACCAGCACAGAGCTTTTTATTTCTTTGGTCCCATTTACTTCTGCTTTATTCACCACAAGCTTCATCTAGGCTCCAGCCCAGAAATAATAACGCATGGACTTCCATGGAAGTCGCTAAAAGAAAGTTAGTGGCATGGATGGAAAATGGTAACTCAGGAAAATATTAAGATGTTATTTTTTGCATCAAAAGCAGAACCACTGGTCGCAGTATCAAAGGGCAGCTGGAAGCAGGCAGCTTTTCACAAAACATAGATCAGCCTGCAGTGAGTGAGTGCACTGAGGTCGTTGTAAAAATGGCCAACAGTGCACACAGAGACACCTGGTTTGTGTCTGCTACAGGTTAAAGGACTTTCAGCAGGGAGTCCTATTTTAATGATGATTAAACTAATTTGAAAGCTTTAGGAACACAGAAAGAGGATCTCGTTGTGGACATCTCCAGGGCTTCATGCTAGCAGCCAGAATTGCTCTGAAACAAAATGCCAGTGGACTTGGTCCCTCAGTCTCAAAGATGGACCTGTCTGGAAATCAAGAAACCAAAACCCAAACCCAACTCCTGGTGCCACAGCCTGGTGCTAACTGGTTTCCTTTCTGACCTTCTCCTAGCAGTTTCACAGTCCTTTCATTTCTGATGCATGGTTCAGGCAGAGCATTTTGGACACCATACTGGGTAAGAGTTCTCTCCCATCCAGGCAGCACTAATACTTTGACAGAAACCTGCTGCTCTTTTGCTCCCTTTTACACGCTCCTGCCTTGATCCTGATCCCTTAAGCCTCAGCGAGGAGTCCATGCAAGGACCTGGAATAAAGGTTTTGGGAATGTGCTCTAAAAGAACAAGCAAAGAGAAACAAAGCCTTTGAAAGGGCTGCCTGTCTTGTGACAGACCCCTCACTCAACTGAGTCGGCTCTTAGGGGCCCCTTCTGAAAAACAAGATGAAGCACAGCCACAGCCCAGTGGGAGTCCTGGAATATGAACTGAAAGGAGATTTACAATAAGAAAGAAAAAGGGAGACTTGAATAACTGCCTACTGTTATAAACAAAAATAGGCTTTACCTGTTCAGCCATAACCCTGTGCCTAATGTCAACGTTTGGCTTCTGCCTTGTCGGCACCCTGGCCAGCTAGGTGGAATTTCCTGATAAATAAATACACGTCTGCTGTGGCAAGAGTTCAGCATAAACACAGAACACAGAACCATCCCAAATTACAGCTCACCAGGGGGAGGTCGTGCTTGACCAACCTGGTAGCCTTCTATGATGTTGTCACTGGCTGGGTGGATGGGGGGAGAGCAGTGGATGTAGTCTACCTTGATTTCAGCAAGGCATTTGACACTGTCTCCCACGACATCCTTATAACAAAGCTGAGGAAGTGTGGGATAGATGAGTGGACAGTGAGGTGGGTTGAGAACTGGCTGACTGGCAGAGCACAGAGGGTTGTCATTGGCAGTGCAGAGTCTGGTTGGAGACCTGTAACCAGCGGTGTTCCCCAGGGGTCGGTGCTGGGTCCGGTCCTGTTCAACATCTTCATCAATGACCTTGATGAGGGGGTAGTGGCCACCCTCAGCAAGTTTGCTGATGATACGAAGTTGGGAGGATTGGCTGACACACCCGAAGGCTGTGCTGCCATTCAGCGAGACCTGGACAGGCTGGAGAGCTGGGCAGTAAGAAACCAGATGAGGTTTAACAAAAGCAAGTGTAGAGTCTTGCACCTAGGGAGGAATAATTGCATGCACCGGTACAGGTTGGGGGATGACCTGCTGGAGAGGAGCTCTGCGGAGAGGGACCTGGGTGTCCTGGTGGACGACAGGTTGGCCATGAGCCAGCAGTGTGCCCTTGTGGCCAAAAAGGCCAATGGCATTCTGGGGTGCATTAAAAGGAGCGTGGCCAGCAGGTTGAGGGAGGTGATCCTCCCCCTCTACTCTGCCCTGGTAAGGCCTCATCTGGAGTACTGTGTCCAGTTCTGGGCTCCTCAGCACAAAAAAGACAGGGATCTCTTGGAAAGAGTCCAGCGGAGAGCCACAAAGATGGTGAAGGGCCTGGAGCGTCTCTCCTATGAAGAAAGGCTGAGTGATCTGGGTCTGTTTAGCCTTGAGAAGAGAAGACTGAGAGGGGACCTGATCCAGGTCTATAAATATCTGAGGTGTGGGGGGCAAAGTGGCGAGGCCAGACTGTTTTCAGCAGTGTGCGGAGACAGGACAAGGGGAAATGGCCAGAAGCTGGAGCATAGGAAGTTCCGCACCAATGTGCGCAAGAACTTCTTTACGGTGAGGTGACGGAGCACTGGAACAGGCTGCCCAGGGAGGTGGTGGAGTCTCCTTCTCTGGAGATATTCAAGACCCGCCTGGACGCCTACCTGTGTGACCTGGTGTAGGGATCCTGCTTTGGCAGGGGGGTTGGACTCGATGATCTCTGGAGGTCCCTTCCAACCCCTACGATTCTGTAATTCTGTGTGATTCTGTGATTTATCAGGACCCACAAGAAACCAATTTCCTGTCCCAGTTCCATTTGTGCTGGCACTTAGCTTAAAGGTGTTAACGACCAACAGCCACAACAGAAGCAGCAATAATCTAGCTACTGCACTGAAAGCACATTACCAGATGGACATCATTCCCAACAGATTACATGACAGAGAGTAATATTTAGGTCAGACTATCATTAGGAGCTACTACCCATAACAGCCAGCTTTCACATGAAATGGAAGACCATACTTGATGCAAAGTCCAAATAGCTTCATTGGTGGTTCTTCAGCAGCAAAGCAAGAATTAATGGTAACTACTTGCTGCAGTTTGACTCCCAGAGGATAAGTACCTGTATCTTTTAAATCAAAGTAGCATCCTTGATAACGAGGTCAGAAGTTGGAACCAGACCTCGCTTTCTTCCTAACTTCATGCTGATGTTTGTTCATTTGCAAAAGCAAATTCCCATCCTCTGGGTATTGCTCCTGTAGAGAATTGAAGTTATTTTTACCTGGGGTGGTAATTTGGTATCTAATCATCCTTAAAGTATCAGTAATATTAAAGCAACATAGAAGGAAAGGAAGTATTTAAAAGATGATTAGTAACCTTACGAATTTCTTCGTGGTTGACTTAATTCATCTGCAGCCAGAGTGCAGTCAGAGCAAAGGGATCCTTGCCAAGGGGCTGCTTTTTCAAGACACTGCCAGGAACTTCCTAAGGAGACACGCATGGATCCACAGCTTTACATACACTTAAGAATTGGCACCTCAGCAGCACTGCATTCTGTGTAAATAGACTGCAACATTAACAAAACTTGATGTAAAAAAGAGTAACCTCTTCTGTATTACTTGGTGTTTAGTCATTTGCCTTTACTAGAATTAACAGGAATGTCAAATTCAACTATTCTACAAATGGCACGGAATGATATCAAACTGTTAGCAAGAGGCAAGGACTCACACAGCTACAGCCTGCCAAAAGTGGTGAAGCAACGTGAATGCCTAGAGGTTAAGCTAACAAGGACGGGACGTAAAGAAACTGGGATCACTCAGCATGAGAAATACGAGGAATGAATACAAATGGCTGAAAAGCAGAACACATTTCTGGGAAAAAGAGGAGAGTTTAAGAACAGAAAACAAAAGAGATACAGGCTTGATGTTCATAAGTTCTTTATGAAACTGCAAATCCTATGCTCTCCCTGGACCCCTATGCAATTCTACATGCAGTTTGATAACAGGGCCCTTTATAAGGACACAGTGAGCTCAATCTCTATTTAGATAGGAAAGTAGTTCTAAGAAAAATGAGTGGGTGCTGCAGTGGTATTATTGCAACCTTGGTTGTGCCAGGGTAAAACAGCTATGGTCTGTTCTTTTGCTCTCTGGGGCTGACATCTCTAATTCTTTTAGTTCACATGGATCCCAACAGCAGGCTGTGTTATGAGAAACATCTATGCACGATCCATCTGTGCCTCAACACATGTAGAAACTAATACTCCAGTTAGTTAATAGACTGGCAGATGAGGACACGTGCAGCAAGAGGGCTAAGGGATATTCCCCAGGCTTTTGCTTGCCTGTTTGAAAAGAACAGTAGTCAAGAGGAGCTCTAAGGTGACATCTGAGTGCCACAGCAACTTCCCACACAGTAGTGTTCAATGTTTTTCCTCGCTACAACCTTGTGAAAAAAGGAAAGCCATATAACCTCATTAGAGAAAGGGGAAAATGAGGCTTGGAAAGGCTAAATGACTAGTGGTAACCCAGCTGAACTGCCTGCTGTGAGACTCCTTACCTATTTAATTTAGGCACATACAAGTTGTTTGCTTGAGACGTGCCCTTAGAGATGTCAGACAAGGAGCAAAGCATAAGGCTGTAAGAGAACACTCATTGAGAAAGCATTTTTCTTCCTGAGCAACCTCCTTGCATATTGAGGCTACGTTTTGCAGGATTTGGTTCAGCATCACTTGCTGAAGTCAAGAATAATCCTTTTCTCCTTCTCCATGCTTTCTCCCAAGCATGGCCCGTGCTTTTCTATTATTCCTGTGCTCCTATGTCAAATCTGCAAGCTTTGCCTGCATCTCATTTCCTGTCCCACGCCCTGATGAGGGAGAGTGAGAGCAGCTGCGTGGTACTTCAGTGCCTATCAGCATTAAACCACAACAGTCCTTTCAACGCTCAGCATGGATGGGAGGCTTCTCTCAGAGAATACTTGGCTTCCTTGGTCTTTATCTTAAAAGATCCATAGGCAAGTGGTTTTGAAAACAATCACCTCTCAGCATAGAGGCCAACCGGAGCTCTTCTGTTGGTTTCTGTGTACTCAGAGCCCTGTCCAGCATTCACAGGAGTTTCCTAAATGAATCTTAAGAAACAATTTCTTTCTACCTCAAAGGATCATCCTTAATTGCTCTTTTTCTGTGTTGTTTTTTTTTTTTTTTTTTTTTGAGGTCCTGTAACAGATCCTCCTTCACAAGCTCTGCGCAGTTTCCCATTTGTGCATACTTCATCTTGCCTTGTCAGGCTGAAACACCCGATTTCCAAGGCTTTCAACTGTCATCTCCTGGTCACTCACCCCAGCAATTTATGTTGATTTCCTCTCATCTTGGCAGGCAGGAATTAAAAATTGCATGTTCTAAAAGCAAACGCTTGAAATGAGTAAATGACTGCAGAATCAGAAAGGATACAGATGAAAGACTGTTGGCAGACAGCTGTTAGTGGGAGAGAGACATTCTGTTTCTCAAACAGCGCTTGAGGGGAAGAGATTATTAAAGCTATTATTATATAGGTTCACTGCTCTTTGAGAACAGTGCTATCTGCTTTTAAATGGAAGGATAAAAATAATGGATAAAAATACCATATCAGTCACAAAACCCATGAGCTTACTCCATCCATACAACTCTGGACTGTCTCCCTTCCTAAGGCAATTATTTACTCCATACCATATTTTATTAAGTAGCACACAGCTCCATTTACTTGTTAAATGATTTTTTGTGTGTGTGTGTGTACTGGGGCTATAAAAGTGCCTGGATGCTGACCTAATCCAAGGACATCTCGCCATGGTGATGGCTATATAGGGTCCTTGGGGAAACTGCCTGGCAGACACACTGGAGCCATCACCCCTCCTTCCCATGACTGCCATCTGGGGAAGCGTGGGCACCCAGTGGTGTGATGGAAATGCAGCCAAAGGCAGCCCTGAGTATAGCACTGCAACTCAGAGAGGAAAAACTGGCACTGTGTTCAATGGCATTTTGCAGGAAAATGGTGAACCGGGAAATAGAAATGTCAGCTTGGCAAAATATAAATAGCAAGGAGAGCTCTAACAGCATGCTTGAAGTCACTGCTGGGCAGCTCGTGCCTATCTTACAGCACAAAGGCCTTGCTTTAGACATATGGGGAATATCTAGAAACAAACAAAGCTGTATATTTCAACTTGAAGCGTCTTTTCCTTCAAAGTCAACAGGAAAAGAAATGGAACAAAGTGTTTTTTTCCTCCAGCCTAACCCTATTAAATTAAAAATCAGAATTTAGATCACTTGTCAGCTAGACTGGAAAATGGTATTTGAAAAAAAAAAAAATTGTTCCATAGCCCAAACCTTAGCCCTCAATCCCTACATTAAGAAAACAAACTCAGTTTCAGCAGCAGTAATTCTCATTGTACTCAGGCTTGCTCAAACTCTGGATCCAACAGTTGCTTCAGTCCCTGCTTAATGCATCACACACTATACTGCCAAGAGTCACATCTTATTGCAGGTGTTGAAAGGCCTGGGTTACTTATTCCTCAAGCTTCTGGATTCATATAATAATGGAATAAATCCAGTTTTCATTAACCAAAGTATATTCTAGCACTTCATATTGATAGGAAAATCTTCAGTCCTAAATTTGGAAACCCAAGAGTACACATAAAAAGGCACAAAATACACTCAACAGTAAACGAGAGGATTGCTAAGGTACCCTCAAGACTATGGGAGGCAAGCTGGAGCTGGGGACTACTGACACAATGCTGCCATGCAATCTCTGTTTGCAGAAATTAAGTACAAATGTAACAAATTTGCAGAAATCATTAGGATAAATGAGTGCATATAACAGCAATCAACTGATAAAGGGAAAAAAAAAAATAGTGTTTTTTCCTCTCCTTCGTTTATACCATGTAAATTACTTCAAAGATCCCTGCAGAGCTGCTCTGACCTTCTTTCCACCAGCCCCTGAGATGACACATTTCAGTAGGTACCCATTCTGATGCACTCCTGTCCCCTACTTCTGGGTCTTCTCATACCAAAGAGTTTCTGCAAATTTTACTTTAAAAGACAAAGACAATGCTCTCTGATATAACAGAATAGCTATAGTGTAAATAAAAAGCCAGACCTACGTTTCTAGGGAGCCTTCAATTTCTGCCTGAGTGCCCTGTGATTCGCAGTGCATACCTGCACAACAGCCTCACGTCATTAGCATGGCTTTCCATAATTTGAAGAGGAATCCCACATAGAAGGCCCTATCCTTTGAGAACTGTCAGTTTTCTGTAAGATCCTACTACAGTATATGCACTTTTTTAGTCGGAGAGAGAAATGTAATACTTGATGTTTTTTGTTCTACCTAAATAAATTGAAGGTATAATAGATTACTCACAGACCTAGATACTAAAAGCAGTCAGATGTAGATATGTCACCCTGCAGTGGTTAAATACACACTGAGAGCCTGCTGTCACCTCATTCAGAAGAAATTAAACATAATGCGTGGATTATTTCCTTTTTCTCCTCAAACAACAAAGGAAGTGTCATCTTTATCCAACAAACTCTGACTTCAAGCCCTAGCAGGTCTGTGCATGTAAGGGAAGGGAAGGTGTAATGTTGACATCTGCATGTGCTGAACAGGTTTGGACAGAAATGTTGCTTCAGCTGAACCAGAAACATTTCCACTGCTCTGAAAATGCCCCTTTTCTCTTCACCTATAGGACTCCAGGCTTTGTTCCAGCTGAATTCTCATTATCCGGTAGTCTGGTTTTGCTCCCATCAGACCATGTTTTCTAATCATTTCATCTATCCTTGACATATCCGACACCCAAACAACTCTCCAGCCAAGAGAACATTTTGACAGAGCTCCTTGCTGTTATGACATTCTAACCTGTCCTTACAGCAAGGGATGAAATCAATTTCATCCTGCACAAGCAACAAGGTTTGTCTCATTAATCAGAAATCTATGCTGTTTCTTTAAATTAGATTATTTCTACTTCACCAGTTTCTCTCAGATTTATTGATTAACGTAATCAAGTTAAATGTATGGGAATCTGTTCCCAGCTTGGACTTCTGGCTGCTGCACCTGAATCAGACTTCAGCAAACCACAGAGTGGGCAAATGCTCTCCTGCTTCTCCCAGTCACTGACTTTATAAAAGATTGTACCTTTTCCTGCAAACTCTGATTTACTTTGAAGTGTATTATCAAGTCATTTGTTTTTACAGCAGTCATAAGAACTTGGCTACTTCGTTAAGCTTGACCAAAACTGGAATGCTGTCATGATTACACCAGGGTGACAAAATGGTGCCTTACTCAAGTGAAGTGTTGGCATGGCCGAAGTTGATCATTTCAGCTGTGCACTTCCTCACCCAATAGAAAACTCCAGCCAAGTGACTGATAAAAAAGACAGAGCAAGCACCAAAGCAGATAAGTGAATGCAAACCACTCTTTGAGAAAAGAGCTCCAACTCTAGCAAAGTTTCTTTCAGGAAGAACATGCCAACAATATGCAAAAAAAAAAAATCCTTTTTGCTGCTGTGGCTTAAAGATTGCTATAATCTGGGAGAAGGAGAAAAAAGAAATGTAGGTAAATGGCAAAGCATCGGATGGCACAATGTTTCTGACCTCAGTCTCTCCATCTGCAAAGTGGGAAAAAGTACATACGTAATCTGCAGATGTATGTTTGAAAATGCTGTATGTAAGAGTGACAACAGAACTGTATCACTGATTTCAGCAAGCTCAAGAACAGACCTGTGAATATAAATAGACCACCACTCCATGGTCCTCCTCCTCAGCAATTCCCACAGTTATTAAAATCATTTACTGAACGTCTCCCTTTGTACTATTTTATTCATTTAATTGGATGAATGTTGTTGTCATTCATACGAAGCACCTCCAGCGTTCAGTTATTCTCTCAATCATTTATTTCTAATCGTTTTCCTTCTCTATCACCCACTGGAAACACGACAGACCTGCCGTTTTCTTACCTTCTGGTAATCATAGCCATAACTTTCACAGCTGAGCGCACTGCAGCAGCTTTGCCATCAAGTCACAAAGGTTTTTTCCCGAGCTAAAATAGCTCTTTATCCCCACCTGGAGGAGGGTCCTTTCAAACAGGAGTGTTCATTCTCTGCCAATAACCGTTCACAACTGCAAATGCTCTTGTAAAACGCTGCCAGCATCCCACCTGGGCCACACATTGCATCACAGCAAACACAGCTCCAACAGTTCTAATTAACTTCACCTTTGCACGTGTCAAAATCTTCTGCCACGTTACCAGCTTGCTACATTCAAAATACTGGGCATTTTTTAAAAATAACAACAATAATCGTACGGAATATAAAACAAGAAATAAGCACATGAATTCCCTGGCTGAGTTCCACGTGGGGCTGTCAGACAAGCTGCTGATTTCTCTTTTCTGTAGTCAAGGAACTGATTGCTCTGCTGCCGGCGATCTGCTTGCTTCCCCTCCTTGTACCCAACAGGGGTTGTGAGACACAAAGCAGGTTGGGATGCAAGCCCACATCAACACGAAGAAATAGCATACTGCTTTACATTTTGATCCCGTGAGCATTTATGTAAGCACTGAATGATTTTATGCTTGTGAATATAAGCTTATCAAACGTGGTGGTAAAGTCACCGTGCAGGGTCAGAGCTAAGCTTTCCATGAGATTTCCTCTATTCCAGCACAATTTTTACACTTATTTTTCCCCCAGTTTTAACAACTGTGATGAAGCATAAGCCCGCATCACCTTGTCTGACCTCATGCACAACCTAAACCAGAACATTTCGCTCAGCCATCTTGCACAAAATACAACCAAAACACCACATAAACGTCTGTTTTAACCACATAACATTTCTGGACCAAACTTGTAAACCTTAGCAGAAATCAAGCTAAGCTTTTCTGAAGAGGATTATTTTCCATAGCTGTGTTTACTGGTATTAACTGCACAGCTGACTTCAGTGCATCCTACAAATCATTATTATTTTCCAGGCCTTGGACTGGAATTCCCTCTCTAAGCACTACCACGTGAGTATTCCTGCGGTTTTCTGGAATATCTGCAAAATTCCCATTGAAAAAAAAAAAAAAAAAAAAAAAGCAGCAGATAGATTTTTTTCCCCCCAAATTACACAAATCGGTGCTCCAGTAATCACAGTCTAAGCGCGTCACCATAGCAACAAGAGCACGGCGGGGGGGGGGGGGGGGGGTTTGCACGTGCGGCGCTGACGTCATCACTGCGCGCCGGATGAACGATGACGCAAATGAACTGCGACGGCTGAAGCGCGGCGGGAGGCCTGGCTGGGAAACATGGCTGGCCCGTACCTGCAGCAGCCCAGCTTTCTGCTGGTGCGTGGGGCGGGGCTGAGGGCTGGGGTGAGGTTATCAGCGCTGAGCCGTGCTTCGTGGGGAGCAGCGTAATGGGGTTTGGTGCCGTGGCTGTGATAAGCTTTGCTTTTCTCGGCACCGGGATCTGATTCTCGTGTAACTTATAACAGGCCACGCTGAAGGCGGACTGCGTCAACAAACCGTTTGCTCAGAGGTGCCACGATCTGGAAACGGTGATAGAGGAGTTTCCTGCCAAGGTGAGTGGCTGCGGCCTTCCCAGGAGCGTGCTGCCCAGCACAGCTCCCAGGGCTCTCTGGATTACACTTGTCTTCATTCCTATTGCTCTTTCCAAGAGTTAGAATCGTAGAGTCCTTAGAGCTAGAAGGGATCTCTGAGGACCATCAGTCCAACTCCTCTGCAATGAACAGGGGCACTGCAGCTGGATCAGGTTGCCCAGGGCCTTATCCAGCCTTGCTGTGAAAGTCTCCAGAGATGGGGCTTCAACCACAACTAGGTAATGGGTTCCATTGCCTCACCACCCTTACTGTAGAAGATTTTTTCCTTCTAGGTGAAACAGTGGGCATTTCCCAAGTGTTGAACAAACATTTTCAGTCACAAAAGGGCTGGTTCAGTTGACTGTGCTTCATTTATACCTTTCAAACTCATCTAGCTCTTACAATGGCATGCTGCTGATTGGTGTTGTGGCAACTCCAGTTGGAACAGTAAGACAGATAAATTATTTTGAGTGGAAGCTGAATGATCTATAACCAGTAGTAATCTGGAAGCAGTAATAACTAATCCTGTGCTGTTAATAGCTGGCAGAAAGTATCCTTGTGTATTCTGAAGCCTGCAATAGAGATTCTTTGATTAAGGAATCATAAATGCTCTAGCACTTGGTATCTGTTCTCTTGGAAGGAACTACATGGCATTTTCCCATGGTTGGTGGAGAGCATTTTTGGTAGCCTGGATGGCATCATTGTGGGCTGGAATCTTCGCTGTTTGCAAGGAAGAACAAATCCTACTGAGTATTCTGTGGCTTTGGATTTCCTGGATCCCAGGTAAGTACAGCAAAAAGTACTGTGAATAACCAGTATTTAACTTTTCTACAATAGTGCCAACATATAATTGCAGAGGTGAAGACAAAAGAGAATGCTCACCATGTATTTTCTTTTCAATACTCATTTGCAGTGGCCCAATGATGAAGCTGGTTTACAAGCTCCAAGCAGAAGAATACAGATATGATTTCCCAGTCTCCTATCTTCCAGTGAGTAATTGAAACGTTTGTAAGAAGAAAAAGTAGATGTTGCACCTATTGGAACATTGCACACACTTCATACATAAGGTTAAACCAAGGTCATGTTATAGCATATGTCTCATTAAATGGTTGCAGAGGAGAATTCCCAGCCATAAACATTGTAGGAAATGGTGGCTGTCAGCAGCTAGATGTTTGTTCTGCTAGACCAACAGCATTGCATTGTGATTTTTGTGTTACCAGAGAAAGTGGTGCACTTTATTGTGGTTACCAGTAGTTCCAGAATGGAAAATACTTTTCCATGCTCATACAAAATCATACAGAAATGATTATCTGCCAAGTTGTTTCACTATATTTCTTCTATTCTTACCACATGTTACCTGGATCGTATTGATCTCAATATTTCCATAGTTTTTAAGTAAAGGAATCATTCATTATGTAGTAATTGTTACTCCACAGCTCAGTTACCCTAACAAAGCTATCAGATAGACACCAGTATGCTGCTGATCCCACTCCAACTGGAAAAAGCCTTAGTGAATCCTTCTTTTTTTTTCCCCTTACATTGAAATACTCACTTTCTGTGAAGGACTTGGCAGTTACCTAAAGAGTGTGCGTTTGCACAAGTAATTACTGCAATGCAGTGAAACCCCACTGAGTTGAATTTTGATATGTTCCCAGAATGCTGGATTGCAGCAGAGTTTCAGAATCTGAAAACATTCACTGTAAGTATGCTGACTATCCCAACTGATATTCCATTACTCTCTCTTTCAGGGTCCTGTGAAAGCATCAATACAAGAGCAGGTCCTACCAGAATGCTCCTTATACCACAACAAAGTCCAGTTTACCTCATCTGGTGGTTTAGATTTGAATTTGGCTCTAAGTATCCTTTCAGCTGTTAGATATAACAGTCAGAATAAGCCAAAAGGCTTGTTAAATTTGCTGCTATTGCATTTGTTGGAAGCCATCTAGCTGTACCTTTAAGGGTTTCAGTTTGAGACAAGCTTTCTCTATATATTGCAAGGTGTGTTTACATTCCTCTAACTTACTGGTTATGTTCAGGCAATTGGAAAGCAAGAAGGCAAAGCTGAATTTGCTGTTAAGCTCTCTAGCAAATTAACTTGCACATGACAAAATGGAAATGTAATGTCCAGTCATCATCCCCAGATATTCAACAGCTGTACCTGTTGTTTCTTCTATTATTTGTTCCTTGACTCTGCTATTCCAGACCCATTTGAATACTACATGTTTTATTTTGCAATTAGTTTGATTACACAGAAGGTAAGTCACAATTTTAAATAGTGTAAGTCCTTTGTAACAGTACTTTAAGAGCCTTCTGAGGGGTTGTCCAATTAAATTCACAGTTTTATCTATATTCCTAGAATTTGTTATTGCTTCAGTTCTTTAAGGAAATGATTAATAGATGGAATACCCATCTGGAATGTACCAGTAAGCAGTCTGTCCAATGATACGTGAACATGGAGCAGGCAATGGATTCCAAATGAGTTTTCTACCAGTAACACCTTTCATACAGTCAGAATCACAGTGGTGTACTGTGCTGTCTGGTTGTTTGGTTCCTCTTTCTGTTGTTACCTGCACTACAGAGCACTATGCTCTTCTCATACTAATTACACTCACTGCAGCAGTTCCCAGACAACTCAGTAATTCTACTTGCTGTTTGCCTGTTTCAGAACTCACCCATCACCCACCACGTCAGCCCTTCCAACAGCGCTTATTTCATCTTGGTAGACACATACCTGAAGTGTTTCCTACCCACAGAAGGAAGTGTTCTTCCTCCACCTTCTTCAAACCCTGGGGGAGCCATCCCTTCTCCAACTCCCAGGTAATGGCTGCAGTGCCAGAGGCAGATTGTGAGAGTACTGCTTAAAGAACATGGCTCTAAAAGGAAGAGAACACCTCCACTCTTTATCACCTCTACGTATTCGTTACATAATTACAGAAATAAAATATATATTCACTTAAATGAAATCTCTGTGGTAAAAGTGAAAGTCTGAAAATAAGCTGTGCTTGGAACAGAAAAGGTAAGTACATGCAGCAAAACCTGTATAATGAGATCACTGCATTTTGAGTGCTATCAATATTAGCAGTTTTATGTTAACGTAGAAAACATAGAGCAGTAATGCCCTTTATAATTGCATTTTGAGTACATTTCAAAAACATGAACAGAAAAGGGAAAAAACAACAATAGGAGAATGTTATTTTTGTTTTTAAAGCATTAATGGATATAACAAGGGCTGTGTCAAGCTGGCTCAATGCAGTGTGAATAATAATGTGTTGGATTTTTTAATTTAAATCAAAATGATTTCAGCATCATTCAGAATTTTTAAAGTGTGCTATCGACTATGCAGTTTTCTTTCTTAAAGACTGTTTTTCAGTTAAGAAACCAGTGATCAAAAGCAATTATATATTTCTCTGTACTGAGGCTTAATGATTTCAGCATTTCTCTTCATCTTTAAAGGTCTCCAGCCGTGCCTTTCACTTCCTATGGCATGCATCACACCAGCTTGCTGAAACGGCACATTGCCCATCAGCCTTCTGTGAATGCTGACCCAGCTTCCCAGGAGATATGGAGATCAGAAACGCTACTTCAGGTAGGTTGGATGTAGAAAGAGGGGAAAAAAACAACACATTTCCTGCTGCTAACTGAGGATTTTTTTTCTAGAGAAGTTTCTAAATCTGATTATTTTCTCTATATAGTTTTTTTTTAGATGTTACATCAACTCCGTGCCTTAAGAAAAAGTTAAATGCAGAAAATTTGCTTCTCTTCACCATCAGGAAAGGGAAAGGAGAATCTGGATTTAACAGTTGTTCTGAAACAAGTTCTTATCACATTGCTGAATTGAATTACTAATGTTTATTTAGCAGGTGCCAACTGTACACCAACAGTCATTTATTTTGATTAGTAAATGATAACTTGAAAACATCTCTGAAAATCTGCATGCCTATTTTCAAGTACAGCTTAGTTTCCAAATGACCTACCATGGTCTTCATGATCTAGTTTGTGACTGACAAGTGCTGGAATATTTATTCCCCTCAATGAGAAAATATTTGTTTTGCAGATCTTTGTTGAAATGTGGCTTCACCATTATTCCCTGGAAATGTATCAGAAAATGCAGTCCCCTCATGTCAAGGTAATAGATTGTATTTCGTTCATGTACATCATCTGATGTTTGATTTATCTTGGTGTAAATCTTCTGTAGAGAATTTTTTGGTATGCTGTTGCGAAGGAAACAAAATTTAATGAGT
The DNA here is from genome assembly GCF_987193195.1 of Phasianus colchicus. Classification (NCBI taxonomy): domain Eukaryota; kingdom Metazoa; phylum Chordata; class Aves; order Galliformes; family Phasianidae; genus Phasianus; species Phasianus colchicus. Next base: position 5,090,201 of record NC_143453.1, read on the forward strand.
GTTTGCATGAGTGTTCAAAACTGCTATTCTCCAATTATGGAAAATATTCCAAGTGTGTCAGCCAGGTTTGGCTTCATTGAAGAGGTAGTGGTGATTTATTTTTTTAAATAGCAGTTTGTGGGATGGTCACAACAATATCAAGAATCAAAGTACTAAATGACTAGAAAGATGCCACTGTAAAGCCAGGTTAAATTGCACTGGGGTGAAATAACTGCTAAAATAATCTAGAATTGATATCCAGCAGTAATGGCAATTCAGCATTATTGTTTACCACGAGAAATCAGAGAATTCTGTATCCACCTTATAGGATAAAACCAAAAGGGAAAGATTACTAAACTGTCTTTAAGTGCGTAAACCATTTTATTATTTTGTATACTAAAATAGATTTTTTTCAGCATAAAATGGTGTCAGAAGCTCTGTGTGGCTACAGAGTTCTTGCCCATTTAATGTGGTGCTCTAAGCAGTTTGTGGTGGCCACTAAAACTATTGTATGTAAAAACTGAATGTGTAATAGGGAGGCTAAGATTAAAGGCACTATAATTGCAAAAGGAACTTTAAGGAGAATATGTTGATCTTTAGAACTGTTTCTGAATTTAGTGGGACTTCTGTAGGAGGGGAGAAAAATATAAAAACTATTGAAGATTCGTTCTCGTTTGAAAGAGCAATGAGAGCTGATTAATAGAAATTTTACTCCTTCACTTCACCAGGCTGTAAAGTAACAAACATGTATGTTTTGCTGGGAAAGAGCTGCTGGGTTCTTTTTAATCTTTTACACTGCAGTCAAACTTCAAGCTCTTATTTATACTGAAGCTTTTCCAGTTAAGAACCCCAGCAGCATGGCTGTGCACCAGTGCTTTGCTTGTCTGTCTGTCTGTCAAGTCTTTGTACATCAAGTGCTGTGCTTAAGCCAGAAGTGATGACTGCTAAACTTCTCTCCTTTGCTCACCCTCTGTATTTCAGATGCTCTCTTAATTAGAAAGCAACAGTTTAGACAGTAACTGGTGGTAGATGAGTCCTAGGAGAAGCTTAAAGCTGTTGAAAAATCATCACTTTGTGCTCCTCTGTGAGGTGTATTAGGTTGCAATTTGAGGCCTCTGCTGCCTGATAATACTTCTATCCTTTCTGAGAAGCAATCATGGATGTGCAAAAGTTGTCTTTTTTAATGCCTGAAAAAGGGACAGGAATTTCTTATGATATCCAGAAATGGATGAAGGACCACTCTTGCAGGACTGAGGAGAGGTTCCATTTGAGTTGGGGATGGGACTGTTGAAAGTCAGTGTTGCTTAAACTAAGCTTTGTAGGTTGGTTTCAGGAGAATAGTCTGCTTAATAGTTCCTCAAATGAGGAAGAATACACAGAAATACAAGTTTTGTTTTAACCTAGGAGTAAAAGAGTTCGACTGGAAATCCAAGATCACTCTAAACCTTATTTATAAAATGACTACTAGCTATGCAGATTCCCTTGATGCCATTTATCCTTCTGTGTGTTTGGGAGGAGCAATTAGTGACTGGGTCCTTGTATCCTGAGACCTGTTTCACCACTAGTGACTTGAAATGGTTAAGTATCTGTACTGGAGTGTGGTGTGAGGTTCCACAGAACTTGCTCTTTCTTTGTCCAGTAGACAGACTTGTTTCCATTGATGGGCCAAATCAAATCCCAGATACCCCATTTTTTTTTTTACATCTAAGTGCCTCAAGGAATAATAGATTTTTCTTAAAACTTATTACTCTCATGTCAGTAGAAGAGAAATGAGTAGTAAAGAATTTGAGAAGGTACTTTCCTACTTTACTGTTTTGAATTCGTCCTGGATCTGGTTCAAATCTGTGTTGTCACTACTCATTCTGCTGAGTTTCACTGCTCTCTACATTAATTCAACTGTTTCCCTGTTCTTTTACATTCTCCATTCACTTTCTCCTCATATGTTCCAGAGCCAAAGCATGCAGCATTTCTTTTCCTATTCCCTTCTGCTGTAATCACAATGAACTCTTACTAAAAGGTGGTTGATGCTTTATGTAACAATTCCTGACCTTGCAGTGCCAGGTGCCACAGACCCCAGCACTGCATGCAGAACCCTGTTAGATGACAGGCTTTTGCTATTGATGCTGCAGCAGATGATGTGCTCGAGATGTTGAGGAACTTGCAGTAACAATTCTACCACTCCAAGAACATAAAACCAAAAGATACCAAACTGGCACTAGAGAAGATTGAGTAAGGACTGATCAGAGACAGCAAGAGGTGTGATCTCTCTCCAGGAGAGTTAGTTTAGATGCCTGACAATAGTTGTTGAGATCTGTGTAGTGTACATTGTTTTATGTTCATTCATTAATTTCATACATGTGTGTCACTGTTTGCCACAGTATCCTGTTCACCATCACACTGTCAAAAAAAAATTCATCCAAGAAGGGGTGCAGTAGAGGCTTGCAGGGATTTCAGTGTTAAGGCAAGCTGCCATTTGCATGAGCATGTAACACTGTACATTAGATCTCTTGCTTGCTTTTGTGTGCACTTGATGTTTCCCCAACAGTAAAAGCAATGTCCTCTTCTGAGGAAATTCACAAGACCTGCAAACCTCTCAGGTGGCCTTTAAGTAGAAAGAAGGTGACTGAGGATTTGTCTGAACTGGGAACATATTGATCACACTAACACTCATATGAAAAGCCAACCTTTTCTCCTTCTTTCTCCTTGGGAGAGAGGAGAAAATATTGAGTTTCTTCCTAGTACACAAACCCTGCTTCTCTAGCACTGCAGGAAAAAACAAAAAAGCTTTCCAACTAGTATAAAAGAGCATGCATAAAAATGAACGTTTATTAACTACTGGGGGAAAAAAATACTACAAAGCCTTGTTGCTGTATTCAGCTTCTGAAATGGGGAGTTTGGATCGGTTGTTCTTATGGACCTGATGTAGCTCCATGGTTTATTTGAGAAAAGCTCCTTATCCTGTACCACTGCTTGCTCTAAGGACAGCAGAAAAAAAAAAAGAAAAGAAAACCAACCTACAGCCACAATTCTTTCACTCCTACTTGTATTTGCAAGTTGGTAAAGGCTATGAAAGGCTGTGAAATAATGCTACTGAATAACAGAAAGAAGAGGATACTGTGGCTGCAGTTGTTATTGTGATATGTTGTTCCTGACTGTATTTGTGATGTTCATTTTTCCCCTACACCCTTCTTCCTTGGGCTCATTCTCACTTTTTTTTTTTTCTCTTGCTCTCTTCTCTCCTTTTTCCCCCCTCACCCCTTCCTTTTTTGTTTCTGTTGTCTCAGCTGGAGGTTCTCCACTACCGACTCAGTATCTCCAGTAAACACCACGGTAGTCCTGCCCAATCCAGCTACCAGGCCCTCCACGCATACCAAGTATTACCATCTTTTCATTTTGTTTCCTTTTTAAAGATCTTGTTCCATCTTACAATCTGCAAACCTAATGCTCGTAGAAAAAGGCACTGCATGGTTTAATAACTTGATTGACTACAAACTATTGAGGTATAATAAACTTCTAGTAAAAGCAGGTAGTGAGAGGTACTAGCAAAAGCCATGGAGAAACCAGTTAAAGTTTGGTGTGTATGAGGACTAATTGGGAACTCCATATTTAGAATGCATTCTTGTAATGCATTGTAGGAGGACATTTGTTATCAGCTGTGCTAACAACTTTTGACATCCAAACTGGCCTCAGTGATTACACACTTCTGCCTCTCAAAAACTAATTTAAGCAAGCCTTGAATGGAAGAGAAGATCAAAATTGGCATGGCTGTAATTCAAAAAACCATGCCTGGTTTTTTTTGGGAGGTTTTTTTTTTCAGCCAGTGAAATGCCATGGGACAGTACTAATTTGCAGTGGCAGTGTGAACTTGATTGTCCTGCTTTGCAAAATGACACAAGTGGTACACTTGCAGATTGTTCAGGAAATGTGCATGCAAGAACATTCTTGTTGGAACAGATTGTTGATTCCTCTTCCTTACTTCAGCCCTTTATTCATTGGGTTTTCATTCTGGGAAAGGGGAGGGCTAAGCATATGCAGTATAAAACTTAACGTTGCAAGGCTCTTTAGCACTACATGACATTTCCTGCTTTTAAATTTGTTATTTTTGTATAAAGTACTGTGAAATCTCAAGATACTGCTTAAAAAGGAAAATAAGAAATACTGTTTGGCTGCTACTGCAGCTTGGGGGGGGAGGAAGGGGAGTAACAGTTATGAGGAAAGACACCTTTAAAACAGTTCATTGCGCTGCTGATCTGGGCTAGGACAAAAATAACTCCTAAATGAAAAAACTATTGTGACCTGAAGTCATGTACTGAAATGGTATTTCTGCAGGTTCCAAAAGTACTTTCAAGTGGAGCCTAGAATTTCTAGAAAATAACACCTATTGGCCTACAGCAGAATATTAAATGTTTCTGATTACTTCTGGACATCTTTATCTAAACTCCTTAGGACTCCAGAAAACATGCTTACATACTTAGGGCTGTCAAGAACACAAGCAAGACTTTCAATAGAACTGATAACAGGATATTTGAGGTTCCTCTACAGGAATAGATTTCTCTGTAGCACATTAACAGATCTATCAAGCCTTGATTCTTTTCCTAGAGTCATGTTTCAAGTGTGGTAAAACCCTAAGAAAAACTTTTGATGTGGTAGGAAACGTAAAAGAACATCTGTGTTAGCTCAGGCATCACAGACAAAAGGATATGGACACACATATATAATAGTTATATGCATACATAGCTATAGTAGTCAAGAAGCAGAGGCTTTTTGTATGAAATACCAGTTAGTCCTTGTAATGCTATAATGAGATAATAATAGCAGGGTGGCAAAGTCTTCGGCTACAGCAAGAGAACAAGCCCAAACACAGCAGCCATGGATACAGAAATGAAGGAAAAGAGCTGCTTACCTTTGGAAGGCCTCAGGTAGGTAGGGGGTCTCCAGCAAGAGATGCCCTCACCTCCACTGCCAACCTTTAAATGAAGGCTGCATCCTGGCTCCACCCCTTCTGGTCACTCAGGTACATTGCATGCACCTGTCCTTCCTTCCCACCAGGTGCTCAATCACTGGTTCAGGCCATGACAGCATTTCCACTACAGTCCCCTAGAGTTGTATTCAGAAATCTTACCTCAAAATGGCTTCATTATGACATTCTGGAAATATCTTGTAGCTACTAATACACTTTTCCAGCATCTTCCATTATACTTGCAGCTGTAACTTTAGTTTCGTGTACACTCTGCTTGACTTTCTAGAAATATGAGAGCCTTGAGACTTAGAATACAAATGGTATCTTAAAATTCACCTTCAGTAGCGGATTGAGGTTAGTTCACTACTCCTAAAGCAGATTACAGTAGCAAAGGAGTTAACACTTTGTTTCCAGACTGTGCAGCAGCCCAGCTTTGGTGTTGGGCCTAGGAGAGCTAGTTCCTTTTTCACCACATTCATCTCCCTGCTATATCACACACTCGCTCATTTGCTAGCAGTGTCACTGTGGCTCACCATCACTCCTTGTTCTATTCCTGCCTGGCTACTTCTACTTATAAAAGTGCTAGAAGTGACAGGATCGTGCAGGACTTGAAGCAGTACATATTCTTAGCATAACTCTTTCTAGCATTATTCTTTCTTATGAGACAGATGAGTACCAGCAGAGTAAGGAGAACACTAAGGAAAGTCAGCCAGGAGTGTAACAAGAGTTGTGCTATTCACAGCAGTGAACTTAAAACCATAACGAAAGGCTGAACACTCTTATTTCAGACAGATAGGCTGAAATCTACACAGATCCTATCGTTATGCACACCCATAGAGAGTGCTACCTTGAAATTCACTGCCTTAGAATACTGCAGGTGCTTTTTCTTACAATCATAGTGAACTGACGATGGCAGAAGCCTGATGCAGTTTATCCTGGGCAGCAAGTTTGTCTAAAGTTACCTGGCACCAAACTACAGTGAAAAGCCTAAAAGAAAGAGAGCATTTATGTTTCAATTTCTATTCTGAAAATGCCATTTTTCTGAATTATCTGGAGGGTTAGTGTATAACGCTTACTCTCTTCCTGTCCTCTGCTTTAAATCTAGGAATCATTTAAACCCACTGAAGAGCACGTGCTGGTGGTAAGACTGCTTGTGAAACATCTGCATGCTTTCAGTAACAGCCTGAAACCAGAGCCTCTCTCCCCTTCAGCCCATTCCCACACAGCCAGCCCGCTAGAAGAGTTTAAAAGGTAGGTAGGTGCATGAGCAGTCTGTCTGTGGAACAGATAGTTTTTTTGCCTGACAAACTCTTTTTCAGTGAGATGTTGGAGTTGTTTTGATAGCTAAATTGAGAAGTGCATTACTCAAAGTCCTGGAGTACATATGTGAAAGGTTATGGATAGTATTTCTCATATTCATTAGATAGGAAGTCAACCTCAGAATGCAGATGTCCTGCTGCTAAGCTAGTCTTGTTTTGCTACCAGTCAAGAAAAAGAAAATGCTAACAGAGGATTCCAGCTAAGGTTAATGGAGAGTTTTACACATCAATTTCAGTTGAAATTAAATGGCTGGTAGCTTCGATTAAAGAAAAAAATGGGTCAGTCTCTTCTGTACTTGCCTTTCTGGAAGTGGATTGGGTTGTTATTTTAAGACTTACTGTTGGTTTGTATGTTTGACTGTGTCTGAATCCGTTTACAGGGTTGTGATTCCTCGGTTTGTCCAGCAGAAACTTTATATCTTTCTGCAGCACTGCTTTGGTCACTGGCCACTGGATGCCTCTTTCAGAGCGGTATGTAGCTGCTTATCTGAGAATGCACTCAACAAAATTAGTGCTCAATTACTGCTGCTTAGCACCATTCTCTTGGTTGTAATTTTTTTTTTCTCCTGAAGCAGTGAAATTCATTATATAACATGTACATTTAATGTTAGGGAAAGAGTACCAGTTAGATGTATCAAAAAAAGACTAATAGGTTTTGTGACAATGGATGCTTTTTCTGACACTGATGCTTTTTTCTGAAAGTGGTGGTTGTTTGAAAAGAGTAATTACTCTTAAAACAGATACATTCTTGCAGGTATTAATTTCTTCATCATATCTAATACAGTATATCATAAACAGAAATACATTTATGATAGTAAAATCCTGCAAATATTACATTCTACAAGCAGGAAAAGTAATAGGTTGTAATTTAAAGTAATTAAGAGTTGAAAAATAAAGGATGTAACAGAGACAGGGTATTGCTTAATAAAGCTACAGTCAGCTGTATCACATTTTTTGAGGAAGACATAGAAGGCAAAATGTCAGCCAAAAAACTTTACAGAGCCCATGGCTTCTGTGCAAGTAAGACTTTCCTGTTTTTTTATGTGTGGTTTTTGCTTAGGTTCTTGAGATGTGGTTAAGTTACTTACAGCCATGGAGGTATGCTCCTGAAAAGCCACCTCAAACTGCAGAGCTCTTGCCTCGCAGCGTGTCAGAGAAATGGTAAGTAGGAAAGCAGCTGTGAGTCTGAAACAAGTCTCAAGTTTATGCAATCTTGAGTACACCACCAGGATTTCAGAGAAGTATTCCCTAATGTAAATTAGCTTCCTGCACAAGATCAGAAATTATTTTTTTTTTACAATATAACATTTTGTTTTGGGTGTATTCTTTTGTCTCAGTGCAAACAGCTGATCTTTTCAGAGATAGTACAAAAACATTCCCTTAGTGAATTCCTGAATACTTATTTAAGTAGCTGTAATCACAAATTCTGTACTCACTCCTTACAGGGCTGCCTTCATCCAAGAAAACCTACTTATGTATACTAAGCTGTTTGTAGGATTTTTGAACAGAACTCTTCGAACAGACTTGGTCAGCCCAAAAAATGCTCTCATGGTGTTCCGAGTAGCCAAGGTCTTTGCTCAGCCCAACCTAGCTGAAATGATCTTGAAAGGTAAATGGATATTTTGACATCTTATGCTGTCCTGTCTCACTCTTTCATCTCAGTAGGCACCAACGTACCTCAGAAGTACTGAATACTTCTGTATTTTATGTGCCGTTTTACCATTCAAATATCTGCATGTCTTCACCTTAGTTTGTAATACTGGTTTAGTATGTCTACAGTCACCATCACATTTCACTCCACAAATTTTCCCTGAAGAACAAAGAACACAATATTGGGCGTTTACAGTAAAATTAGTATTTCTTACAATGGTCTTACTTGGTTATTTAAGTTCAGGGTTAGATTGTCTTCTATTCCTCAGTGTGTCTATGCTTAACAAAAGAAATAGGCAGCTAGTCACATTTGCACTTAAGGATACTAGGAAATAGGAAATTCAGGAGAGGCAAGATTTAACAAGTGTTTAAGTCTTTAAATATTGTGATTCTCCAGTGCCTTCAATGAAAACTAATTGTAGGCTTAAAATGCTGTCTGTACAGGTGGCATTTAGATACATTCTGATTTAAGAAAATGTAAAATAACCTAACCCAAAAGCCTTTAGATGCCTTGCAGCTAGACTTTGTTCAGGCAAAACTTGTAACATCATATAACCGTCTCTACTATTCTTCTCTAACTTTAGGAGAACAGTTATTCCTGGAGCCAGAACTTGTTATTCCTCATCGTCAACACCGACTTTTTATGACTCCCACACTTGGTGGAAGCTTCTTCTCATCGTGGCCTCCAACTATTACAGATGCCTCATTTAAGGTGAAGAGTCATGTTTACAGCCTGGAAGGACAGGACTTCCAGTACAAACAGATGTTTGGCACAGAAGTCAGGAACTTGGTAAGCAACAGGCATCTTGTTACGTCTTTTGATTTTGACAGGCAGTCTCTTAATTCTGAGCATCCATAGCATCCATGTTATAGAAGTTAGGAGTGGAAAACTTCACTCTGCACAGCTGTAAAAATCTACTTACTCTTTGGTAAATAAGTTAACATAAGGGCTTGCGAGTTTCTCTTTTCAAATGTTTACTATGAACTTCTGATTCATTGTATGGAACAGTATCCATCAGCCAGTCTGATAACACTAGCAGGCAGAGGAAAAAAAGAAAAGCAGGTGGAAAAAAGAATAAAAACGTGTCTTAAATATTTCAACCTCAATGAATGCATGTTCACCTCATTGGAAATGCAACTAACAGACCTAGTACAAGTTCACATGAACTAAGTAAGCAAGTTTGCTGGGCTTGCTCCCTCTGTCAAGTGTGAAGGCATGGTTTTATCCATGTATATTGATGCTTAAAGGTCCTTTACAGCTCATATTTAATGAATTTTTTTGTTTCAGGTGTTAAAACTAGCTCAGCTGATCTGCCAGGCACAGCAGACAGCAAAATCCATATCAGACCATTCAGCAGAGACAATGGCTAGCCATTCCTTCTTTTCATGGTTTAAGTTCACACCATCTGAGATGAACGGTTCCTACACAGGCAATGACCTTGATGAAATTGGACAAGACAGCATCAAAAAAACAGATGAATATTTAGAAAAGGCACTGGAATACTTGTGTCAAATCTTTAAGGTATGCAACACCTTTTTAATAAATTCTAGTGAGGCAGTACAAACAAGAGTCAGAATTCCTCAAATACACTTCTAGCTCTCACACTTTTTGGAGTCACAAAACCATCCAGTGACCCTGCCAGAAAATTTGTAAATATCATTTAGGCTTGATTTCACCTAAATACTTCAAAATACGTTTCCATATAAATAAAACTGAATTTCTAATTATCAAGACTACTTTAAGTAACCATTTTATGGACTCTTCCATAGTTTATATGAAACCTGAGTCTTAAGTTGTACCTACTCTCATGTTCACAAAGAGACAGCACACAGCCTAAACTTGAAAACCAGTCCCATATCTTCTAGAGGTAAAGAACTACGAGAAACATAACATGCACCTGCAACTCTAGATAAGAGGATGAAGTAGATATTCTCTTTTTATTTAAACTTAATACAGATTAAGTTCTGTTTGCTACATACACTTGATTGAAAAGACAGCTATTTTGGTGCTGTCTTGGAGAAAGGGGATATCAAACAGAACACTTCTCTGGGATTTGATAAATATGGAAATCTCAAGACTTAATCTCCTTTTTATTTCTAACAAAGGTGCTTTTAGGGATTTCTTGGTAGTTGTGCTGGCTGTCAAAGGCATGCACTGCTAAGGAGTTTGTGAAAGGAGAGGGAAATGAAATAGATCTTTCTTCTAAAAATGTACTTTAACACTGTGTCATTCTTCAATAGCTGAATGAAGCCCAGCTGACCCAGATGATGATGAAGTGTGGGACAGCTCAAGATGAGAATGGAAAAAAACAACTTCCAGACTGCATTGAAAGTGAGAATGGCCTCATTCTTACACCCCTTGGCCGGTACCAGGTGAGAGGAGAATCATTCCATACTGCTGCCCTAGCTTGTTCTTGAGAAAACAAGTTGTCCTACATCACAAGAAACGTAATTTTTCTGGGAGTTAAGAAAGCTGCCAATATAAAGGCATTTCAGTGGGAGCTACACTATACAGGGTTTATTTTTTCATTTCTAGATGATAAATGGCTTACGTAGATTTGATGTGCAGTACCAAGGGGATACTGAGCTTCAGCCCATACGCAGTTATGAAAATGCCACTCTTGTCCGCCTCCTGTATCGTTTATCCTCAGCACTTAATGAAAGGGTAAGTACAGCACTGCAAATTCCTGTTCTTTATTACATCTGCACATATGATGCTTGATTTGTTCTTGCACTCTCCCCTTTATTAGTGTATACCACTGCACACCCACAGTAATGGATGCGTGCATAAATATTTCCTAATAGCATTAAGCCTGCTAGTTTACCTCTTATTTTGCTTTCCTTACACAAAAGGCTCAGAATATTTTAAATGTATCTTTATGTTTGAGCAAGGAGAATATAATTCAGAATAAATATTCCTAAATCAGGATAAAGCACGCCTTTCCTTCCTAAGGCATTATAGGCTCAACAGAAGTCCAGAGTTAAATAGAAGAATTGCTTTTAGTGTATTTGATACATAAAATTTCCTGTAACACTTTCCCCCTATATATTCATGCTACAAATGAAGAAAACTGTAAAATAAAGTGATGCTTACTGTATACCATTAGTTGCAGTAGAATACTAACGTTTAAATTTTTCTTACCTCAGTTTGCTGAGCAGATGGATGTGCTTTGCTCCAGGGAAGATTTTATTGGCAGATTTTGTTGCTACCATCTTAAAAACCCTCACTTCGTACACAAAATCAGGTACAGTCCTGTGCTGAAGGACAGAAGAAACCAGAACTGGGGACCAAGAATCAGTCTGAGATTTCTGGCTAGCTACAGGACTCTTTTCTCTTTGCTAATGCTGTACTTCATCGCATCCTGGTTTTATATTGGGCCAGTGGGCTGCACGTTCATTATCCTATTCAGCTATTTTCTTTATGCTGTAATAATGACTTTCTTCTTTGAAGGACGGAAACCACATGAACACTAATTTTCTTCTCTCATTATACATGTAAAAATAAATGTTCAAAGGATAATTATCCTAGGATATCCAATGAGTAAAATGTTTGAATTATCAGATACCTTAAAATATTTTTAATATCAAATTCAATTGAGTTTTTATAAACAACTATGAAGTTGTGTGGAATAGTTAATGTAAATTTTATTTTTATAAAAGTCTTCTTACGTGTTTGAGTGAATGTGACTTCTTTTCAGGATGGGAAGAACAAGCCATCACACTAAAAACACAAAGTCATTGTTATCTACAATGCAGTCTAATCTAGAGATGTGTGGGATATTTTGCCACATGGTGCAGAACTCAGAGGGGTTCTATGAACTTACTAAGTTATCCAGACCTATAATTCAACTTATTCCATGCTGTAGAGGACTCTGTCCTTCAAAATAACCTGCACACATTTAGATACTTCAAACATAGCATTCATTAAGCTTGTTCTTGAAACTAAATTAGGGCTACATCACAATCACTGCTTTGTTTCTTTAGCAAAGTAACAAAAATAATACATGTACAAACATTTTTATTCAGTAATACAGTTACATGCTTGCCAAAACTGCCTGTCAGGAAAGCTCCTAGAAAACAGTGAGTACCTGAAGAACAGAAATAGCACCTACATAATAGAATCAGTTGTTTGCCACAAAGTTCACTCTAGTTTGAAAAATCCTATTAAAAATAATATTTTTTTTCTTGCATGATTTGAACTCGTCTCTGTTCTCCAATATTCTTCTTTTAGAAGTAGGACTGCTTGAAGAATAACCTTGTGAGATCACCTGGCTCAAAGAGAATTAAGGGAAAGACATTTCAGAATAATAATTTAAAAATAAGAATAATGCCCTGTCACTCCCTCATCTGAATCCATGCAAAAAGACCACTAATTTCAAAAGCTTGTTTATGCCCAACTACTTCAGTGCCAACCAAAAGCCAGGTAAGACATTCCATCAAATAATCAAAGGAGCTCATCAATAGGACAAAACCTCTTAATTTAAGAAGGGTACTGAGCTGAAAGGAAATGGTTTCAGGCAATTAGAGTAACATTTATTTAACTAACAGTTTGCCACTCCATTGCCCATTACAGAAAGTCAGTTTTGCCACCACTGAAATGAAAAACAAAACACAAACCACCTTCAAACAGTACTTAGAAGTCAAAACTTACTATTCATCTTGCTTATGACTGCTTTGAACATTTAATGCTGTACTTTTATGATAAATTCCTTAGCTCTTATCATCATCTCATTTCAGTTAAAAGCTGATTATGACTGTTTTTGTATGCTATTTATTGAAGAAATGAGAGGATCAGATTTCCGTATTTTTCATTTCACAACATATCTGTTACTTCTAAAAGCCAGGAATCCCTGAATTTTTCATAACATGTATTCTGTATTCACAGTGCCCCTGATACTTGATAAAGTTCCCAAACATTAGCATTAATTTATTGGTGCATCCTTCCAAGAATTTGGGAATAGTGCTTTTATATTTAACAAGTTTCATAAACAGTTTATGATCATTTGCCCATCAAAACAAACAGAAGCTATGTTACTATCCAGCTATTAATTTGACATGCTGCAGGCACATGATTCATTTTCTGTTTTCAGTATTTATTTCCTAATTGAGATGCTGCAGTATGCTAGAATGCCTACACCACACTAAGTCTAACACCTCATTACATCTTCTTTGAAGGAAAGCCACAACTGCACAAGGGAAGTAGTGGAAAACTTAAGGACATTTATAGTGTGCTTTGCATCTATCTCCAGATAGATTTTAAATAAATTCAGAAACGTCATCTGTGTTGCAACTTTAGACCCCAGCAATGCTTAAAAAAAAGTACAGAAGAAAAAAAAATAAACAGCTCCATCCTCATTTCTTGGATTATGTCAATTATGTATTTCAATGAGCATCCAAAGTTTTTGTGATGAAAACATCTCTCCAGCAGAACTGTATTGATACCACTGGTTCTTTTGCTCTAAGAAGCAGCCATGTAACAGTACTGGTTAAAAAGCTGTATCTTCTCTTACAGACATAATCACTAATCTCTTGCCCAGGTCTTTCAGTTAATTTACTATGAGGAGCATAAAGATGGTGCTGCTTGAAATGAAAAGCTATTTTGATTTCTCCTAACCCTCAAAGTGTGAGAGTTTTCACTTACCCTAGAACAAAGTAACCATCATCCCAGGGATGCAACAGAACTGGTATCTGAGGATCAACATGGGAAGAGTAGTATAATGTTAGCATCCAACACAAGAATAATAATAAATTTATTACAATAGAAACAAACAGATAATGCATTAGTTCATGTACAAAATACTGATAGCATTCTGCTGCCTCAGTTAGTGGTTACTAAGTACCCACACTGAAAAAGATACTAAAACCAACATCACACATGTACAAAGATGAATGCAATTTCTTGGCACGACTGTGAGAGAGTGCAGCTGCTCTTTAAGATTTGCTGCACAATACAGGGAGATAAAATAGGATATAACTGGAACATCTGAAACCTGAATTTGTTTCTGCACTAAGAAAATAAGAGCAAACAAACAGAGAATGGGGAAAAAGAAAACAAATTTAATTATTCATGGCAAGTGTTTTTATTGGAAATGCACAGCAATACAGCAGCTGACAACCAACTTCTGTGCTCTGTATTGCTAAAGGCACAAAATAATAGTTGTCAGATCTGCTACTGAGCTACGTGGTGTGGTTTTTTGTTGGTTTTTACTTTTTTTGTCCTTTTCTCTTAAAAAGGAAGCAAAAGAAAACAAAACTCACCATGTAGCCACTAAACTGCATCAACTCCTCCAAGCAAGTCAGATGCCTCAAACTGACTCTATTCCATTAATAAAGAAGACATGGCTACAAGCCTGCTGGATTGATCTCTGGTAGTACAACTTTAAACTTGTTTCACCTTTACACAAACATTTACTTATATGGGAAGTCATTGTGCACATTAATATCTCCTCTAACTGCTGCACTTTTGGAGCAAGAAAACTGTGGTCCATGCTAACCAAAACCCACTTATACAAAGCAGCATTTAAAATAAGCTAGAAAATATGTTTTCCTTCTGTTTAGTCTTTCCCCCCACCAATATAATTATCCTGATTTATCTCACACATTTTAGGAATATCCTAAAAGACTATAATTTATCCCAAACCAGGGCAGGGCAAAGCTAATAGACAAAAGATTCCTGCAAACACTAGGAAGTTTGCAAGCACGTTCTACTTGCAGTTTTTTTATTTCTGGGGGAGTATCAGGTCACAAAACATACAGTGTGAAAGGAATACTGGCACTCAGCAAACTTTGAAGTAAATTAGGGCATTCTCTCCCTGCTTCCTCTTTTAACAATGAGACTCCCTGATGGAAGTCCACAAATAATTTCTTCTCTAAGAAGACAATAAAAACTCCTAATACAGTCTCGAGAACCATATATACACATTCTGCATATTTGAAAATGCTGAAAGAAGTCCACAGAGGCAGAAGATAAAAAGCATGAAATCTAGAACTAATACCAGGTCCTCTACTGAAGCTGACATCTAGAAACAAAAAAATGTAAGGCTTCTTTCTTCTGAAGCAACCTCCCCAAAATGCCCATGACTTTAGAAATGGTACGTGGAAAAGGCCAGCTGTTGAGACTTGATTTCTTGCTTCATGATTTAGAAGGTGACATATTATGCAGCAGAGAGGCAGGCTTGACGAATACTTTGTGCCCAGGTGTTTAAGAGTGCCGTGACTGAATGCTTGTCTGGTAGTTGCAATAGTTTTGAAGTCATGTATCGATACACTGATTGCAAAAAGGGATTGGCTGCTGGGAAAAAAAAGTAATAGTTATTTAAAAAAAAATTACATTAGGTATTCACATTTCCCCAATACTACTATACACACAAGCCCCCAAATATCATGCTAGAATCCTCATACCATACTGTCTAGGGTTTTTTATCCACAAAGGGCTCTGATCTGGATAGTCCGCTGGAACGCTGAGCTGTAGTGGTGGGACATTTGGAAGATTCTTGTCATCTAGAATGCAAGCACATTTTCCATCAGAATAAAGCCTTTTTTTTTTTTTTCCTGTATGGACATTCTTTTCATATGTAATTCAGCTCTGTTTCTAGCCTCTCAGCCCCACGAAAGAGCCAAGGGGTAAACTGTTTTAAAACAAAAATGGAAATCTCGTTGCTTGGAATTTCACTTATTGAAAGGACAGCCTGACAAAGACAGATCCATCTCTTAAGCAGTTCTGCACATTGTCAATCATTTCATCAGGCCTTTGTTAAGATTCATTATGACACCTCATTATGGAGGATTGGGTGCCTCCTGTAGTAGCTCAATATGAGAACAGTTCAGATTTCCCAAATAAGGGGGACGAAAAAGAATCTACTTTGCTTGGATTCCTATCTGGAAAGTAAGATCACAGACTACAACCCTTTGCTTATTCAGCTGAGAAGGAACAAGGAAGATGTGATCTGAATTCCTCTTTCAAACATACATAATTACCAGTCATGATTAGTACCAATTGATAGAACTTCCAAAAATTAACTCATCATTTCTCCAGCTCTAGCCTAGTTGTTGGAATAAGAACAAGTCTCACAGATCAGGTATCAAGACAGTTGCTAGCAACAAGTAATTTTCTACACACTCAATGAGATTAATGGTTACAGCCTCAGAGTGAGTAAAGGATTGGTCACTGTGAATAAAATTTCCAGGTGTAACCTAAGGCAGGCTGTACAGGAATATCATGATTAAGCTGTTCTGTGACAGTGATAAGTACAGACTTCATGCAGAAGTCACAGGTTGGCAAGATTCAAAACTCAGCCAACAGAAAAAAAAACATCAGTTCTGAATTCAGTCCTCAGTTTCTTCTTACCTAGTTTGCATATGAGATGAACTGTGCCATTATTACTGCAATGGGAGGGGTCCAGGTTCACCAGGAACTTAGGATTTAATCTTGCAACTTCCCCTTGTAACACATTTGGTATAGTCTGTCTGTCATCCTCTTCGTATTTTCGTTTTCGGGAGGAGATAACTGGGGCCCTATGTAAAATACAGTTCACAATAGAACTAGGTGAAAATTTTATGTCAACGCTACATTTGCCAAACATTTTACAGGCATAAAAAGGTACAACTCACATCTTGCCATAAACCCATCCCCATTCTTTCAACAGTTGGAATAAAGAAGAAGTTAGTTATTGATACATACGTGATTGGTGGACCATGAATGGCAGTCATAGCTGGCATAAAGGTGCGGTAAAGGGAATGGTTGAAGACTGGTGACCGGATGTTGGCCAAGACAGCATCCAAAAGTGGCTGACACAAGTACTGCTGTTTGGTGGGAGGCACTGGGGGTGGTGGTGGAGTAGGCTAAAACACAAAAGCCCCACCTTTTCTCTTAATTATCACCAAAAAATAAAAACATTCTGCAAAACTTTACAGCAGTCAACTTTCAATGCACAAAATGCAAAGAATTCTCAAAACTGCATACAGTTACATTAAATAAGTCTGCAGCTTTCTCCTGAGATCAGCTGCAGAAGTTCATAGAAAGAATTACTCTAATATTTGCACAAAACACAAGAATTTGAAAGCTCCATTAAATAATGCATACAAGGTGATTTATATGAAGAGCTTGTCTGTTTTTTTTCTGTTTTCTTATTTTGTTCAACCTCAACTGAATTCATAACAGCATAAGCAACAAAAACCACAAAAAGTTATTAAATTATAAGATTTTTTTGGAATTGATTGCTTATTTTTATTAAGCAAAGCATTACATACCACAGCCATATCATTCTTTAGCTTCTCCAGTGCAATTTCACATTTCTGCAGTGTCTTCAGAGGGCATCTGCAGAAGAAGACAAAGTTCATCACCACAAAATGGGCACTTCAGCTCAAGTGTTTCTGCTATCTGAGCCCCACAGGCAACTTCAATGCCAACATGGCCAGATGCTAAACAAAAAATTTCTGGAAGAGGTAGGGAACTTTTATCCACTGAAAATGACAAAGTTACCGTTTTGAAGGGTCAGTCAGGATATCCAAGAGACTCTTCATTTTACTCAGGTCCTTCTTTCTATCTGAAAAAAATATCAAGAGACAAACATTGACTATGGGGACAACCACCATACTTGCAGACAGAAACATATGATGCTGTTAAAAGAGAAAATATTAGCAAACATTGAATAAAATAATGAGGTAGATCTTTTGTCTAATGTTAAAGCATACCCTCTGCATAAACTATCAGAATGTATCCCAAAAATCAAATGTGAAGGAAAACTGATAGGAATTTAAGGATTTTACCCACTCCTCCTAGTAAAATAGTTAGCTGTGATTGTCATTTTTAATCCCTGGAATAGAAACAACCATAAAAAGGTAATGTACTGTTTCTTCCATTGTAACAGAGAGAGCTGACAAAGAAATGTATGAAAACGAAACTCACCTTCATTTTTATCGATTTTATTGATCATCCTCCGGAGTGGCTCAATGTATTTTGATAGCTGTTTGAGTTTCTCCAGATATTGTTGTTCCTCTGACTGGCTAGAACTGGCTGGACTCATGACAGAGTTTGGGTTTCCTAGCAAGAAGTAAAGACTGCATGTTGCATGGATAAGAGAATCCAGATCTGAAATGTGGCAACTCTCAAACCATAATTCATGCTGCACTCCACAACTTCAGTACCATTCCAGTCCTCTAATCTTTTTGCAGAAATAACAATATGCTCTGTAGCAATTCCCATTTATTACTACTTTTTTTTTTTTTTTTTCTCTTGAAGAAGTCCAATGGTTTCAAACTTTCATTTCCTAGATTCTCATTTTGCCTCACTCTGGTACATTAAACATTAAATCAGCACACAGAACTTGCTGCAGTTTTCCTTCAGCCTGCACTTTATAAATTGCAGAGCACACAACACTGGTAGGAGGAGTCAGCATGTTAACTCACAGAATCAGAAATCACTTTTTACAACTGGGACAGAGAAGAGCACCATGATGCATACAACATGCCTACTATTTGCATTGCTGGCTGTTCAGCAGAGCTGTTTAATGTTTACGTCATACCAAATAATAACTGTAATAATTCCTAGGAAATCTGTTATCAAAATATACCCCAATTCACGGTCTGTGATATAGATCTCATATTCACCTGGAGTGTTTAAAGGACCTGGGGATGGGACGCTAAAGTTCTGAGGTGTTCGTGCAGCTGCTGGGCTCTGGGATGGCTGTGGAGATGGACTGGGGAGAAAGCTGCTGGGTGATGGAGCTGGGCCAGAGCTGAAAAATAAGAATAAAAACAAATCTGCCAGAGCCTGACAAGGAAGCATGATCAGTCTGCAAACAGATACACTTTTAGTAAGTGTTGCTATAGCAATTTGGAGCTCCAGGAGTAGATTTGCTAAGGATTTCTTATACACATGGGTTTTCACAGTGTATTTGGCATAATGCCAGCTACACTCTCACAAAGTTCACTTTAAAATTTATTCACTTCAATGGAAACAGCGTAAGGTAACCTTCAGAAAACCTTCAGAAGTTACAAACCAACCCACCTGACGTTTGAGTTTGGTTGAGAATTTGGTTGGCCTGGTTGAGGAGATGGTTGTGGCTGTGGTGGTGGAGGCATTGACTGGGGTGTCTGAGCTTGCTGGACAGGAGATGGGGATGACATCATGGTAATACTGTTCTGGCTGACCTGAAATGTGGAAAAAGAATAAGGTCAACAACAACAAAAGGGAGAAGGCAATGGGAACCTAACTAACAGGCTTTAACTATGGAGAGAAGCATATCCTCAGCCCTATAAGAAATGAAAATGTTAGTTTCCTGTTCTTCTCCATAATGAAACAGTTCCATCTGTATCCCTGTTGAGGCCTTTATGGCAGTACTTCCTATTAACTTTACCAGAAATAACAATTAAAACTGCATGCAATTTGGATAACTGTGTAATGACTGTTTTTCACTTCCCACAACAACATGCTGCAATTAAAGTGTCAGAAGTGCCACCTGAAAAACCTGTGCTTTATTCAAACTAGGATAAAGAAAAGCAGGGGAAGAAAAAAAGTTCTAACTTGAAATAACCATCATTAAAAAAACAAAACCTTTGCATTTGAATTTTGATTATAGACTTCAAAGGTCTGTCAGATTTAACTGTAGCTTCTCAATACATTCTCTTCATGTTGAAAGAAGAAAAACAATTAAGTAAATCAAACCATCAGCATGTCTCATACAGCTTCACAAATCAGAGTGGAGAGAAAAACAGTATAAACTGAATGGCTGGGTGGAAAAAAGTGAAGCAGCTTTCTGACCTTTGGAGAAAGATGAGGCATGCCTAAAGGACAAAAAGACAAATAAGGAATTTCCAGAACAGCACCAAACTCTGGGTAACAATGAAGTTTGTTCTGCACACTATAAAGTACTATAGCCGGATGATGTTCAAATTATAGCAATCTCCCACCTGTGCTCATTTCAAAGCCATTTTTCCCTTTCATCACTTAAAACCAACTAAAAAAACCCAAACCCTTTATCATGGCCAGGCGTATGGTACAGTGATGCAGATATTATATGAGCACATTTGTTTAAGGCAAGTGCAGTGTTCTATGGCCTTAGGCTACCCATATAAAAAAAAAAAAAAAGATATGTTTAATTAGCCTATTCAGTGACTTACAGAATACTTGAGTTAACAATTAGCACCTTCATGAATCAACAAATCATTCCATCAGTATAAACCACTTTTAAAAATAGTTCCCTACCAGCCCCAACACTTCACAGACACTGCAAGTTTGGTGTTGTCCTTCACTCGTTTGTTAACTATCCATCTTAATCACCCATTTTCAGAGGATGCTGAATATGACACAATATGCCTTCTTGGAATACCACATTACAGCTATGCAAAAAAGTAAATACATTACAAGCCAAAGCAAACCTCACCTAGGTGCAAATATAAAACTAATGAACTTGAAGATGCTAATTCATTATCCGTGAAATCAGTTTAAAAACAAATGCAGCCTGAAATACTGTTTTTACTTAAAGAAAAAAAATCTTCAATAACTCCATTACTTTCCCAATCTCTTCTACCAAACTGAAATCCACAACGAGATTCTTTAACAACCTGTGTCTCCCCAGCAGTTGGAAAAGCATTTCTGAAATTGCAAAGCAGTCCAGCTCTCACAGAAATCAACCACCTCAACATCACATGGAAGTTAGTATAAACACCCCAAAAAACAATTCCTGACTTTTTGGCATTCTATTTAACATTCTTCTAAACAGTAAGAGATTTAGAACTTACCCCCACAGATGTTGCACCCATTTTTGTGGAGCTGAACTATAACCACTTCTAAGTGGTTTAGCACTCCCTGAAAACCAGGCCTTTTTAACGTGTCTGAGGCTGGTTACATAAAATTACTTTTGAGAAGTTAAATCTTTGTGTTTTTGGAAGGAAGAAGAAAAGCTGCATTAAGGTTTTTACTCAGATTTAAGCTTCTTTATCTATTGCTACGTCAAGATCCCTTCACATTAAATTACATATGCAGAAAAGCAAAGAAAAAAAAGTAGCATACTACATTATGCACATAAGCATAAAATGAATTAGTGTTGTTATCTGTTTAATAGTATTACTTCTCTTCATTAAGTATAAGCATAGGCAAACAGCTTTCCTTCTTGCAGCAAGTTTGCTCTCTGCTAGCTTCATTTCAGAACACTAAAGGCTAATGCCTAATATTACATAAAACTTTTTCAGCAACTGACTCAGAAGTCTGCAATGCCAAACTTCCTTATGATTCTTTGAAAGCAGTTCATTTGATACATAATCACTTCAGAGAGGGGAGGCAGAACTTCCTTCTAGAGGCCTAGATCCAATTAACTCATTTAGCTCCTCATTTAACTCAAGAGTTAAACCAGGGTTACTAGACAGTTTGTGTACCCTTCATTTTCAACATATATAAGATAATGCAATTTTGCATTTTTTCACTGTAGGATGAGATTTTATGCATCCAAAAGCATACTCAAGGACAGATACTACAGCCCACTGAACACCACGTAACTCTGCAGTTACCTGAACACTATATGAAACCATAGTGTTATGAAGCCTTGCCCAGAATATATTTAGGCTTGCACAACTGAAGCTTTCACTTAATAATATCCACTAAATCAAAGCTATTCTTAGTATTTAGAGTACATCATACTGGAAGATGAACTTAGCTATGAGGTCCACCTCCAATTAACTGAGTCTTGGGCAAGGAACAGCATCAGACAGTTTCTCAGAAGCTCCCAGAAATAAGCCAGTACAATATGCAGAATCCAAAAGCAAGGAAAAGGAGACTGCAGCAAGGAAGTGATGGGTAATAATGAGGAAGAACAGAAACAATTTAAAGAAAAACTCTAGGAAGCATTTCCACTACTATACTTACAGTTTCAATGTTAAGCCAGTAAGTACAGCCATGCCTCCATTGTTGCAAACTGGGTTTAAAAGCTCACCACTATGTTGCATTTTTGTGACAAAATGAAACAACTGAGAGTTCCAAAGGAATTCAGATAAAGGTTTCCATATTCTGAGTCAGGCCAACATCCCTTGCTTTATTTAAATGTTTTACTTTTTTTTCCCTAGGTTCTGTATCTGTTGAGGATTTCTGCATCAATCATGAAGCCCATGCTAATTCAGACTGCAGTAGATCTGTAGGGAGAACTTGGAAGTTTTGACACTAGAAACACAGGAGAAAGATTGGGATTAGTACATTAGCTTTTGCTTTGGTAATTAGATAAAGTACCAAATTAATCTTCCATATTTGTATAAAAATTTTTTCTTAGTTATTCAGGAAGTGCTGTTAATAGTGACTGTAGTTAATGTTCAGTCAGGGAAAAACAAACTTCAGCTAAGAAAACAAAAAAAATTAACTAATTCTCTGGTGTGTTGAAAGACCAGGAGATAGTGGAATGTAATGCCAAACCAGTGAGTATATTCTTTTGCTGAAAAAGACTAATAGCAAAAGAAACCAACAACCAAACAACAATAAAAAAGAAAGCACTGCAGAATTAATTGAGCCTTATGATAAAAGGACAGAAAAAAAAAATGGAATGAAAACAAATAGTCACAAAACACTGATATAACATCTGGCTCTTTGGTTGAAAGAGATTCTTCAAGATAACACCAAGATTCTTTTCCAAAATGAGAAGACATTTAGAACCATCTGTACACTCTAAAACGATTTTTTATACTGTAGTCAGAGGTGACAGACTCTTTAGATTCTGAGTGACTAATAACCAGATGTATGCTACAGCCATTTACTCCTACTGTGAACAGCTGCAAGGGCTCTAATGACATGGTAATGACAGCATATCCAGCAGACAGTGTTGCTTAAGCATTTTACAAAACTAAGAGGTGTAAATGACAACAGTTCCAAATTTTAATTCACCTGGAACTAGAGCAAAGTGTTTTGGCACTAAATGCTAGAGATTCACACTGATTCAGAGCTATCAAAAGATATGATATGTGAGACCAGCTTTTCCCAACAATTACTCACTTGCCCATTCTACCACATATTTATAACCTACTTTCATAAACAGATTTCCTTTCTTCTTTTGCCTTCTTTAGTTGTTCAATTTTCTATATCATTTTCTACAGTCACTTGGAAATCAAAGCCTCTCCATAAACATAGACATGACAGCAAGAAAGCACTGTGGCACTGAATACTAAAACTAGAAGTGAATATAAGCCAATCTAACACTTAAATATCTAGCAGAAGCCCTCTCATGTCAGTCCAAAAATGATTGTCTCACACAATCTAAACTGCTACAGCAAATTAAGCTCTTAGCAAATTCTCCTTTGATTCAAAAGCTACGCCTGGGTTTTATTTCAGTTAACATAAACAGTTACCTGCACTGAAATGATTGCACATCTTAAACCAGAAATGACAGGTGTACCTTCCTGCACATCTTTCTGATCACTGTAACTACCTTAGCACACTAATGACAAAAAAAGGCTGTGCCTACTAGACCTGATGCAGCAGCAATAAGAAGCAGTTTCCAATGCTCCACATCCCCCAGAAGAGATTGCAAAGGAAACAAAAATGCAAAAATGAAGGAACCTTCATTAAACCTATAAGCAAAATGCAATAGCGTTAAGTAAAACTACACACCTGGTATTAAGTTTAAAAATTCATATCTAGGAAAACAATGCATTAGGTTCACAAACACCAGAGTTTAAAAATGCAGTTGAACATTCTTCCACCACCACAATACAATGCATACGTAAACCAGCACCAATTACACAAAGTTCAGCTGAGTAGTGCCTCATTTTATGACATACTAGTAAGAACTCAGTTCTCTTTCATTCTAGTTTTCCCCACTTTTGCTCCCCTCAAATGACAGATTTTGCTTGCGAATTGTGGCTGTGGGTTCTTCAAAAGACCAGGACCTGCACCAGGAAAATGCAGTACTCTGGCCTCAAGCATCTTCAGCAACACCTGGTTAGGTGCTGCCTGCCTGCCTACACAGGTTCTCTCATACAAGTGGAGACCTTCTGGTAGCCTCTCCTTCACAACTGTGAAGGAAGAGAACTCAATTTTTCTTAGATCTTGATTACATGCCAAGTTGATATTCAAACTGAAATGGGCTAAGTTTATTATTAATGCAAGAGGCACTTGTAAAGAGCACAAATACATGACAACTAAGGTCCTGGACACAACTCAGCCAGTGCATTACGGTACATTGCAACACTTCTGGAGACTCTCCTAAATGCAAACTCATTGTGGAGTATGGACAAAGATTAAACAGAAATTTAATAGTTCTAATTTGTGACTTGAATCAGCTACAAACATTAAAAAGTTCTAAGCGTTATAAAAAAGATCTATGCCACTTGGAAACACTTTGATATCCCACACCCTCAGAAAAGCTGCTGTTTGAAATGAAAAAGGATCCGAAAAACCTCAACAGCCCAATATTTTGACACCACCAAGTTACCGTTCCACGAAAAGGTGAACTTCCCCTTGCTTGAAAGCAAGCTCTATACAATCACACATCCAACGCTTTGTGCAATACCTGACACGATGTGCTTTGACTCAGTAAATACCTGTGGCATTTGCTGTCCGCCCATAGGAATGGAGCTTGGCGGTGTAGCAGACACTGCGGTGGTAGGCGGGAACCGTGGTCTTATTTGCATCCCACCTCGGGCCATAGGTGCGGTGATCATCTTTGAGGACAGAGGGACAACAGACAAAAGTAATCGCAAAACAAGAAATGCAGTGCACTGGCAGGATGAGAAGCACATGCAACCTCCAGGAATTAGGGGGAGGGGGAGCATGAAGGGCAGGTTAGTGAGCTTTTCTCTAACGGTTAGCCTAACACGCTAGCTAATAAATCAAGCTTCTTTTTACATCCCTTCTATCCCTTTTTAGAAAGAACCTAATGAATTCTAGATATCTTGAAAGCGCTGATACGTAGGTTCAGATTTGTAGCTCAAAGATTGATAACATTGCCATTTGCAGGAAGAGTTTTTCCCAAATCTTGCCTGATGGCTTGAATATCTATGATTATTGTAAATAAGTGCTCTAAGACTGCTGCCAAAAGCACTCCATATAAGCTTCTTTGCCTCTCTAACATCATAGGTTCCTGATGTACTTTCCCTCACTGTGGTCTCAAAGGATTTAGCAGTATTTGCATTTCTCAGTTTCCACTGTCAAAGAATACAGCAGACAGTTCAGGAGCCACAGCCAACAGTAATGCTCCAATGAGCTGACCCACAGTGAGCAAAATTTCAGAGCAACCTATGACTCTGTAACACTACAAAACAACAAAAAGGACTTGCACTTGAAGAAGCTATTTCCTTCCTTTTGTATCTCATAGAATAAATGAAATACATCCTTGTAATTTCCAGCATTTTGACAGATACCCACTCCTCCACTATTAGGCTACATTCGGATTTTCTCTTATGAATCCACATCTGCCTCAAGATCATTCTTACACTATTTGATTCTTCAGTTGTACAGACTGAGCACACCCTGAAGTATCAGCATTTGTCTTCAATGATTAAGGTTAGCATTAGATTTGTATTCTAAAATAGCATTAGGAACACACTACTCTGCAACATCTGGAAGTGCCTTTCAGACCCATGACATTATATATAACTGTATAGCCTTCCATTACTTAGTATCACACCAGATATGCTCTGAGCTAAAGTGTAATAAACATTTATGGGAAATATAGCATATTTTTGAGGTAGCATTCAGGTAACTCGGACAGTTTTAAGATCTACAGTGAAGTTATCTGGACCACTTTTTTTTTCCAGTGTATACATTACCAAGGAACCTACACAGGCCCTAACTAACCTAGGACTTAAGTCTCATTTCAGTGAATGATTCAGGGCATTCTTGCTTAGTGTTCCATGTAAATGGACTGAAGCAGCCAGCAACACGTCTAGAGAGTCAGAGAATGCATGTGCTTACAATTGTTAAAAAATAAATAAAATTAAATACAACGTAGCAAGACTGAAAAAGGAAAGAAAACTGAAAGAAAATAAGTGTCAAATTCAGCACATCTGTTAGTTCACAACAGCGCAATGCAGTCACCTTCCATCCAGGCAAAGAGGGATGGTCAGAGACAGGATTTCCAAAGAGAAACAAATGAGAGTGCTTCAGACATCACACACACATGCACATGTACACACACAGCATGCAACAGCCATCACAAGCAAACACAACAACCCAGCACTGGCACAAAGCACAGGTGGATGCTACAAAGTACAGTGAAGAGCTACTTTATCAACATGAGAGCTGGTGAAGCAACAAAACCCTAACAAAAAAAAAGAAAAAAAAAAGAAAATTGCTGGGGAAAAAAAAAAGATAAAATCCTTCCAGGCACAATCATCCCATCTCAGACCCTTGTGAATGCACACGGATCTCTGGAGCGTGTGAAAATCCCAGGAATGTTTTGGTGACTCAAATGTCCCACCTTGGTCCCGTTTCTCATGCCACACCACCAAAGTGTGCAGATTTAGATGACTTCCTCCAAGGTCACAGTAATTAGCAGTTTATTCATAGTTTGGTTGTCTGGCAAACCACTGAACACCAGCAGGACCAACTCTAAATCAAAGACTTTCAGCTGCTGTATCGTGGTTGAATAAACATGTGCACACATTCTTTTTTTTTTTTAATGTGCGCTTTGGAAAGGAAGTGCATATATAAATATAAATGACACCAATTCCAGTCTTAGCAAAAGTAATTTATTTTTCCCATTCTTCCAGCTGATTTACATTTATGAAACCTGCTACTCTTCGATGTAATTGGGAAAGGAGATTTCAATAGATCATATTTGTTTTATGCAAAGCAATATATCTATGAAGGAGCTCATCAGTCTAAAAAAGGAAGGCAACCAGAAGTGTTCAGGTACTTCTGAGAAAGATTTAAACTGAAGGCAAATCTTTCTCCACAGCTGAAATCGAAATAAATCAATTTATATTGAGAATTTTACCCCACAAAACCAGAGAGCAGAGGAATAAAGTATCTCTCTCCTGTAAGATGCTAAGTGTGCTATTTGATAAAAATGTTGAGGTGGAATACAACAATTAGAATCCTGCATCTAAAATCCAGGGGATCCAAATTCCTTAAATACACAGATTCTGGTAAGAATAGATAAGTTCTGTGCCACTATTACTCTACTAAAGACAGGCCAAACCTGATTTTCAGATGATCAACAACAGATGATTTGCATTCTGAGCATCTGAAGGATATGCAGGAGAACAGTAATTTCAACTTCATTAATACTGAACTCCAGTTCACTACGGAGTTTCTCTTGGTACTCCAAGCACTTCTGTAGCACTCTGTGGTCACTAGGACACTATTTTGCTTATCTGTGTGAGTTACACACTCACAAAGACTGGAGATCCAAGCGGAATAGCATTCACCTGAACAGTCATTATGACTTCAGAGAAGAATTTCATAGCTTAACATGGATCCATATTTGAATTTAGGCTTGCTTTTATTTTACACAGGAAAGCTTATTAGAAACTTTACAGAAAAGGAAAAACACAGGCACATCAACCCAAATTCCCAGACCAAAAGCGCCTAGAGACCAAGCTTAAGTGTAACAAGCAAGTATTAGGATAGGGTTTGTTTATAACAAAAGCTTCCCAGAACCAAATAAGGAAATCTAGGCAGATTAATTGTGCTGCTAATGAAAAACAGACTAAATACAAAGAAAAAATCTTGTCTCAAAAGAAACTTCTCATAAATCAAAGAAAATGTAACCAGACAGTCTACATCAAAACTGTACTGCAATATTGTCCACGACCTTGAAAGAAAACACTATACGCAGAAAATAGTTACACAAGTATAAGAAACCAGTTAATCATTGGACTTCACAGCAGTTTTTCACAGTTTTGTGAACTCCATCTGTGACAATGAGCAATCCCTGTGGTTGCTACATGTCTGAATAAAGCCACAATGCAAAAACAGCTGTCAACCATTTCTTTACCCAAAACTTTTCAAATGCACCGTGCTGTTAAGCCACTGGCATACAATTTCATTAAGTAGGGCAAGAATTAAGTTGACTCTACATAAGCACAATCCACCTGGTTAGGGGTTGGAAAAAGCACCATTAAGTTAGTAGAAAGGAAAAAACAAGTCAGTGTCTCCTTTTAGTCACCCTAAGTCCCTGAAGCTCTCACCTGGAAATTATTTAAGAAATAAAAAAATGTTTTAATATGTATTTTAACTTTAGAAGAATTCTACATTGCCAATACTGCACCAATTGTACTTACCACTGCTCAGCTTTTATATCCAGTGTTACACTGACAAAAGTAAAAGGACCAGAAACAGAACTTAGCCACCCACATGTACATGGGCCACATGAGAGTTAGGATGATGTACAAAACACTATTCCTGATACAAGTTTATGAGATGAATGTTCAAGATCCAATTGTTATCCCTCAGCCCACGTGAAAAAACTTCTGAAGATCTTACTGAGTCTAAAACACGTCTTGTGTGATGAAGGAAAATTGGTGCAATACATGAAATGGCAGAGATCTTTTTGTATTCCCAGGCATTAATCCTGGTCAGTCTCTTCTCACCTGTCTGCCTCAGCCTCTCCATATACAAAATGGTGAGAACTGTACTTACCCATGTCTGTAAAATGGTTCAACATGAAACGCTACAGAGGCAAAACATGAAAGACTATTGCACATTCTTGTGAAAAATGGAATGAGAGGATCAGCTCAAGTCACTCCCAGTTTTTCTCCCCTATGTTTCCTTCACACCAGATACACATCAAGGAACAATTACTGGGGCTACAAGTGTATCGAAGGTTAAAAAAAAAAGTTTGTTAGACAATAAGCTTTCACCCAGCACTTTTTTTTCTAATGTAACTCTGCACTCATGACACATGCTAGTTTTTTCCTCAACAATCCACATCCAGAAAAAGAGCATCTATATCTACAGTCCATTTCAGTCAGAAGTATGGAAGATGAAAAGAATGAAAGGGGAGCATGGAAAGATTTCATTGTCTACGCTACTTTTTATGCTTGGTACATGGAGATGGAAGGTGGAACACACGTGAGTTAAGAGAGCAGGCAAAGATTCACAGTACAGAAATCAGTTTAGACAACAAAGCAGTTTTCTAGGAAAGGATAACAAAAAGAGAGGTGATGCACTCCAGGAACCAAGAGTCAGACTGCAGTGTGGCCACAGTAGGCTGCCTTGCTGTTGTGCATTCCTGTGTAACTACAGGCAACAATCTTACCTACCAAGGACAGAGAGCATGCATAGAGAGGTTGTCAACGAAATCCTGCCTCTGAGTCCAGGCAAAAGGAAAACAGCATAAAAGCCCATACTTCCTTTATATAGGGATGACCGATTAAACCTCATCAGAAAGCCACCAGAAACCCATCTCCATGCTCATCTTTAGCATGCACTTGCTACAGGCCTGTTACTGGAGATACTGGCTCCAGGGCCCTTACCTGTGCTGATGCTCCCATCTGAGCAGCTTGAGCCTGAGCTGCTTGCACTGCTGCTGCTGCTGCGTGCTGCTGCTGGACCAGTTGAGCTCTTACCTGGAGTATAAGACAGAAAAAAGTAAATGCGCATCTGATTAGGGTATGACACTTCTCTTTCAATTGCATTGACTATACTCATAAAAAAAGTTTGTTTTGGATACAAGACTTCAGCTTCATGCACCTACTTCCAGAACTGTTTTTGAACTTCTCTATGAAAATAAGTTTCCATGCATCTAACATTTGGAACAACCTTGTCATAGGCTGCGTATCCACACTATGACTTCTTGCAATTTCTTCTGTACTATAAGGCCTTCCTATGACAGTACTAGATATTCCAGCTTTCTGGCAAACACACAGATGTTGATCTCTCTCAAGAATACTATTTTAAGCACATACTAATGATCAGGATTTCAACTATTTACACATTCATTGTGACAACTCAGAGGGATGTACACATCCAACTACTCCTAAATTAACTGGTAGGAGCTCAAAAATAGCTGACTAATGCAACAGTTTGAGAAGTTGCAACATTAACAGGATTACTCAGCTTCTAAGATGAAGTAGTAAGATGTTCACAGTCACCATCTTCAAAGTAGGAACTACCAGTATCTTAAACTTTGGCTAAATCATCTAAACACAGCAGCAGAAGCAAAATAAGCATGCTAATGAGCCAACACTGTCTCCAATCACATGCACAAGGCATCTCAAAACACTTGCTCATGTTTGAGAACACTAATCATCATCACAGTGATCTCTCTTGAACCAGAACTACAGAGGAAATTATTTTTAAAGCATGAGATTAATAAGTAGCTTTCATAATTCAAAAATTCCTACTCTATATTGACCAAAAACATCTTATTTTCTGCTGACCACACTCATAATCTAACTACAGATCTCTTAATAAGCTATTCTTTTTCCCATGCTGTTATTAACAATTTTTTTTTTTTCTTCTCTAGCAGATCTTAATGAACCCACAATAAGCTGGTCATGAGCCCTTACCTGCATTGCTTTTAACTGCTGTGGGGTGAGAGTAACAGGCATAACCTGACCAGGAATTTGTCCAGAGATTGCCTGTGCCTGAGATACCATGGGCTGGGGTTGAGGCTGGGATTGTGGTGGAAGCTGAGATTGCTGTGCCTGAGCAACCTGTTGTTGCTGTTGCTGCTGCTGCATCTGTTGCATCTGCTGTTGCATTACTTGTTGAGGTGGCTGCTGTGGTATTTGTTGCTGTGATATTTGTTGCTGCTGTTGCTGCTGCTGTTGCTGCTGCTGTTGTACCTGCATAGCCTGTGCTGCTTGCAGCTGTTGCATTTGGGCAATTCGCTGTAGTTGCTGCTGCTGCTGTTGCTGCTGCATCTGAAAAGCAGGAAAAGCCAGGACGATAAAGCTTTCAGCAATGCAATAGCAGCCTTATTTTTACAGAGTAAACCAACAGCAAACAGAATCCTAATATGTCAGACCGCATTTTCAAGCCTGTATATCCAGCTCTTTTATCCATTCACTTTTCAGATATCTCAACTCTACATAGTGCACATGACCTGTAGGTTTCACTATTACAAGCCTGCCTAAATATACTAAAATAGTTTTCAAAAGCAAAGTTGAAGTCCATCAGCTTCTTCAGTAAAAATGGGCTTAGAAACACTTCTTAAATGTAACCAGGCTACATCAGCAACAACATTTACAAGAACTGCACAGAAGCACGATAGATGAAGTTTCCTCTTTTGTTTTTCCACCTAAGGATGATGCACATAAATTCTCAGTACACACTTTTTAAGTAGGAATGTGCAATTCACAATGCTTTTAGTTCTTTCCCACATCTTCGTTCTTGTCAGAATGAAACACTGTCCTGATGTTTATGAAGAGAAAGAGACAAAGGATTTTAATTCTCTACTGCTATAACAGAAGAAAGCAACGAAAAACCTATACTGTTAAATCTTTCCTCTGGGATGCAATATATCGTTGCCAATCGAAAGTTCCAAACTGGAATTGTGTTAATAATGGGAAGAGCTGATAATCAGTACTTCCATGCAAGCTAAGCTTCACATGACTTGTAACTCATCACAGATCAACTCAATTGCCATTTTAATTATTTTGTCTTCACCTGCTGCTGGTTTTGCTGCTGCTGCATCTGCAGTTTCAACATATGTTGCTGCTGCTGGACGGCTTGCAACTGCTGCTGTTGCTGCTGCTGCTGTTGGGCTGCTGCAGCTGCTGCTGCCTGCTGCTGCTGCACCTGAAATTGTTGTTGCATGGCTGATTGCTGGGCCTGGAACTGCTGTTGCTGCAAAGCCACCTGCTGCTGCTGGAATTGTTGTTGCTGCTGTTGTTGCTGCTGAGCTATCTGCTGAAGCTGAAGTTGGGCTAAAAAGGTGGTAGACTGTACTTAAAAACATGAAACCCAAACAAGACAAGAGACAGTTACACAGTACAATTTCACAATAATCAAATATAACTCTGAAGTATGCAGATATTCTTCATGACCACAATATAATTTTGCATCCTCATATGGACAAGGTACATTAACAGCAGAATCAACAACGCTCCTTCCTAACAACCTCTACAGCTTGCTGCCTATACTGAGTCAGTAACCAAATCAGAGTGTAAGAACTTGTGTGGCTAAAAGATCTCCTGGAAGGACCACAATGGGACCCATGGAATTCTCTGAGAAGTAAGAGTTCTTACTGAAAACATGCACAGAGGTCACTAACAGAAAGCACGGTAGCCACAAAAAAGTGGATTCCATAGAACAAAGTTCTGAAGTTGAGACTTTGGAGGATAGAAGAAGCATTTGCTCACAGAAGAGACAGACTCTCCCTCATTATGCTAAGAAAGACATTTACCCCAGTAGATAGAATTATTTGAAATCAACTCTTCCAGCAGAAGATATAACCAGAAGTATGAAATTCTTCAGCACCTTATCCTTGTGGAGAAGAGTTATTTACTGAAAGACTAACACAACAGTTTTAGTGACTGAAACAGAGTGAATACTTACTCTGCTGAGTAGCTGTTGAGACACCAGGCATACCATGAGGGGCCATTCCCGTGCTTCCAGGAGGCTGTTGCTGTCCTGGGAGACTCATCTGTTGCCCCATTGGGCCAAGGCCACCCATCCCACTCATCGGTGCTCCTTGAGCTCGGGAAGCAATGGTCATTCCAGGCGCCCCTGCTGGGGGACCCCCAGTTAAATTCTGCAGGGCATTCATCGGATCTACAAAGAAAATAGTTACCAGTATGCAGCCAGCCATGCAACTGCTTCCCCCAAATTCTGTTTTTCAGTACCCATTCTCTGATCTACTGGCTTCAAACCCTAACTAGATCCAAACCCTAACTCTCACTGCAAGACTGCTAGAGGCTTCTCGCAGGTTTTTACCTCTCTGTAAACAGAGTGAAGATTATTTAAAATGCTTCAGATTTGCAAGTTCCAAATAGATTCCAAATATATCAGACAAGGGAATTCTTTAGCCACCTCTGCATGTCTATTCAAGTCAAAACAGGATGCCAGCAAAGCCCTGTGAGGGTAAACAACTCAATCTCAAAAACCAAGAACAAAGTTCCAACTGTGGATTCAATTAACCTCCTCCTCCTGAGAAGCAGTGCTTAAACCAGAGAAAGTACTTTTGTAGAGCAGTTCCCCTAGTTTCCATCATAACATTTTGATTTTATACAGTGAATATATTCAGTGCCTTTCAAGAGAATTATTACAATCTCAATCCTGGGCATGAAGAAAAGTGAAGTCAAAGCAATTCAAAAAGGCAAAATAGAACATGAGGTGCCAAATAGTATTGATCAGGTACAGAATGCAACACACTCTCTTCCTTAGAATGATTATCAAATAATTTTGAACTGTCTGGTGGAGATGCTGATCAATCCCAGCCATTGTACAGTTAGTCTATAGGGAGATAATAATGATATACTTGTTTACTTCATTATTAGGAACATTATATTAAGTTCCTAGTCTAACTGCTTTAAGAGTTACCACGGAGGCAGAAGACACAAGAGGCTATTAAGGTACCTTTCCATCCTCAAGCTAGGAAATTCACCACCTTCTCAGTACAAAAACCCAGTTTTTGAGTTGTTCAATTTAGGAAAGGAAAAAAAGAAAAGAAGAAAAAGATCTCTTACCACTGACTGAAGCTTGAGATTTCTTATTGTCTGCAAAAGAAAAATACATTAATTACATCTGTTAATCTTGTCACACACAGATTTGGCACTTCAGATATACTTTCCTTAAGAAACATATATACACACACACACACATATATATACATATCACTTTTTAAAAATCACTGTCTACTGTAGTTATACCTATTCCCAAACAATTTATCCATAATCCCAGACAGCTCTAATATAGCTGTTACAAGCAGATTTGGAAAAACAAACAAAAACCATCTTTGTAATCAAATTAAACAAAACACATTAAATTAACCAAATCTGGTAACCAAAACACTACACAAAAATTGAAAAGAAAGCCAAAATACAGGAAAAATTAAAAGGAAGGTGCAAAAGTAGCAATTGTTTCTCAAAGGCTCTTAAATTATGTATGGATATTGTAAAAGAAACAGTACTTAAAAATTCAGCATGTATATTACAGGGGAAAATTTTGAAGCAATTTGTGATGAGTCACACACAGAAGCACTCATAAATCCTGAAATCTACTATTATTTCCCATGCCTCTAATAAGCAATCACTAGGGGAAAAAAAGATTACTTACGGATATCTCGAAAATGGATAATAAGTCTGGCCACAAGAGAAAGATATTCCTCCTAAAGGCAAAAAGTAGTATTTCAGCACAGGATACAGAAACAGACAACCATGACATTATAGCCCTTCAGTATTCACCCTCAGCATTAATGAATTTTACTTTAAAAGGACTGTGAGCTTTTCAGAGCAATTCATTTGCAGGAACTGACCTTCATGAGCTAAGTGGGAATGCTTTCACAGAAGGTTTATGGTACAAGAAGGCTCCAAACCACAAAATTCAATGGAAATAATATCTATGATAGCCACATTAATAGGATCACAATATGTGTATTTGATTGTATACCAATACATCCATTTTCCATCCATTCTAGTCCTTTTCTTAAGTATTGAACTTGCTCACGTGGCATACTGACTCACCTTAGTCCTTTGTCACATTTATATTACAAGAGCTATCTTATGCTGTTAATATTACAAAAGCAAGCAAGCTACTATATTTAAAAACTAACATCCAGAAGAAGTGCCAGAAGCAAAAAGACAAACAGCCTTTGCAGCAATTTATGAGCTTACTGCAAACTGCACAAAAGAATCTGTCACAGTGCTGAGATGACACTTCCAGGGTCAGAGAGGCTATTAGCAGGAATAAACTTGTGACATAAGCATCACAAAGCTTTCAACATCGCAAGCTCCACCTCAAACACATCATGTTTGAAGACAGTAACAGTATCCAATTTCTTGTAACAGAACTCCAGGAAAGAAGCT